>NC_139651.1:15275044-15322544 GCF_964638095.1 Poromitra crassiceps | reverse complement strand
TTTATGACGTATACAACCTTACCACAAGTCTTGTCTATGTAGTTTGAGTTTGTACTTGCAAGGAGTTTTCTTCCTCCTCTTGTTCGATTGTTTCTTTGGAAGCTCTTATCTACAGTTGTACCTAAATTGACAATGCAAATCTGCAGGTCTATTTCTGTACGTTTATATTGTTGATGCGCACTTCATCCACATTCACATTAAAATCTGCTTTTCATGAACCTGTCAATTAGCAGATTATTTTCAAGATTTTGTTGTAATTACTTGCATTATCTTCAACACTCTCCACTTCTATTCTTATCTGCATATGTTATTCTCTGCTGCTGCCATTGACCCCATTTCCCACAGGGATCATTAAAGTTTCATCTAATGTAATTATTTTCCTCGAGCGTCTTTCTCTCCATCGCTTGAATCCTTGATCAGCCCCCCTGGGACAAAGCTGTCATTCGTCATCAGTGAAACGAGGACAGTAAAGCTTAATTTATACTTATTAGAAAGTGTCGCTCAGCACATGGTCGCAGACGAAAAAGAAAGTGTCGCTCGTGGTGTTGCATTTATACTTCGGTGAACGTTCGCCTCGGTTCAACGGTCACGTGACACCCGAACGCTCTAAGCAGACAGCCAAGAGAAGAGTAACGCACAGTGAAACCACCTCGGAGGCAAGATGTAACGTACTTGGCTGCAGCCACATATAAATGACACACCTCCTCTCTCGTTCTTTGTGATTTTCACGAAGTCATACATCAAGGACAGGCTGATAAAAATAGCGGGGACACGTTCATTCATTTCAATCGAGTGAAAACAAGGAAGTCGTCTATATAGCCAATCAGACTTGCGCGACACATCGTGACGTAGTCAGCGACACTAGACATTTCACCAGGTAGCAGACACTGCTCGCCGACACTTGAAAGTGTCGACTCAAGTCCTCATTTCTGTCGCCGACCATTTCAAAAGTGTCGGCAGACAAAGCATAAATTGGGCTTAAGACCGATGAAATTTTTCTAAGAAATGGTTTCTTAGCATAATGCTTTTAGCATTTTGGCAGTGGACTGGACTGGAATGGGAGATCCAGTATCCAGCCAACACCATGGTTGTGTCAGCTGACCTGTGATGTCAGCTGACCTGTGATGTCAGCTGACCTGTGATGTGAGCATGTTCTCTCCCCACTAATGGTCCATTTCCACCGCTGGTATCAGCGCGGCCCCGCCCAGCTCGTCTCGCTTTTTTGTCTCATTCCACCGATCAAAAACGTGGACAGCCCGGGTTGAGTCGGGGTGAAGTCGTGCTAGTTTTGGTCCCTGCTTTGTTGAGGTTCCAGCGCTGTGGACCCAGTACTATACGGTGATGTGAAAACACTGCAGATGACTGATTGGTCAGGCAGAATCGTGTTTACAGTATCTACTGTCAATGCTGGATACCAGTTTAGTGGGGCTTACCTTCTCTTCTGTTATTTCCATCAGTCTTTTGTGTTGCTGCCTTCGGCTCTGGTGAAATAAACTCGATCTCCTTGCTCAGCTTTAACAAGAAAAAGTCCGCTCCTCGGGAAGCCCTTTGTAGTTGTGTGCTACGTTGTTTTGTCCACATCAGACCAGTGGTGTCTGAGCTGGTAATTCGATCAGTCCATCCCAAACATATCAAAAAGAATTGTGCTGGTTTTGATCATCCATTCACCCCAAACTCTGATCATCTGTATCAGTTGACCCCAATGTTTCATCATTTTGATCTGTTGGCTACATTCATTGGTATGCAGACTCAGGACAGTTTTGTCGGTATGCAGACTCAGGACAGTTTTGTTGGTATGCAGACTCAGGACAGTTTTGTTGGTATGCAGACTCAGGACACTTTTGTGTTTATTAGATGCTTTGTTTGTTCTGTGTTTCTGCAAATAGTTTTTCTCTCCCTATATCTATTGATCCAAAAGTCGCATTGATGAGTTGTTGCCCTTTCCTGATTGGCTGTTTTGCCATAATTGTTTATTTTTACCCATCTCAAATTCGCATTGGGATGTGCGACGACTTATTGAACTCAGGCTCTTCTGTCCAGTAATGATTTCATTAAGCCCCCCTCTCTCTCCCTTCCTGATTGGTGTGTTGATCATCTATATCTCTTTATCCCAAAGTTGCACTATAGGATCAACATGTCTTGTCGGACTCAGCAGAGAGTTTCCTATTAATCGGTAATGCATTAATTATTTCTCGATTTTCTGTTTTAAGGGACTAATAAGCTGTATTGTATTTGGTTCCATAGGTTGCAGCTCATCACAAACGACATGCTTGTTTATACATGGAGAACTCGACAACAGAAGCTTCCAGGTTAGCTCCATTTGTCACAGGGTGGTGGTTAGTTTGGTTTGAGTGTATAGCACTGATGCAGATCTTCAAGATGGAGTTTTATTTTGGTTGGGTCAACCTGTAACTATGAGAGATCGTTGTATTGACCTAGCACAACATGAAGAGCTCTCGTGACTTTTTCTCGTATATCATCATGCGATAACTCTTGCCGGGGAAATGTGAATGTGCTCTTTAGGAGACCTCCATTGAGTATGATTGATGAATACTCTATTATTGGGGTTGAATGTCTGCAACTTTCAATACTTTCCTTGATGGAGGATGGAAAGTGTCAATAGCTCAATAAGTGGATTCGATACTCAGTCACAGTGTCCTATAGTCTTCTTCTGTATTGCCCAGGAATAGTGGAGAAAGGAACATATAGATTATGCTTATATGTACAGTTCTCTTTAGTTTGCCCATACATTACCTTGACCTAGACATTATTGTCCTGTAAAGTGTAATGTTATCTCCCCGGTGAATCAATTAGTTTGGGTTCAGCTGGAATGGGATTGGAGCATCGATATCTACCAAATTGGTTTTCCTGTAGAAGAATAATGTCGGCTTTCATTTGTTTCGTTCTGTTGAACAGCTGCTTTGTCTTTTTTTTTTTTTACTCCTATTGAGTCCTCTAGTTTTCCATCAAAAGATCATTATTCTACTTGACAGAGAGGAGTGAAGCAACTGTTGTGTCCAGATGCAGCGTAGAGGCAGAAGGGCCACAGCGCTGGATCATAACGGCTTCGGAACAGAAAGCAATGTGCACCGCACGCATGCACGCACGCACGCACGCACGCACGCACGCACATGTTTGATGGACTTGTGTGTATCACCCAAAAATAAAGTGCATTTTCATTGCTTGTCAGACGCAAGCATATCCGGCAAAAATAGTCCAGACAGCTTCTGTGCCACGACCGCAACGCATCTGAACCCTTCTTCTCTGGGCCCTTCTTGATCTAACTTCTTTCTCTCTCTTTCTAAAAATAAAAAAAAAACTAACCTAAACTAAACTTATACCACTGTTCCTTCAGAGGTTGTAGTTGTCATAGACTGTGTTGCAAAGTTGATCGCTCTATTGGTGACAAAAATGTGTTAATGTAAGTCGCTTTGGATAAAAGCGTCTGCCAAAATGACGTAATGTAATATAATGTAATGCATCTGCAACCAGTGGACATTGCAGAGCTGATTCACATGGCCGCAAGGCTGTTGTAGTTCAGGCATACGTACAGCTTCTGTGCCAGAGCCGTGCCACATCTTGTAGACACTGGGCTTTAGACGCCTTGAGTAGAATGTTCACTTTTCTATCTTCTCTGTAAAAAAAAGGAATTAAGAAAACATTGAGTCAACGTCAGCATTGAATTTGATTATAATGTCTGATCCACACATTGATTTGTGTGAATCAGAAGCAGCAGGTCTGTTCAGTGAGTACATGATGGAGGGCATTGTGTTCTGATTGAGACTGACTGGACGTTCCAGTGTGCTCTCTCTCTCTCTCTCTCTCTCTCTCTCTCTCTCTCTCTCTCTCTCTCTCTCTCTCTCTCTCTGTGCAGGAGAGCTGAGGGGCCTCCTAGGGCTTTAGGGAGTCTTGATCTTTTTCACTCAGACTTCCAGGTCCTCTGTCTTCTTGATCCTGGATTTTAAATGTCAAAGAGTCGACTGTTCCCTCGAGATGTTTGACCCTTTACTAATGCTTCCAGCTTGCCCCGTCCTTGCCTCTGTTCAACGTGTCATTGGTAGACACCATCACATGATCAGATTGCAGTGTTTCCCATACATAAAGGAATTTGTGGCGGGCCGCCACAATAATATTTGGACCGCCACAAAATGATGTTGACCAAAAAATATATATATATATATATATTTTTTTTTTACAGTGCACCTGAACGCAACATGCAAGATATCTGCTGAATAAGTGTCCAATAAATGTTTATGTCATTCTGGCCAATACTTCTGTTATAGCATTTCAGTCTGGAATATGGAATATCTTTCAATAATCTATGATTTAGCTGCTAAATTGTCAAATACCGCCATCTGCTCGCTACCCAGGCACTTATGTATGTACTTAACCTAACTAACTTAACCTAACTATCAGGTGTGCACAACATTGTCAGCCTAAACTCCGGCTGACACCCCAAAAACCTACAATCCGCTACAGAAAAATGTATATTGTTTGTTTATTAACTGGCCCCTCGCCTTCTATCATTTCACGAAAGTGGCAAAGCAAGTTGAGTATCCCTGACCTATAGGGAGAAATTTAGTTTGTCATTGTAAACCCACAGCACAGTAATGATGACATGTTCTTACTTAGATCTAGCCTTTTAATTTTGCTCTTAAGCTTTCTCAAAGTACACCAAATTCATGCATTTTACTTTAAAATGTTTTAAAAAATCTCGCGGGGGGGGGCATGCCCCAGCACCCCCCTAGGGGGTCTGCGGTCCCCCACCACAAATACTCCAAATCCTGTGGGAAGCACTGGATTGAAGTTCTGTTTTGTCAGAGGATGGCATTGAGAATTGTGTTGTTACTAACCCCCATTGTAAGCATGTCTCTTTGCCAGTTTTAGCCACATCACTGTTGTCTTGCATAGAGTATTGTACTTTTGACAAGCCTTACATCTGAGCACCATAACGGACTCTTGGCAGATCCTGTAAGTGGTATCTAAACGATGATGCAATTATAAAGGATTGATGACCTTTTGGAGGATAAATCTCAGTCAGTTAGCAGCGAGCTTGTTTGTATTGTGGCTTCAGAGCGGTTCTTCCCCGCCTCGCGGTGATGCATCATGGATTAAGCCAGTGCCCTTTAGCTGTGATGGATATCCTTGTTAAAAGTGATCAAAATAGTCTTTGTTGTGAAGTCGGGAGAAAAAGGAACCAGTCCAAAGAGATGGCGTAGCGTCGCAATTAAGAGCAGTGTTTTCACCTCTGCCGTTTGAGGACAGATTGTATTCCTTTTGTGTCTCCTTCCTGCTTCCGTTCCATTCATCTCGATGACCTCAAAGAAGAGGTGGAGCAGTCGTAGCGCTCTCGCCTCGCAGTCTTACCTCACAGCGAGAAGGTCCATTCCCGCCTGGGACGCTGTTGGCACTGGGGGTATGTCTCCCCATGCCCTCGGTGCCTGGGGCCCGGTTGGAAGAAGTTGGACCACCGGCGCTTCACTGCAGTTGCCCACCGCTCCTGGCCTGACCATGGAGGAGGACGAGCCAGGATGGGTCCAACGCGCAGGACAAATTTCACAGCACCTCCAAAAAAGTGTGTTGTTTGTGTGTGTGTGTGTGTGTGTGTGTACTGGCTGCAGGGTTTGTCCACCTGGATTAATATTGAGTGAGATTGTTTTATTCAAAGCAGTATTTTTGAGAGCGTTCCCATGCTGTGATTCAGAGCAGCTGATCGTCAATTTCGATTTGCTAATATTGTTGTCTGGATGCAAAACCTCTTACTCCGTCATGAGTCAGCTTATATTGGAAACACAACCACACTTCTCTTGCCAGATGTTAAGAAATTAAAGGAGTAAACAAACAGACAGTCATGGAATCCATCATGGACACAAAGAGTCTTTTCATTCTGTGCTACTTTTGTTAGGCTACTGTCACGATTGTGACTTTGTCAGACTTTCCCCATGTCTCTAGTCCCCCTCAGGTCCCTCATGTTTCACTGTCTAGGTCCAGCAGATCTATGTTAGTCTCCAGTCTGTGTCTTGTTAGTAATCACCCAGCTGTTTCCCATGTCTAATCACTTCCCTCTGTGTATTTATGTTCCTGCTCACCTCTCAGTCTTCATCTGGTCTTCAGCAAGTTCACGTGTGTTCTGTCCATGTTACCTGTCATTATATGTTACCTGTTTTTTCATTAAATATACCCAGTTTTGGGTTTACTCATCATCCACCTCCTGCAATTGGGTCCTGTACACCACTCACCATCACAACTCTGCTTCTAAATACTGATACTTATGGAACTGTTGTCATACCTCAGTGTCATTAATGGAAAACCAGATTTGAGTGCTTTAGCTGTTTGCGTGGTTTCTTTTCTCTCATCTCATTCCACTTTACTGCGATAGTTGCTGCTTTCCTGTGAGCAGCTCAGATAGGGATCGGCTTGGGGAGAAATTCAATGAAATGCCAGAATACAAAGAACGCGTCTAAAACGAAGCTGAAACTCTCATCCTGACTGAAATGTGCACACAGATAGCAAGCTGGAAGAACTGTCCCACACTATAGCCGTGTTTGTTTGGTTCACTCAGTCACTATTCCCCGTGTGTGTATATATATATATATATATTAGGGATGCACCGATATGAAAATGTTGACCGATACCGATGTTACGGCCTCCACACATAACAGAAATAAGGCTCAAGTGGAAACCACAACATAAGAAGAACGCCACACAAGAATCAAAATATAGGGTTTTTATTGTCCTTTTCCCCAAAGTATCTAATAAAAAAGGCCCAAAACCATAAAACAAAATAACCTGACAGTTTGGCCGAAATAAACAAAAGGGAGAGGGGTCTGGGCTGGCCCATATAGGGCCGTCGAAGCCAGCCCCTCTCCTTAAACTAACAATTGAAAAACGTACAAAGAATAATTTAGATTAACTAAACTAAAACTAAGGACGAAAAACAACTACCATAACTGCCAGGTTAAACTAAAACAATAAAGCCTGGCACCTATTGTGCCAGGACCTAATAAAGGAAAGAAAGGGGCAAAAGTATCAAACCAAATGTACAGGTGCTGCTGGGCTGGATTCAGGTGTAGAGTAACTGTGTCCCAGCAGCAAGCCAGCTTATATACCTGCAGGCAGAGCTGCATCAGCAATCAGCTGAGTGTCTGCAGGTGTTCAGCCTGAGGTAAGGAGGAGCAGAGGAGATCAATAAAGGAACAGTACAAACACAGAATGTAAACACATGAATGTGCAACATGATACATACCATGTGTGAAGTTTATTATGCACCGTCCATGGCCACACGCAACAACCGATAACATTGCTGTTATGGCCGATAACCGATATTTACCGATGTCAATATGATCTGTATAAAAACATATTTCTATGATCATCAAATTTTGTACATACTGAAACACGCATGTAAACACTGTGAATTTGAAAAAGTAATGTGTTTCTTTATTTCAAAAACATTTGTAAAAGCCCATAAATCATAGCTTTACTGCATTATTTCATCTCAATGGGAAGAATTTGGCTGATAATGATAACCGATATTAACATTGCAACATCGGGTCCATACCGATATGTTAAAAAATGACTAACATCGGCCGATACCGATATGATTGCAGATATATCGTGCATCCCTAATACATATATACAGTGTATATATATTACAGTGTATATATATATATATATATATTTTATATATATATATATATATATATATATATATATATATATGTGTAAGGGATAATGTATAGTGAGGCGGTGATTACAGGGGAAATAATGACCGACAGGTGAATGATTGAGCCCGACGCGCAGCGAAGGGCTTAATGATTCACCTGAAGGTCATTATTTCCCAGTAATCACTGGCTCACTATACATTATCCCGCTTAGAACACGGCCTACAACTAAATCATTCAATAATCTGACAAAAATAATTATTCAAATTGATTTTTTAATAGCGTTTTCAACGACAAAGCGGTTTCATTCGTAATTGGCACACAAGACACCACAGCTGCAACTGGTTGGCCTAATTAGTAGTGACTGCTGACAAAAGGCTCTTATCAACTGATTAATCCAGGTGTGGCAGAGCAGCGGTCAGTTGTCGAGAAATAATGACCGGTGAATCTTGTTGATTGACCAATCAGAATCGAGTATTCAAGAGAGCCGTGTTATAAATATATATATATAAGACCATATGCAGCATATACTATTTATACATTATTTATTGTATCATAGGTGGAAAGCTTTGCTCTGTGATGTTTAAGGCAATAGAGAGGCTAAACAATGTATTGCAAGTGAGATCACTGCAATGTGATTACTGAAAGTGGAACAGCAATGCCATCAGTTTACTCTGTTTCAGGAAAAAGCAGTAATTGCATTGTTTTTGAATGCGTTACCCCCAACACTGATATACCAATCCCAGCCAAATGCAAAACAATAAAATACAACAAACATGCATGAGAAACATGTCTATTTGGAACTAAGCAATGAGTCACTTCCCTTTCAAATGAATCCCAGAGAGAAAGTAAAAGCATCAGGAAATGAAATTGGCTGCAAACACCGTCTCCTGTTTTGTTGTTACGCTACCAGAGCATAGCAAGTCACACAGTCAGTCTAGTATACACGATATGTGTTTTAGTTACAGGCTATGCTAATAATGACATCTTTTCTCTTTTAAGGTTTTTTTCCCCCCAGGGTTGATCAGGAAGTAATGATGCAACATTGGGGCAAGCCCGCAGAAGAAGGGCCGAGGTGGAAAAACACATTTTATCATAAACATGGTCTAAAAAAACAGCAACATAATTAAAGGCGTTAAATTAAAGCCCTCATACAGCATGTTTATCCTCCAACCAGCGCTAATCACACAACTCAGCAGACAGCAGGGAAACATGCCCCTGAGCCATTAGTTAACCATGCTCTCAAAAAACAACAACATGATGTTAATGTTTAATCATGTGTTTGTGCAAAAAGGCATTTTTTTTCCGGGACAATTGTACACTGTGAATTTGTTGGAATTAGATTCAAATCTGCCAAAACTATTACAGTGAGACCCAGATAGCGAGAGTGGGCAGCTGCTGTCCTGGAATGGGCTGTTATCATGAGCAATGGTGGCCATCTGATGGCAGGGCTTGGAGATAGTTTGCTTTCTGGATTTAGAATAACCGCCTGATTAGAAGAAATTGGTCTCGCCTATCAACCAGATGCTATTCCCCAAGTACTACTTACCAAGTACCCCCCCTCTCCTCCTCTATTGATAGTATTCTGTTACATCACCACACGGCCATTTTGGTAGGAAAATAACAGGTGATTGTGATCAATTAACAGGTGATTACAATCAAGTGGCACTTACAGCCAATGAGCTGTGTGTATTGTAGCGCCATATTGGTAGCAAAAAGCCTTGTGACATCATCGGAATACTATGAATAGGCCAACTACCCCTACTTACTAAGCAACTTACTGACCTGGTTCAGCCCGGGGTAATCAGTGCACAGCAGCGCACACATCAACAACACTCCAGGTTGAGTGGTGACGTGATGGGGAAGCCTATGCGACACTGCGTGTAGTTCTGGATTAGCTTAGCACGAGCTTTTTACTTCTAGGGCTCGCATTTACGCTACAAAACTCATGAAAGTGGTCTTCATGTGTGAAGATTATCCGGCTGAACACTGGTTCGCGTTTGATTAAGCTTGTGTTGCCCAGAGACCTTATTTGAAGCATTGCGGCAAAAACCCATTCAAAAATCCCATAGACAGAAACAGTGAAGAACCAGGAAGTCCGGGACTTCCCGCGTTCCGACTACAAAAATACATCATCCCTGGGGCTCTCTATACCACTACTTACTAAGCAAGCACCCCTCTCCTCCTCTATAGGCCAAATACCACTACTTACCAAATACCCCCCTCCTCCTCTATAGGCCAAATACCACTACTTACCAATAAGTAACCCCGCTCCTCTATAGGCCAAATACCACTACTTACCAAATACCCCCCTCCTCTATAGGCCAAATACCACTTACCAAGTGTTCCCCCTCCTCTAGGCCAAATAGAGAGGCAAAGTGAACGTCACTTCCTGTTTCAGCACTGTACCAGAGATTTTCTTTCCTCCATTTATTTTCCCATAGACATTTCGTAAAATGCGTATAAAAATAGTTTTACTTGGTCAAACCAAACGGTTCAGCTATATTTAGAATCGGGAGAGACCATAGAACATTTCACTCGGACCAAAACTTAAAAAACTTTGAAAAAATATAATCTTTAAACCCGCATTTTTCACATTTCGGTCCGAGTTAAATGTTATGCGATCTCTCCTGTTGCTAAATATATCTGAACCGTTTGGTTTGAAGAAGTAAAACAATTTTTATAGGCATTTTACCAAATGTCTATGGGAAAATAAATGGCGGACGAAAATCTCTACAGTGCTACTGAAGCAGGAAGTGATGTTTCACTTTGGCTCTCTATACACCATTCTCCTGTCAACCATGTTGCCACTCCCACTCCTGCCTCACTCCCGCTCCATAGGTGCAGACGGAAATGAAATGAAATGAATTTAATCCGATCAGTCATCGTATAGTGGAAATTCTAAATGCCCGTCTTATTAAATAGACTGCCCAGGTTGGACACTCTCAGAAGTGCTTTTTCATTAACTTTTCATTTGCCTCTACCGTGTCATCTCTCAAACAGAGTAAATATTTTATTTCTAAGGAATCGTGGCAAGAGCTTCTTTTGCATTTTTGAAACGTTAGGACGTAAAACAATTTAGCTCTCACCCTCACGTCTCCCTCTCTATGCTCTGTGGAACATTTAACATCAATAAATCATTAAAACAATTTGGAGACATGAGTATAATTGCTGTAAACAATCATCGCTGATAAGATTGGCAGCCTCTACCGACCTCCTCACTGCATTTTAGGTTTTGCGCAACGAGGTGGGATATGGCTGGGAATCTGCTGAATTGCTTTATGGCCCAAAAGGGTCATTGCTTTACGGCAGGAAACAGGAACTGTTCTAGCTTTGCAAGTGACCGCACAGCATGAACAAGCACAGATCCTGTACAAGCCCACGGTCTATGTTGCAACCTAGGGGGCAGGCTTATGTGGTTATATAGGTCAGTGGTACAGACATGGACAGAGTCTCAGTCAAGACTAGTCAGTGTTATTCACCTTATGTAGCCCCGCCCACTTGTGTTATGACTTCCTGTTCAAAACACTGTCTGTTTTACTTGGTCACTAGTACTGTACTGTCACAGGAAGTGTAAACACAATAGCAAGTAACTGGCTGACCCCTGTTTTGGAACAGACAACTTACCTCTGAAATGTCCTGTCGCCTCCACCAATCACAGATGATCAGTGTTATAGACAACCTACCTCTGAAATGTCCTGTCGCCTCCACCAATCACAGATGATGATCAGTGTTATATACAACTTAAATGCCCTGTCTCCTCCACCAATCACAGATGATCAGTGTTATAGACAACCTACCTCTGAAATGCCCTGTCGCCTCCACCAATCACAGATGATCAGTGTTATAGGCAACCTACCTCTGAAATGCCCTGTTTTCCTCCACCAATCACAGATGATCAGTGTTATAGACAACCTACCTCTGAAATGCCCTGTCACCTCCACCAATCACAGATGATCAGTGTTATAGACAACTTACCTCTGAAATGCCCTGTTTTCCTCCACCAATCACAGATGATCAGTGTTATAGACAACCTACCTCTGAAATGCCCTGTCGCCTCCACCAACCCAAGTACCAACCCGGAGAATTATTAGTGAATGCTATAGTGTGTGAGCAGCGGTGCAGCAGCATAGCCTCGTTTGGCACGCTGTCAGGTCACCGGCGGTAAGCCATTGGTGACTGCGTGCGATAGCCAATGACAGCTTGTTAAGTCTCTCCCCGGAGTCGGCCGGTTGTTGGTTTACTGCAGTTGTCGGCCGGCAAAACAACAGTGCGGGAATGCATTCTGACAGACATGCCAAGGGACAACTCAAACCAAAGAATACAACACAACAAGTGCTCCGACGTGATGTGGTTGTGCACGCGTGTGTGTGCGTGTGTGTGTGCGTGTGTGTGTGTGTGTGCGCGTCCATGCGCGCGCGCGTGCGTGTGTTTAAACAGAGGGGGAGTGGGGCTAATTGAAGCCGAAGTGAATAATTGAGCAGCTCAAAAGTGAGTTGTATGATTAATTTATAGGAATCTTTGGGGAGGAGGACGTCGCCCGCATGTGGAGTTTGCTTGCGGTTCTCCTGCATCGGCCACAAAGCAGCAGCAGCAAACACGAGAGAATAATAATATTATGATGAGCTGTATTAAGCGAGCCGTGTTAACTCAGGTCAGTGATGAAAGATTCATCGACGCTGGAAATGTCAAGGTGCTAGCAGGTCGAGCGTTTTGTGTTTCTCCACTTCCTGGACCCTGTTGGGTTCCCTTGAATACAGCCAGTAGTATGCATTCTGATCAAGTTCAAATCAAACTATACAGTTGAAATACTTAAAAGCTGCATTCAGCGATGTGCCCAATTCGGCTGTTTTCGCAGCACATTTCTCCATTACACTATCATTAGTTACATAGCAAATGAAGAAAACGTTATAATATGTCATAACTGGTCTCCCCGCAATGACCGGTAACGTTACCATTTCACATTTTACTGTTGCATAACACATATCATTAGAACAAACGTTACTGCAGAAAACATAACGAGACTTGCCTGTCGAGAAGAAAGAATGCAACTTCAGCATCGGACTTGAAACCCTTGGCTGTCTTCAGATTTCTCCAACGCTCCATGGCCTTAAATATATAAATCCGGGTCTTGTTTTTCTCTTGTTTCCTTTTCTTCGCATCTGCTTTCTTTTCTTCGTGTGTCTTTTTGACGCTTGCCAGCTGTGGAAGCCGTGCCTGGGAGCGCTGGCATGGGGAGCTTGTGTTGTTGGTTAGAATCCGCCATTGTTGGTTTCTGTGCCGTCTAGCTTCCGACGATGTGAACGCGCACAGAGGACCTGCCTCTTTTGGGAGTTCTGCCTTCTGATTGGATAGAAATTGGCGACGACCCCCAAATCTTTCAGAGCTGATTCTAGTGAATGAGAGGCTCTGTGGTGACGATGTCATACACCAGATACCATACAATAGTGGTTCCTAAGCGAATATATAACTGTGTTAGACCTATTTTAACACAAAAACATCGCCGAATGCAGCTTTAAACTAGAATAAAGAATGAAGTGCTCTAATTGTGTTATACATGGTGAAATGTTTTTTGTTTTCTACACAATTGTTTAAATATAGCGTAAGGCACAAGGGCACTTTGACCGGAATCAAAACACCGGCTGTGAGGATTGACAGTCGTTTCAGTATAGTCTCTAATTAACAGGCCGCCCCGCACACTGACATTCTGCTATAGACACAAAACAAGCCGGAGCAACGGGCGAAGAAAAAGCCAAACTTTGAAGCGGGCGTGATTACAATCCATCTTTTAAGTTGAGACACGAGCGCTGCAGCGGCGGCGGCGGCGCGCGCCCCTCTCATCAAACATTCATTTGAAGTCTTTTCATTCTCCCTGAAGCATTATTGTTATTAAAGAACGACTAAGTCACAGTAATTTCACATGACATGAGATTAACATGATGCTTTATTCTCTCCCTCCGACAAAAACATCCTCTCGCAAGTCTCTCCCAACAGTAATAAATCACCAGGGATTATGAGCAATATGCCACATCTGTAAAAGGATTATGCTTGGAATCGGGGGCTGTAGCTCCTCGTGTTTCCTCGGTCTGCGAAGTAAACGTTAGCTACGAATATTTTAGCCTCACTTATTAGGATGCTATTTATCACTACTTGTGTCACTGTTTGTTATGGCAAAAGGTCTCCATGGATAGCATCAGAGCTGTCCCACTTTGCCGACTAAATATACACGCCAAGGGCACATACCTTTGAGGTGTTAGATTAATTAGCTGAAAAGGGAATCTGAACCTAACATATTCATGCCCAAAAACGCAACACATTCACGCCCAATTAAATAATAATCCCTCCCCTTCAAATCTCATCCGCTTCGACAAACATGATCCAGACCAAACTTATCAAACAGGATCCAGACCAAACTAATCAAGTGAGCAACGGACTCTTTCAACACGTCCTCGTGCCGAAACGACGGAATTAGGGCCGCCGCCGCTTCGATCGTGAGAGACCAGTTGGTGAGATTGAACAAGCAGCTTTATTCAGCAAATGGCATGGCAACTACTTTGTATGACTGCATTGTAAGATGACGCTCCTCTTGTGATGAGAGGAGGGGGCATCTGCATAGGCTCGGATAGAGAATCCCCCTGGGGGCCAAGTTGGGAAGCGGCAAGTTGGGAAGTGCCAGATGTGAGTTGCTGTGTAAGACGCCAAAGTTTGAAGGTCAGAAAGTATAGTCCAATTATTTGCGCCTGCTGTAAGACGCCAAGGCCAAGTTGGGTGGCGCAGAAGTAAGTCTAAGTAACGGATTGGTCTCAATCAATTAGCGGTCAAATTAGCTCTCTATCTACCCTATTCATAGCTTTCAAGGGGCGTTACGTGCTGCCGGGAACGCCCACCTGGCGGTCAAAAAAAAACTTGCCAGCCGTGTCGACTAGTTTCTCACGCTGTTTGTTCAGCCAAAGTGCCGGATAGCCTACCTGTTGTGCTATTGGTTGCACTAAACCGACGAGGAGACACGCCTGGCTTGTGCTTTCACAGAATCCCGTCGGAGAAAGAAAGGAGGAGGTTGTGGATTTGTGCGAGTGGTTCAGTCGCTGGGCAGGGGAAATGCAAATAGCTTTTTTTTCTACCATCAAAGTACACACGTCTTTGCTCTTTGCGGCCAACATTTCATCAAAGGTAAGCTCAAGTAACGTTAACAACCCCGTTAACGTTACTTTAGCCTTGTACCAAGACGCTGATTACATTACACTGCATTACATTGCATCAGCTGATGCAATGTAATGCAGTGTAATGTAATCAGCGTCTTGGTACAAGGCTAACGTTACTTGAGCTTACCTTTGATGAAATGTTGGCCGCAGCGTGAGAAACTAGTCGACACGGCTGGCAAGTTTTTTTTTTGACCGCCAGGTGGGCGTTCCCGGCAGCACGTAACGCCCCTTGAAAGCTATGAATACAGATGCCCCCTCCTCTCACCACAAGAGGAGCGTCATCTTATGACTTACACAAGTCATAAAAGTGGCCCTTGTTTGTGAAGATTATCTTGCAGAACACAAACGTTACTGTTTCACACACTTTTGTTAACCAAAGACCTTACTTAAACAAAATCCCCAATACAACAATCCCATTGCCTTTTACGCATACAAACAGGATCGTGCTACTTCCGGATTCATTCCTGCGTTACTCGATATGCACCTCAAACATCTTGGTTAAGGTTTGGATCTCCCCCAATCCACCTCACCCGAACCTACTCCCTTCAGCGAGCTATTTTAATATCACACTGTCTTTACGTTAAAGACGACCAGAGGTCGCCGCTAATTCCTGATTACAGCTCCCAACTCTGTCTGCACTGCACTGCACACTTACTGTATTCACACGACTGTTAGAGGTCGCATAATGCATTCCTTAAAATAGACTCATGTAAAATAGACTCACTCTTAAAATAGACACATGTATAGTCGTTTTCCTTGTAAGGACGTGTTGGACTCTTTGCCTGGAGCACAATAGAAAGTGCTGGTAACACACCTATTGACAGACTGACCTCTGCTATCTCCCTCGGCTCGTCATGAGGGCCAATTGGCCTTTTCCAGCCTGACGCCTCAGCCAGTCAATTTAATGGACACAGATTGAGGGAAATGGGTCAATACCATGTTAGGATGTAGGAGATGTGTTGGTGCCATTGGGGGGGAGAAACAGCTCAATACGACGCGGAGAAGTTGGTGGCCATCATCAGCGTCCAAGTCAGGCCAACCATCAGGATCTTTTTCACTGATACTGTAACAGGAGCTGAGATGCAAGACAACTTGGCCGGCCGCAGCTTGAAAAGGCAAAAAATATATATATCTTGTCTCTGCAAAAATCTGCCCATACAATCTCTCATAAATATTTATGTTGCAAATATTGCTTTTGCTGTCCGACTTCTTGCCACACACTTCACATATTGCAGGCCAAAGGAAAGAATGCAAAATCCGCCTTCAGCAATAGATTTGTCTGCTCCAAGGTTTTTTACTTACCACCAGATACTTTACTTTTTAAGGAAGGCGTTGCTGATTTTCAATACGCTTTGTATCTTTCCAGTGTCAGTGATATGCAGATGGGATAAAGCATTTAGCTTGTCTTCATGTTTTCCTGCGCCGAGAGCTCTGCAGTTTTTTCCAGGCACTTCAGTATCATTCGGAACGCCTCATTCTGGACATTCTGGACATTCTGGACGTGGAAGTGAACAGATGTTGCTTGAGGGCAGCTGTTATTGTTTGTTTTTTTTCTGTATCGAGAGCCTTAACGAGCCATAACGACTCGTGCCAGCCGGCGGGCGGAGTTTCTGCAGGTCAGACGAACGGATATTTCTCTGTGTGGAAAACACATGGAAGGTAAGCACTATTCATCCACTATTTTTCCATCTGCTTATAAGATTATTGTTTATTAAAAGTATCCCCATTAGCTGCTGCCCAGACGACAGCTCGTCTTCCTGGGGTCCAAGGATACAAAGTGGGTTGAAAAATCTGCAAAGCTTCCTTTTAATATTTCTCCTTTATAATGGGCTTACCAAGCCTCTGTTTACAAATGGAAAAGGGTAATCGTTACTTAAGGGTCAGTGCTTTCCCTCATAATTCAATATTTAATAAAAACTGTGTCCGACTATTGATACATCACGAAGAAAACAAATGCCAATAGTTCAGTCACACACGCGCACAAACACACACACACACAAACACGCACGCGCACAAACACACGCACGCGCACACACACACGCACGCGCACACACACACACACACACACATCCCCCGTTATTTGTGTCTGGCTATGGGGGAGCCATCATGCCATAATAGAGTTGAAGCAGTTTTTCATAAAGGATGGGGGCGGGGCCACCAAAAGAAGCCGTCTCTTTTAGGCCGCCTGTCTGAGAGCGTGTCTTTATGATCCACTCTGGCACAATCTGCAGCAGCACTCTCACTGACAGTGCTGCCTGCTGCTGCTGCCTGCTGCAGCAGCACCATCTCAGCAAATAGCTTCTTCCCCCAGTGATGCAGTGGCTCCTTCACAGCACTTTGCTTCTGCTTGGCTGATAAAAAGCTCATGTCTTGATATAAAAAAAAACTCATGTCTTCATAAAAACATTGTCTTGTGGAAATCAGTGAGCGGGTGGCGAATAAAAGAATGCATGGTTTGAAAAGGTTACACAGTGCTGTTGGTGCATAATGCTGAGAGTAATCCAGATGTGGGTGACGTTTATTTTATTTTTTATTTTTTATTTGAGGGACAATGCACATTCGTGAACATCTATACTGTAATTCCAGCAGTGTCTGTGTGTCTGTCAGTATGTCAGGCAAGTGTCTGTGTGTGTGTCTGTTTGTCAGTATGTCTGGGAACTGTCTGTGTGTCAGTGTGTCAGTATGTCTGGGAAGTGTCTGTGTGTCAGTACATGCACTGTATGTACATGCACTGTATGTACATACACAGTATATCTGCGCACAAGTGCCAATTGTGATGTCATCAGTCTAAAGGTCCTTACACATCAAGAGCGATGCGAATATACCGCACGGAATTGTGATGCGAATTTTGACCCACCCGTCAATCACAGCCACAGAATTTCTGAAAAATCGACCGTGGTTCGAAAAAATAAACACCGCAATAACGCTCAGCGAAACTTCGCCGTTGGTACGCACGGTTGCATTGACTGATATAGGTTCGGAAAATATTGATGTGCGAATTAATCGCACGAAAGAAAACGCTCCCGATGTGTAAGGACCTTAAGGCTATAAAGCTATTATAGCCCCACTGGTATTGCACTAGTTACTGTCAATGCACCAGTGTCAGCCAGATGGCTAACTTTCAACTGCTGTCCCAAACACGGCAACGTTATGCACTTTAGACATAAAGATAATCACATACACATGATAAAAAAAGGCCACACTTTGCACAAATAATCCAATACACAAAGTGAGGCACGCTCCATTGAGTGCTTTACAGAATGCACAGACACATTCCTCCATGTTGTTCTTTTACTTTGTGAAATTGGGCAGAAAAAGGCATTCAAAAAACCTCCGTCTATTGATTCCATTAGTGCCTCGCTTTCTCATGACGGGGAGGAAGATCGAAATCGAGAAGGAAAACAAATCACACGGCAGAAATAAATGAGGTCTGAATTTACAGAGTTGTATTTTTGCACAGTATCAGTATCAGGGGACCTCTGTCTCTTCACTAAAACACAGCAGGTGCGTCTCCACTGGAATCTTTTATTTGACAAATTACAGACATTTGCGGCAACAACAGCCTCCCGCAATTATGGCAAATCACTGGATGTCCCCAGGTAATATTATTCCCGTGTGAATAGGGCTTAAGTGATGCAATTATAGAAGTGGCCTCTTGGTGGGATGTACACCCACACACACACACGCACGCACACACGCAACACACACACACACACACACACACACACACACAGATGCAGCCTTGCTGACGTGTTGACAAAGGAGCTGGACAGGAAAGCTCACACTGAAAGCTGGTAGCAATAACGTGAAATAATGGTAGGTGACCTGAGGGCTGTCACCCTGAAATCCTCCTGTTGATTACACTGCCAGAACACACACACACACACAGACACACACACAGACACACACACACACACACACACACACACACAAACACACACACACCCGCATTCACGCGCGCGCAGTGCACACACACAGACACACACACACACACACACACACACATGCACGCGCGCGCAGTGCACACACACAGACACACACACGCACACACAGACACACACACAGAATGAAATACAACGTACAATATGTCATTTTCTGCCGCTAGGGGTCTCTCAATCAAAAGAATGGCAAAAGACGGGGGGTTTGATGAAAGTCGTGGAGCAGCGTGGGATCATGGGAGTTGTGTGGAGGAGCGTGGGATCATGGAAGTTGTTGTCTTCAGCAGCAGTGCCGTTTTATTTTGAGGTTAAGATCCCTCCTTCAGCGTTCATTGTCCTCGAGGTTTAGAGGTCTCTCTCCTCCTCTCCACAACAAACAGGCCCAATAATTGGACCCCAGGAAGACTAGCAACCACTGTTGTGGAAGCTAATGGGGATCCGAATAAAGAAAGAATAATTAAACTGGTAAAAACACTGGATAACGCCGTTTGTATTTAAACTGATTCTAGGCTATAATTGGCGGAGACAGGACGTCAGCGAGGCGAGCTGTTTGCTCAGCTTCTCTCATCACTTACTGTAAGATCCAGACATATGATGACTAAAATGGAATTGTCTGACCAGCCGGTGCTTATGGACAACTGATGACGACCGGCGACCAAATTAAATGGACCGTAATAAAATGACAGATTTCTCTGGGGGTTGCACACATTGTTTGGAAACATTTGGAATGTAAGTATACAACTAAAAAAATATATAAGAGAGGTGTAAGTCATGTTTAGACATTTTAATGCGGAAATATGACATATTAGTGTAATACATACTCTCATCTAAAGCCTGGAGAGGTTATCTCAATCCCCGCACCCCGCAGCGCACACACTCCTGCTGATCTTCCTCACGCTGTTCAGGTTGGCTCACGGCGCGCCGTATAATAGCCCCACATAGATCACTGTTACACCAGGAGAGATACTAAAAGCACTCGATGGTCTGCCCGGGGCATTGTTTGAATACATAATAGGTACTCATGCCTGAATATACTGCAGGACTGCAGCAGAGAGAAATCATCTGCACAAACCTGCCCTCCATCCAGGACTTGTACCAAAGTAAAAAAAAAAAAAAAAGTCAAATAAATAAAAAAGGCAGGAAAGATCATCACAGACCTGTAGTCTGGAGTCGTTTCCACCCGCTTCTGGACCTGGGGGCGTAAGAGATGGAAACAGTCATGTGCGCCGAAAAAGTCAGAACCCTCGATTAATTTTCAGATGCAACGCTTCTGTATCGGCTTAAAAGATGTGTGATATTGTGAATCCACAAAGTTTCTACAAGAACTTCTTCGAAAACTTCGTTTGGAACGTGCACATTCCTTGTATGTCTTTGTCCAATAAAGCCGATTGTGATTCTGATATGTACAGTAAATGGATTGATTCTCTGATCATCCTTATCAAGAACTTATAGTAATGTTTAAAGTCCTTGAGTCAGTCAGGTAGAAGATGCATGATTTCCTCCTCCCGCTTTCTAACAGCAGCCGGCTCGACCGACGCAAACGTGAACGGCCAGTAAAAAAGAGACAGTAATAAGCAATGCAGTTAATTCTTACACTGCGTTTATTGCTGGACCCCATTAGTGACAATAGACTTTTAAACAGGCCTTTAAATGTGCTGTTAAGTGGCTCTGCAGATGATCACTGTCAGATACCTCAGCCAGAACAGGAGGAAGCAGCCGATTAGCCGCGCTGATAAACGACGGGGAGCAGAAGGTAAAGAAAGAAGGGAGCACACAGACGAAGAGGAAGAGATTTCTCCCCTTTCTTATTTAAAGCAACTACGAGCAAGCTTCTCGATTGTTATGAAACAGTCTCAATTTAATATCGATGCCTCACGTCTTACCTCTAATAGCAGATGAGACCAAAGACGAGTGAATCGGCGAGTGCTGTCTTGATGATTATAGTCCCTTGAAGTAGCGAGGAAAGCCGTCCTTCTTGTTTTGGGTCTGTTGCTAGGCAGAGCGAAACGGTTTACGGCAGCTGTAAACCGTTGCTAGGCAGAGCGAAACGGTTTACGGCAGCTGTAAACCGTTGCTAGGCAGAGCGAAACGGTTTACGGCCGTAGCAACAGACCCTAAACAGCTTTCCTCGCTACTTCAAGGGGCTTTCTGCTCTCGCGAACATCTCTCGTTATGTTCTAACAGTTTGTTTGGAAGTCATTTTATAATTTTGTGGTTATGGCCGAAGTGGCTGCCGTAAACCGTTTCGTTTCACTTCCTGATCTGCCCCGGCCCGCACACAGACTATAGAGACACTGCGGAGCGCGTCATAATTCAGAAACCACGCCCAAAACGGGGGGAAACAGAAACCCCTTCTCCAATCCTGGCGTTCTCCTATGTCGCGTGCATGGTTGCGTGTTGCACAAAACGATCGTATATACGGAAGATGAACACTCCAACTTACTTCCTTGACAGCTAGATCCACATTTTTCTTCTCGCCAATTCTCAACGGCTTCCTTGTTTTGCTCGGGAGTACAAAAAAACTTTAATTGGTGATTTTTTTTACATTTGTTGTGTGCGCAGCCCACCACACAACAGCTTTTAGCTATGTTGAATTCAAGGAAAATGACGCTGGTCTATGGGAGCGAACGGAGCGATTTCCCCCGTGATGGGCGTGGCCTATTTCATGCAGTGTCTCTATAATCATCAAGACAGCACTCGCCGATTCACTCGGCGTTGGTCTCATCTACTATTAGAGGTAAGATCTGAGTCATCAATACTAAATTTAGACTGTTTAATAACAAATCGAAAATCTTGTTCGTAGTTGCTTTAATATATAAACGATCGCTTTGTGCAGAGCCACATAGACCCCCAACACGCACTGCAGGCTACGGTGCCTTTCTTCAAAGAGGACGCATTTTCCTCAAGGACATGATTGTAATGCACGCACAAAAATATAGATTGCATGCAGATCTCGTCCCTGACCACTGTGCTGCTGTGGGTTAAGTGCCTATAGGCTCCTGGGCAGCAGAAGAGAATGAGAAGTTGTTCTTGTTCCCCAGCTGGTTCAGAGTACAGTGACCTTTCCCGCTCGCACGTTGACCTCTCTGACCTCTCTGACCTCTGGACCGCCGCTTCCGCCCAGGCTCATTCTCAGCCCTCAGCTCTTACTCCTGAACTCCTGCAGGTCTTTTAGCTTCTCATTGTCTCTCTCTGTATCTGCTCTCTCCTCTCTCTCCTCTCTCTCCTTCCTTGTTATTCCTTTCTCTCCGTGGTGTATTGTGTTTCTATCCTGGGTGCTCTATATTTAAACAGCAGCCTCTTCAGGTCTAGCCACTCTGTGATTGAAGTGGAGGAGGATGATGACGGCAAACCAAACAACTGTGTGGTGCAAAAGCAAACCAAACGGGGACAGGAGAGACGGAGAGAGAGAAGTGAAAGAGGGAATAATAACGGAGATAAAAAGGGGAAAAACACATCAAAACCCCATCGGTGTGTTTCAGAAGACGAACACAGACGTCGTTGTGCTGTTGATATGGAACACTGCTGTGTTTTACTGACATCAAATACAAGCGTCATCAATGTTGGGGCATCTCAGATCTCTCTCCAGATTTGTGTTTACAGTATTATGGTCATGGGCAGTGTGCAAAATACCCAGGTGGCAATAGACCCTTTTCACGGGGGGCATTTTGTGGTCGAAAAGGCAGGAACACAGGTGCAAGCAAAACACTAATGAGGGTTTCCAACTTCCATGAGTGTAAGTTGGAAACCCTCATTAGTGTTTTGCTTGCACCTGTGTTTACCCTGCCTTTTCGACACAAAATGGCCCCCGTGAAAAGGGTCTATTGGTGGGGGGGGGGGGGGGGGTCCTCCTAGTGCTCTGGTGTCTCCTCCTTCTTCTGATTCAGCATTCTAGAAGTGAATCCAACATTAGCAAGTAATGAACTTTGCTGCATTCTCTTTGACATATTTGGTCCATATTTTTAACCAAGTTGAAGCAGAAAAAAATCCAGCACTTTTCATGTTTCACGGGGTCCATTTGGGATTTCCTAAACTACAAAACATTTGAAGCGGACCATTGCAACAGCGCCACCCATGGAAGGAGGCCTTACCAGAAACCACCACTGGGTATTCAATGGTGAGGAAACACCACAACAAACATGAATCAATGTTTTGCCATTTGAATCATGAATACTGGACATAGTAAGCTTTTAAAATAAATGTTTACATACATTGCAGATTTTTCCAGAGATCCCCCCGCCCCCCAATTTTGCTGTTGAGGCTTTCAGGGGTCTCAACAAGTTAGTGTCAATCAAGGGGTCTTGGACCCCTGAGACCCCTGAGTGTGTTGCGCACCCTGGTCATGAACTCCTTGGCGCCGGAGGTTCGTGCAGCTTTAACCTATGAATCAATGTGACGCAGAGTCCCAGAATGACTAGGCGGCCATTTCCAGTGCCTTCTCCGGGTTCATAATTCTGGTTCATGCTCCAGAGCATGACATCATGGACACCAAATCAATTTAAAGAGACAGACGGGTGGAAAGTATAGACGATTGAGAGCCACGACAGACGAAGCATCTAGCAGCTGTGTGTCAGCTTGTGTTGACCTTAACTGTGCGAATAACGTAATCCTGTTGCTTCTTGCTTTGGCTAAATGTGACAAAATCAGTGGTTTTTGTCTCTAATTCTGTGCAGATAGCAGAGACCTATGGCAGATCATGAATACGCCTTTATATTGGCCGTATGATTGAGTGTGATGGGGCCAATTCATCAGTAATAATTATCATCCGCTTTGGTGATGGGAAGCATTTTGTCCCATTTCCTGCTCACCTCTCCCCCATTCGCTTAGACACTCTCCCCCTCTCCTCGTTTCCTCCAACCCAGAGCAATTTAGAGAGAGAGTGGCGTCATGCGTGACTCATTAGCCAATGAACAGCCAGGAAGGGGTCTCGCGCTACTTTTGAATGCTAAAATAAAGCTGATAAGGTACAATTTGATTAAAAAATGTAAAAAAAATCAAAGTACAACACAAACTGTGTTTTGCTGCAACTCGACAGTGCTGCTTAATCCAGAACCTTACTTCCTGGAACTCTTGAGAGTAAAAAAAAACTGGTCCATTGGAGTGAATGGAGATGTCGCGACTCTTCTATATACACAGCTCTGCTCCAACCTACGCGCTGTACGAGAGGAGTGGAGGGAGGGAGAGAGGGAGGAGTTTCAGAATACACCCAGAGCACGCCCCAACTGCTGTTTGGAGCATGCACTCATGCGACAGCGAGTCTCTCTCTACAACTTAACAACAGTGGAGCATGTGGGGACTTGTCAGTAATAAATACCATAACAATGCACAATTATGATGTTATTGGCAGAAATTATGTTCGCCAATTTCTCTTGAAAGTACCCAACAACTGGATACTTTATGACATTATTGGCAAACATGTTATCATAAAGATTTCATGACATAATTGTCATTTGTTCTGGGCTGTTACTGGGCTGTACACGTGTCCCTCGTTAGCACACTCACCATGTTCTGACCTTGGCTATGGTCTCCCTGCAGCGAGAATCTGCTGCCTATATGGCCGACGGCTACTTCCTGTTGCCCCAAAGTGGATTGCTAACCTGTGACTTTAATCATAGATATTATATTACTATAGATGGGTTAGGGTTAGGGTTTGGGGGTTTCCTTCATATAGGAACCCCTCACCAAAACATGCAATGTCCTGGTCGCTGAAGTGGTGCCTCCTCTGGTCGTTAGGGGCGCCTGTTCAGAGGGAGGGGAACTTGTTGGAATAGCGTGAACCTCCCACGTGTGCTATGTCCTACCGGTGAAGCTTCCCCTGTCAGGTGAAAAGAAGCGGCTGGCTAACTCTGCCCATGTCTCGGAGGAAGCATGGAGCCAGTTTCGGCTCTCCCCAGATCGGCAGAGGGTGGAGCGGCAACCAGGATAAATACATTGAAATTAGCACTAATGGGGGATAAAAGTGGGATAAAAAATTGGGAAAACAATATTATTATAGATGGGTCACCGCAGGCTCCGCCAATTCTAACAAATGGTAGCAGCAAGTCTCCTAAATGGGCGTGGTCAACCGTTGACACAGACCTGCTGAAAGTCTCCTAAGTGGGTGTGTCCGTGGAAAACCATGGGCAAAACCCACGCGGCAAAATGACCGGAAGTGAGTTGAAGTTGGGTCGTCTTGCTTTAATGTTTCACTTCCACATTGACCGTCCAGATGCAGAGCCTGATGTTCTCAGCCACCACTGCACTATACTAGTGCATGCATACAAATAACAGACTCAAACTCTCTGTCTCTGCCCATGCACCCAGGCCCCCACCACCCCTCCTGGCTCTGCCCCACCCAACCCCCTCCCATCCTCCCCCGATTTAGTCTTCCGCTAAATTTACCTTATCAATCTCCTGTCTGTCAAGTTAAGTCAAAACTTATTTATAAAATGCTTTTTATCTAATAGGTTGGCTGCATGCTTTACAGAAAGGACAAAGGACACAAGTGTCATGACACAGTGCACTAAAACAAAAATAGAAAAATTCATTACAAATTCCAAGAAATGGGGCCAGGTGTGTGTGTGTGTGTGTGTGTGTGTGTGTGTGTGTGTGTGTGTGTGTGTGTGTGTGTGTGCGTGCGCGTGCGTGTGCGTGTGCGTGTTTGAAAACCAAAATGCCCCCATCCATGACGGTGCAGAGGGGATTTGGCACAGACAAGAATGAGATGCATTTTTTTCCTTAAAGGCCAAACCCCCCCCCCCCCCCCCCCAAACCAAACCCAGATCTGCGTTCCTGTGAAGCTGATTGGCTGGCGGCGAGTCATGTGACACTGCAGGCCCGGTTCCCCTCTCAACATTAATAGCATGTTTGTATGAAGTGCAGGTCAGTGTAAAGCTGTCCCCTGGGAGCAGCAGGCTTTATCCACAGGATCGCCAGCGGTGCCTCGGCTTAAGATGGGTCAGAGATCAGAAACCTGCTGTCTAGAACCGCTAAAAAACAGCTAGCAAACAGTAGCTTAGCGCACTGGTTGTCTTCCACCTGCACCATGGGAACGAATATGACTGCAGCCAACCTAGTTGCCACATGGACATTATTTTGTGGGGGTTGCACAGGGGACACATGCCCCCGCAACCCACACACTTTTTAAGAAGGCAGTATTGGACCGCTGCACTTTTTGAAGTCCAAAAACTGTTGTATTAAAAAAACGGAGATCCGGCAGGCACTAGGACCGTGCGGCCGCCCTAGCTTCCAGCGACCGGCCCAGCAGCAGATATTGTTATATTTGAGTGACTGCAGGGTCGGCCGAATCACATCTCTTACTAGGCCCAGCCCTCCCCCCTCTGTGTCTGGGCTGGCCCAATCACATCTCTTACTAGGCCCAGCCCTCCCCCCTCTGTGTCTGGGCTGGCCCAATCACATCTCTTACTAGGCCCAGCCCTCCCCCCTCTGTGTCTGGGCTGGCCCAATCACATCCCTTACTAGGTCCAGCATGGGCCACCATGCTACTTCAATAGCAGACTCTATGACGTGTATAACGGTGACGATACACGTATCTAGATGATGATAATGCAAAATATTTTTGTTCGCAAATGTTGACTTTCAACGTATCCAAGCTTTGCAGAACCTTAAACTGCCAACATTTCCTTCAGGCGAGCAGGCTGCTGCAGCTGTCCACGCACCTGCTTTGTTGCAGTGTGAAAATGGATTGTCAGAGGGCGCAAAGATTTCTCACCTTTATTCACAGCAACACCTGAGAATGAAATGGTATTTGAATGCATGAAAGACGGCGTGAGCATTGACCCTCAAATGGTTAGTTACTATATTATAACAGCCAAGCAAAAAGGATCAAACATAAACCATCCATATATATCCTCTACTGATGAAGTCAGGAGAGAAACATTTTAGATCATTACTCTGTCTGGTTGGATCATTTCATATCGTTTCAATTTTACAGATTTTATCACTGACTTTAGCCTCACAGAGAATACATTTCATGATCCCTGCAACTGCTTCTTATGCATGAGAGGATGGATGCATATTTCAATGAAATTGGCCTTTCTGGCATCATCAGAGACATTTTATAATGGTGACTGCATTTCATGACTGTGTGAGATATCTCTGATGCATAGACATCAAGATACTGTAGGTTACTAATGCTTCTTGTTTATTACATGACCCTGTTTTCACACATATAGCTACATATATATATATATATATATATATATATATATATATATATATATATATATATATATATATATATATATATAAGCAATATATCACGAGAGCAAGTGTGTTGTGGTGAATATATCCCCCTGATCAGTTGTTATCCCACGAGGCCTGCGGCCTCGTGGGATAACAACTGATCAGGGGGATATATTCCACAACACACGCTGCTCGAGTGCTATATTGCTTTTATAAAAGGGTTCCAAGTATAATAATATAATAATAATAACACTATAAGTCCGACTGGCATGGTATTCTGAGAGTCAGTTGAAACACTACTGTAAGGCGGGACCTCTAGCAAGAAGATAGACGTGCGGGTGATTTGATTGGATCGTTCTGGAGACTGAAGTCGACATTGGCCAATCCTGGCGCTTGCCTGGACTTTTTACAAAGCCCGACACCAGAGCCATATGCCCACACCAAGTAACGTTACGTCTTATTTAGAAATGCGGGGTTAAGAGTGAGGGCGCGCGAGAGAGGGGTTAAGACATTAGCCCGCGTCTATTCTTGTACAAAACATCATTTTCTGCGAAGTATTAGTAAAGTTATAAGCGAAGATCGATTCACAAGGATCTGAAAAGCTGTCTCCGCCATTTTGTTTTTGAGGTACTTTTAGTAAGAGAGTTGCGCCATCATGCGTCCGACTAGTGACCCTCCATACAGCAGATCAGGAGAAAGCTGTTTGGCTCGAGTGCAGCGCTGCCTTTTAGTAAGAGAGTTGCCATGGCAACCAATAACCCATGGCCATGGGTTATTGAACTCGGTTACTGGAATTATACAATGGCTGTGAACCAATCAGATTGCTTGATTTGAGAGAGCCATTTTATAAATATATATATATATATATATATATATATATATATATATATATACGGCCTGGTGCCGTTGCGCTCGGGTCTGCCGGCTGAGTAGAGAGCCTCTCAGCCCCATAAACGAACGAATGCCACCATCCCCGAGCAGGAGCAGAGTAGGTTATCATGGTCAAAAATCCTCATCTCCGTCCAAGAAATGCTCTATTTCCTCCTGCCCGAATCTTCCATTCTGTGCTGAGGGTGAAAGTCAATGCTGAGTGAACCCACAAATTAATGTCGACTTAAGAACAGGATCGAAGCAGCAAACGATAGGAGAATGGGAGAATAGAATAGCGAAACGACAGCTTCAGAGGAGATGATGAACAGCCGTGATGCCAGCTGCTGCTATGATCCGCCAGAGAGGGAGGTGACGTAGAACCCTCGCTATGTCCTAGGATGAACTGACGTCATAACTGATGTCATACTTAAACTTGACTGTGATGTTACGGGCTGATCAGGTTATGCGAATATGGCGGCCTTCTGATTGAAATTTGGTATGAAACCTCACAACATAAACATACAACATACATAAACATAAACATATATAACAAAGTTACTTCCTCGTTTGCCTGAAGCGCATGCGCTGTACTGATGACTGCACACAGCGCATGCGCTTCAGGCAAACGAGGAAGTGAAGTCGGTTAGAGAGGGAACCCTCTTTAGTTAGTTCTCGCTATGGATTTACTTAGAAAATGACAGCTTCCCGTAACTTTGGATTATTATTTCATCGCGTGGTACACGAGTCACAACATGCACATGTGATGTGTGTTTCTGGGGAAACTAATGCAGGCACAGAGGAGAGAAAGGCTTCTACATTGTCGTTATACTATCAGGAATATGGCAAATAGGAATACGAATCTCCAAAGATGTTGGCGTATGCCTTGAATACCAAAATATCGTTACTTCATGCTCCATGGAAATGCAAATTAATTCAACAAGCTAGCGGTCATTTGACAAGCCTCTGATATCCAGCCCGCTTCTCTTCTGGCTTTATCAAAAGACCCAGATTGATCTTTTATATATATATATATTAATAAACATCCACTGATGTCTTCATCTTGGGAATGTTTAAATATCTTTGAGGCCAAATCATTTCTTAGAATGCACAGCTGAGATATGGTGAACAAACGACCATCTTAATCAACAAAAACAATAGCTGTACTCTCAACTCAAAATTAGGGGTGGGGCAAAATATCGATACTCACGGTATCGCAATATTTCCACTTGCGATACGTTATCGATAGACTGGCACCAAGTATCGATATGTTTATTTATTTTTTTTATTTTTTTAATAAACAGGCTAAAATATGCTGTGTGTGGTAGTTGAAACATAGTTTCAAGTTGACGTTTATTTATGTTTGTAGTTGAAACAAAAACAAATACTGTAGGCTACATGAATGGAAATGTTTGATCATTAATATCTACTTTTAGAAATTATATAGGTAGGTAGGTTATATAGGTTTTCTTGTTTTAATAATAATAATAAAAAGACTTAATGTGTAACTTTTCCTCCGTAGTATCGAAAATGGTATGAGTGAGTGAGTGAACTCTGAGAGAGTTCATGTCAATTCTGCTAATAAATACATAATACCTGCTTCTTGCCTTTTAGGGGTATTTTTTTTCTCTTCCGTTACACAGATATCGTGATGTATCGTAGGTTAAATTTATTCCAATATATCGATTATCGCAGAATCGCTGTATCGTGATAATATCGTTATCGAGGGCCAAGTATCGTGACCATATCGTATCGTGAGTTACTCCACGATTCCCACCCCTACTCAAAATCAGCATCGTCTCTTTCAGCAGATGGTATTGAATTCAACGCCTTGAATTCCACAATATTCTTTGACCGGCTTACAGCACAACAGGGTGAGCATCCTCTCGTTAAATCTCATCACTTTTCATCAGTGCGATGAGATGAGACTTGTATCTGGCACAGATCTTCTATTCAACGCTTCTATATGAAACAGACTTGTCTTTGATATCAGTGACTTCTCAGGCTTTGTGGGGCGTCTCCGCCCGCCCCCTGACTGCTGTTTCTTGATCTGCGCCGCCTTTGATCAAATTGTTTCCGAATTGATCTCTGACCGGTGGGAATTGCTGCAACATCGATGGATCTTATCTCCTCCTACACAAAATCTCTGGCTCTCTCTGCTAATGAAAGTATATCAATATGGCAGCGTTTCCTCTCGTATATCGATGGGACGGACGGACCGGGGTGACTTTGTTAATCAGTAGATACTGTATTCTGTATGGCTGTGACTTTGGACCCGGGCGCAGAGATGACAGACACAAAGAGCAGTTTTTTACGTCTTTTACTTATAGACTTTCACGCATAAAAAATAAACAAGGAAATATTTGTGAAAATGTGAACAAAACCAGCCTAAACTGTGTCGGCAGGCCGACGGAATAAACTAAAAGTTTCCCAAGGAGCGAGGAACTGGAATAGTCCAACGGTACTTTCCCAGCATCAGACGTGGGTAAGGAGAGGCACAGCAGCAGGTAGGTTAGGATCAGCAGGGTCTGAAAGCAGAGATGATTATATAGCATGCCAACCAGGTGCAGGAATTAGCAGGGTTATGTCACTGTTATTTCATAGGCTGCCTTCTCCCGCTACTGCCAGTGGGAAGGCAGCGCTCTGGCCGGTTCAGCACCTCGGGCAGCTCCTTCACCACAGCCCGTAGCGCAGTGATCCTCACAATTTTTTCGATGAGAGCCGCACTGGCAGGACAAAGTCAATAGGAGAGCCACTTTTACCGCAAAACACCAAAAGCCACCCCAACCAAGCACATCTGCCTACCATTTTTTTGTGTATTATTGTTTTCCACACACACACACACACACACACACACACACACACACACACACACACACACACACACACATATACCAGTTTCCCCTAGAAAATCTTTCAGGCTTTCAGGGATTTCGAAACGTACCCCGACCTCAACGATGGGGGCCATCGCTCGCGACACTAAAGTTTTAGCTAACCTGTTCGCATCTATGTTCTCAATGGCATCCCAAGTGTCATCATACTATTATGGGATGCGATGCGAACAGTTGTATTATGGGATGTGCGTTTCCCAGGCAACGACACACGTTGACACGTTTTGGAACAGCGCTGCACACTGGCACAATACTCCTAAAAGCAAAATGCTTATTGTTTTGAATGATTTGGCACCTTCTGTTACTGTCAACACCAGTATTGTTGTATTGTAATAATATGCCATAAAGGTTTATTGAAATTTTGGGGAGAGCAGGGGGGGTAAATCTAAAAAAAAAAAATATATATATATATATATATATATATATATATATATATATATATATATATATATATTTTTTTTTGCAATTTCTTAGAGCCGCCAGCGTCTCGCGAGCCGCGCAATGAGGAACTAGGCCGTAGCAGAACCACTAGGCCGGATTCCCGAGGGTGTGTCAGTATTCGCCCAGGCATTGCTTTGCTGCCGTGGATGTGGGATAGCAGCATGGTGGCTCTGGGGGTCAGTGGGAACACCCTCGCCCGCAACGATGTCGATGTCTTGACGACGCAGGTCGTCAGGTGACTATAGCGATCGCGTGACTCGTGACTAGCCGCCGCCTCGCCCGCACCGCTGATTTCTGATGAGAGGGGGCGACCTTTATCGACGGCAAGTTATGGCGAGGGTTTCTGACCAAACGTCAGGATTTGACAGGTTGGACAGTGAGAACGGGTTGCTTTTGCAGTACACTGTCTTAGACACCGTCATAAACCATAAACATACATGACTGTCCAATTTCTACTATTATTATTGATTATTGATTATTGACTATTATTTGTAGCCTTTGTCTCCTTACACTGTTTTTTTTGTTGCATAGCCGTCTATTATCGGCAGTGGAGAGGGCAATGTGTTCATGATTATAACTGTACAAACTGAGACATGTTGATTAGCGTACATATTCATTATAGAAATGGAAGAAAACCTTCTTAAAAACACACAGAGGAAACACAGCACGCCGTTAGCTGTCATTTGTCTGGTGGAGTCACAGTGTTATCAGGTGGCAGTTGGTCTGCAGTGGCTGCTCTGGGCCAGGGGTGGAGTCACAGTGTTATCAGGTGGCAGTTGGTCTGCAGTGGCTGCTCTGGGCCAGGGGTGGAGTCACAGTGTTATCAGGTGGCAGTTGGTCTGCAGTGGCTGCTGGGCCAGGGGGGGAGAGGCTGAAATGAAGCGATAGTGATCTGGCCTGCTCTCGTGCTCTAAAACGATGCCAACACAAGTAGCATGCGGGGCCAACACCCAATCAATCAGTGTTTGGCTGGAGCTTCCCCCGCCCCCCTGTCACAACACGACCAATGGCAAAGGTGATCCGGTGCTCTGGCTCCGTGGCCTCTGTTGACTAATGAGGCCTGAAATGAAATACAGTGCGTTTGGCAATAAATGCCCCAATTTGTATTCTGCCTTTTTTTTTCTCCGGCTTTTTGCATGGTGATGATTAATGCATGACGGGCAACGGGCCACTGTGTGTGTGTGTGTGTGTGTGTGTGTGTGTGTGTGTGTGTGTGTGTGTGTGTGTGTGTGTGTGTGTGTGTGTGTGTGTGTGTGTGTGTGTGTGTGTGTGTGTGTGTGTGTGTGTGTGTGTGTGTGTGTGTGTGTGTGTGCGTGTGCGCGCGCGCGTGCGTGCGTGTCCATGATTGTGTGCAGGCATGCAATTGACAGTGAAAAGTCAATGTCTTCCAGCCAGGTGTTGATCAGCTTATCGATATGGCTTTCAAAACAAGCAATAGTGTTAGCAATCAATCATAGACCTACTCCTCACTGCGCAAAACACCCCCGAATCCAGAGATGTTTTTCATAATATTTTTCAAATCATGACCCATATATGATGATATCTGTGTTGGATACTCTCCAATCACAGCACAGAGGAGATTTCATATGAGAAGCACGTACTTCTTGACTCGATATGGGAAGTGCTAGAATCTGGATTCCTGATATTTTTCCTGATTTGACTCGTGCCTTTTTCCCTACACAGTAGCCTACAACAGTAGCTGTAGGCATCGAGATGGAAGATGCTGCTTTGGGGTTTTTTGTTGGTGGTGTGTTTTGTGTATTAATATGATCACCATGGCAACGATAGAGATGGAAATCAAACCTCCTGTGTTGTGAATGTTCCCCGCAGCCTCGCCTTGTGGAATGGCTGATGATGCTCCCGTGGATCTGGAGGAGCCAAAGTCTGGCAAGCAGAGCCCCGAGCAGCAGGCTGGAACAACCAGGCACACTTTCATTCAATTAACCTTATCCATACTGTATATATAACAGCGCTCTGTTCCAGTAGGTGCTGGCAGATCAGATCAGCTCTGCTTTTGGAGGCCAATTTCTCTATTGAATTTGCCGCGAGCCCATATTGTGTGCCAGTATTCAATATCTTGAGATTTCAATTTTAACCATTTTCCTGCCCAAGGTTATCACTTCAGTGTTTTCTCCAGAAGTGTTTTCTTGCCAGGGTAGAAAAGCCTCTGAAACAGTTTTTGGATCATAATATGGTCCTATTATGGTCCCATTCCATTGAAGGGCTAATGGAATGCTTTTAGCGTTAGCAGCTCTGTCAGTTGTCACTTGAAAAAAGATTTTTTTTTTTTTAAGATTGGGGTTTTCTGTATGGTCAGGGAGGAACCTCCGGGTATCATATGGTGATGATATGACAATGGCCAGCTAATTATAATATAATACGATTTATTGGATTACTAAACTTGACTTTGCTTACATGAACGATATTGTGATATACATTGGTATCGAGAATGATTTTTTTGTTCACTTGTTCTGAGAAAAAGTTGGTTTTAATTCAGAGTAAACGACTTGTTGAAATAAGACTAAACGCCAGAGAAAATGAATATTTTTGCAGCGTCGGCACTTCAGGTCACCTCATGCCTAACAGGCTTCTTAGTTCTTCATACAGCACAGCCCAGCACAGCACAGCACATGGCTTAAGTTACAGTTTAAGTAACAATACACATACTTTTGGAGAAAAATGGTTTGGGGGGAAAGTGTTCCCTCAAACTAATAGCAAGCAAAATTGTGCTATTACCGTAGTTTCTTTGCTCGTTGTGTCCTGTGAATTATGGATGTTTCATCCCACTGACACAAATGCAGCTGTGTACCTGGACTCCTGTTAGCCTTGTTTCATGCTAGCCTGGGTAAACCCAGCCTTCAACGGGACGTCACATGGCTATGCGTGTAGCGTCAGTTTCCTCTGGAGGCGGGTCTATTCAGAGCGATTTTCCCCTGCGCGAGGCTAATTCTTCCTGACTGATAGTACATAGAGACACTGCGGAGTGCGTCATCATTCAGAAACCACGCCCAAAACGGGGGGAAACCCTGCCAATCCTGGCGTTCTATGTTTTTGCACACAAAGATCGTATATACGGAAGATGAACACTCCAACTTACTTCCTTGACCGCTAGATTCACATTTTTTCTTCTCGCCAATTCTCAATGGCTTCATTGTTTTGCTCAGGAGTACAAAAAAACCTTTAATTGCCGATTTCTTTTTTTACATTTGTTGTCTGCGCACCCCACCACACAACAGCTTTTAGCTATGTTTAAATTCAAGGAAAATGACGCTGGTGTGTATGGAACTGAATGGAGAGCTTTCCCCCGTGATGGGCGTGGCCTATTTCACGCAATCGTCTCAATAGAGGTCACGTGGAGGCTGCAGGTTTACCATACAGTAGTTCCCTGCAGCTGTGTACCTGTGGACTCTGTTGTTTCTGAAATGAACCCCGGCCACATTCACACAACATCTGTTCTGCTGTCAGGGGAACAGGTGCGCAGCAAAGGGAATACTAAATGAACAAAAGGCTTGGATCAATATGGACGACACGGCGTACGCGTGAACACATTTCTCTCAGCTTTACGGAGTCCGTATGCTGTTTTGATTAAAAAACCTGCACACACACAAACACAAACACAAAGCAAAGAAACTTGTTTTATTTTATTCTTGACTTTTTTTCTTGAGCTTTGCTGAAATTGTGAGTCTGCCGCTCGCTCGAATCTGCAGAGAGACCTCCAGCCTCGACCCTGTCACACGGGGGCGCGATCAACTAGTGAAACGTATTGTCAAAACGTGCGGATTTCTCGCACTTAAACCCGCATCGCTAGCGTGAATCCCGCACGCTAAGGTTATATGAGGGTTATAGCAGCTTTCGATAGCTCAGCTCTGCCTTCTATTACGGGAGAGGCAGAGGAACCTGAGATCTCATTAGCTGTTAGGTCAGGGACAAAACAATACGTGTACAACCCCATCAAACAAACAGTGGCTCGCGCACTCCAGATATTTTCTTTCATGAACCCCCCTGTCAGTTCTCAGCTTGCCGCTCGGAGTTAAGCCGTACGAGCTAGTCTGCCCGCCGCCGCGCGGCGTCTATATAAATGCTAATGAACGTCGGGGGCAGGTCCGGGCCGCGCGCTGCTTTTGTCATGTTAATATTACGTTTGCCTCAGAGGAAGTCGCCGAGGGCGGGCGAACCTACGGGGGCTGATGAGTGCCACGGCTCTGAAGATACGGGGGCTGATGAGTGCCACGGCTCTGAAGATCTAACACGTTATTATCTAAAGTGAAATCACATGAAAAAGGCAATGATTCTTTAGCGGAGGCGATCTCACAGCTCCCGGAAAGAGACTACTTACCTATTCTATTGCTTAAGAAGAGAGAGACAGTGTGTGCGAATGAAGTTCTATCAGGGAGGGACTGCTTTGCTGTGCGGTTGCCAGGTGCGCTCGTGTTTGCTGCGTTCGTCAGCAATTTCTGTGTGGATTTCATCGACACTACACACACATTCCTGGACTGACAGTTGGCCTGCAGTGTTGGGGGTAACTCATTACAAAAGTAATATGTTACTTTTAGCAGTAACTCAGTAATATAACTTATTACTTATAGGATTTCAGTAATATTATACCAGTTACTTTGTCAAGTAACTCAAGTTACAAATTGAGTTACATTTTATTAAATCAAAACACATATTTAAAAAAGATACTATTATTTCCTAATCAATCTGTGTGTTTTTAAGCAAATAACCGCTATAGATGACAATAACAAAGGAAAAGAATAACGTTTAGAATTTTGGATTGTTTACACTGACTTCAAGGCGGTTGACATTATTTTTCGGGATGGTTCCGGGACGGCGATGTCATTCTGCTGCTGCTGTTGCTTTGGTGACAGACAGACAGACAGACAGACAGACAGACAGACATGCAGACAGACAGACAGACAGGCAAACAGACAGACAGACAGGCAGGCAGACAGACAGACAGACAGGCAAACAGACAGACAGACATGCAGACAGACAGACAGACAGACAGACAGACAGACAGACAGACAGACAGACAGACAGACAGACAGGCAAACAGACAGACAGACAGACAGACAGACAGACAGACAGACATGCAGACAGACAGACAGACAGACAGACAGACAGACAGACAGACAGACAGACAGACAGACAGACAGGTAAACACTAACAGACAGACAGACAGACTGGTTGGCCTGGCCACAGCTCTGTTGGCGGAGGTAATAAATGAAATGTGCAAAGCAAAGAAAATGGATTGCAGGGTCGTATCGATTGTGTTTAAATGGAGCTGTGTTCTCCATCATATCAGAGGTGCTGGATGACATCACCGGCCAGTGATGTCATCCCCCTCTATCCGATTTAAATGAAGGTCAAAATCAGCCTTCAAACCGAAGTTGAAGTGTGGGGAAAATGCTCATAATATGATTTATTTTCCATCAAATCCTATCACTGTTCTCTCGACATCTCTCCCTCCCTCCTCCAGTAAGTTCTCTCGTTATATTCCCAATATTTTTTGCCGGATGCGTGAAGACACAGGAGTCAGACACCTCGTAGATTGAGTCCTGGACATGATGTATGGTTGGCCGGAGGCACAGCGCGCGTACCTTTTTCTTCCTGGTTCTGCTGTCCCACGCACTTCTGGAGAAGACCCGTGTCAAATTGGTACGGCCCATTAGCAGGAGGGCTCACATGGGACCGCAGAGCAGAGCGCCGACGGGCTTCCAATCGCAAACACTCAGCAGATCTCTCAAGGAACGCAGCATCACCTCTCTTCAATTACCCCACCAGCAGAGCAGCAAATATACACTCTTAAAGGAACAGTTCACCCAAAAATGGAAATTCTGCTCTCGTCTACTCGCGCTCATGCCAAATGAAACACAGGTGAAATGTGTAAGGTCCATATAACACACAGGTTGCCTGCAGTGTTGGGGGTAACTCATTACAAAAGTAACATATTACATCATGTATATTACTTTTAGCAGTAACTTCAGTAATATAATGTATTACTGAATTATTATAGTTACTTTGTCAAATTGAGTTACTTTTTTTTATAAAAGCACATTTAAATAAAGATACAATCATTTCCTGATCATTTGTGTGTTTTTATGCAAATAACCACTATAGATGACAATAACAAAGGAAAATGATAACATTTAGAATTTTGGATTGTTTACACTGACTTCAAGGCGGTTGACATTATTTTTCGGGGTCGTTCCGGGGCGGCGATGTCATTCTGGTGCTGCTGTTGTTGTATTGGTGAAAGTAATGCAAAAGTAGTGTAATAAGTAACGAGTTACTCTACACAGACAGTAATATTGTAAAGTAACTTATTACTTTCAAATGAAAGTAACTAGTAATATGTAGTATATTACATTTTGAAAGTAACTTGGTTGCCTGCACAACTTCATAGCAGCCTTCTCCAAAACAACTGAAGTCAATGGGACAAGTTCTTTACTACGTACACTATAGCATACAGTACTACGTTGGTATACTATGCTTCTGATTGTATTATATACTATAGCATACAGTACTACGTTGGTATACTATGCTTCTGATTGTATTATATTTTTGAGGCTGATTAATGCACTAGGAACTCCGCAGTATATTTGTACACAGTGTTAGTTATTCCATTTCCTACCGTATATTCACAAGCACCTGATACCCCTGGTAAGTCAATAACGCCAGCAATTGCAATTGTTTTTTATGGTGAAATATATTTATTATTTACATTTTTTCCATTGTCTAAGTGTCTAGCCTGCTTTAAATTGTCAGTTGTGTCTTCATGTTTGAACTGTCGACCTAGGTCCTTTTCAGTTGTGTCTTCATGTTGTAACTGTCGACCTGGTCCTTTTCGGGGTAACACGAACCTTCACGTCAGCTGGTTGAACCTCAGATCTCGTGTCCCCGGAGATATAAACAACTGACACGACAACAATGACACATAAGACCATTACGATCTACAGTGAGCGCCGGTGTCCATTTTCACACTGTTGTACAGTAAGGAAGGCCTCCGGGGAGTTTGTGTCATAGATGTCCACACAGCGGTGATAACCGCTCATTATCCTCTCAGCACATATCTCCAATTATCTCAGATAAGCTGTCTTCACCGGCTCTGCCGACGCCAGCACAAAGAGTCAGCCAGCAAAGAGATGGTCTCACGTGGTCATCAGACCCGTCGTCTTACCTCAGCGCGCTTCCAGTGACGGAGCGTCTGAATCACAAGTTTCAAATTTCCTGGTTACGCCAACAGAAAGCCTTCGACGAAATCTGATTGGCTGGGCTGTTTTCGAAAGTCCTGCATGCCATCCGTGGTTGGTCAATTCATAATGTTCTGTCATGCCTACAGGGACCATGATGGAAATAAGTAGTTACACTTTTGCAATGTGTTATTATGTGAATGATGTGATTGGAGGATGACAGGAGCCTACAGCTCAGAGGAGCAGACGTGTGCTTGCCGATTTGAATCTCCAGCCAGCTGTGAAAATGTAGCTGGGGAAAGCGAATGAGTAACACTCTCCCCCTCCCCCCAATAACTGTTGAGGTGCCCTTGAGCAAGACACTGACTGCACCAGTGGATCAGTGGACCAATAGAGACTGAGGTTGTACTGGGCAGCTCCCAGTGTGATGATGTGGAACAGAGATTGCCTCTCTTTCTCCGAGAACTGCAGTGGCAACGGCAATGGAACCCTATGGAGCGTGAGCTTTGGGAGGCTTGAGTGCCTGACTCTAGCCGGCTGACTCTGTTTACATTTTAAAAACTGCGACAGTTCACACAACTTTAACACGACATGCATTATATTATACATCAAACTCTTGAGCTACTTCTCTCTCTCACTCAGAATGTCAAAAATATAAGCGATGTGACGTATAGTTTTTGAGATATTTTAACGTTTGTTTGGCACAACTCCTACTATTAACTGCTGCAGGGTTCTTCAAATAAGCAAAGAAACCTGGATGAAATGTTGGTTTTGTCTTTTTTGATTTCTCTCTACAATATTTGCTTCAACAGTAAAATACGTAAGACGAACCAGGTGAATTAGAATTCCAGTCACACTAAAGCATGGCAATGCTTTGTTGCAATACCCTTTCATTTGACTATCTTTTCTGCAGTGGTACAAAGACATGATAGCATCTGATGACAGTAGATTAAAACAACCGTTACAGAAGCACCCGAAAGAGCGACGCATCATTCTCAGCCTAAGAAATACACTTCCTTTACAATACAGCATGTACTGTACTTAAGACATCTCATTCAATGCTTTCCTCTTTTGATTGTACAGTATGTAAATTTATATGTAATGTTATTTAAATACAGGTTCTCTGTAGATTGGTTTCGCTTTGTCGAGGCCACAGAAAACTTAGATGAATCTGCCATGATTTCCTTCAAGCTAGTTTCTAAATAAGCAGAAACATCTCTATCTGCTCATGCCTCCGGCAGCCCGAGTGTTCATCCTATTCACGACACACACACGCACACGCACACACACACACACACACACACTCACATACACTCGCACAAAGCCTCTACTTTGGATTACTGTAAAGCTTCATCACCACCATCATCATCATCACCATCATCATCATCATCAGCACCATCACCATGCGTGTTGTGAGGAGGCTGCTGAGAGCACCAGGAGACAGACGAGCAAAATAAAACATCCAAGGGTCATATTTTCTCTGGACACACAGATCAATGGCAGAAGCCACGGCGTGCATCTTAACACTGTGAGCATTTCAGATTGTACACAATTGAAATGCAGTCTGCTACAGTATGAACCTCAGCATTGTCTCAGGGAAGAAAGGAACAAGGTGGGGGTCTGTGGCCTGCTCCCAATCCGTGTTCATTTCGTTGGCGAAAACTGTGAATAAAAATGTTCGTCGACTATATGATGAAAACTAAAACTAGACTAAAGGATACAAATGACTAAAATGTGACTACAACTAATAAGCATTTTAGTCTAAAGACTCAAACTAAATCTAAAATAGCTGCCAAAATGAACAATGATGATGGGAGAATCTAGACTAGAGCTATCAAACTGGTAAGGAATCCGGATATTACACAAGTAAAAGTGTTAAGAGTTAAATGTTGTTTTACAAATTTCAACACTTGATACAACCTGTCAACCTTGATTCCAATTTCCAATACCTGTATTGGCCTAATTGAATTAGTTTAAAGACAGAAAACATTTTGGACTAGAAGTAATGACTAAAAGTTGACTAAAATGTAATGACTCTTCGTCGACTAAAACTGGACTGAAACATTTTGCGTTGTCGTCGACTAAAACTAGACTAAAACTATCAGCGATAGAAATGACTAAAATGTGACTAAAACTAATGAGCGTTTTCGACCAAAGACTAACACTAAAGCTTAATTTATACTTAAGTGTCGCTCAGCACATGGTGTTGCATTTATACTTCAGTGAATGTTCGCCTCGGTTCAACGGTCACGTGACACTCGAACGCTATAAGCAGACAGCCAAGAGAAGAGAGGGAATGCACAGTGAAACCACCTCGGAGGCAAGATGTAACGTACTTGGCTGCAGCCGCATATAAACCACACAAAACTCACCTCCTCTCTATTTGTGATTTTCACGAAGTCATACATCAAGGACAGGCTGATAAAAATAGCGGGGACACGTTCATTCATTTCAATCGAGCGAAAACCAAAACAAGGAAGTCAAGTGCATGCCGTCTATATAGCCAATCAGACTTGCGCGACACATCGTGACGTAGTCAGCGACACTAGACATTTCACCAGGTAGCAGACACTGCTCGCCGACACTTGAAAGTGTCGACTCAAGTCCTCATTTCTGTCGGCGACCGTTTCAAAAGTGTCGGCAGACAAAGCATCAATTGGGCTTAAGACTAAATCTAAAAATAGCTGCCAAAATTAACACTGCTCCCAATGCACCACAACAAACCTCACAAGCTGAAATCAATGTGCAGCCCTCAATAAGACAGAGGCTTCAATTACCTAACGACAATTAAAGAGGTAATAAGGGGGATAGCATCACAGATCTGTCAGGCAAATGCACAGAAGTTTTGATGGCTGGATGTCTGTCGAGTTGTTTTGGAGGATGAACAGATGGATGGATGGAGGCCAAAAAGGTTTTGCAAAATGGGATCCGCTGCATCAATTACAGCCTCCTCCAAGGTCTAACTTTCTGTCCATCAAAAGTGATATCAGTCTTCATCAGTCATCTTTCATTGGAAATGACGTCTCCAGACAGACAGGATGGCCCAGCGTGATCGCCCCCCTGACACATCTCCACCCAGGCACAATGTGAGTGCGCTGCTTCAGGGACAGCTCCCTGCAAGCTGGCTGTATTGTATTACGCACATTATGTATGCTGATAATATCGCACACAACTGTGCATTTTCGCAAACAGCAATATTCCGGCTACATTGACAGGTTTGAATGAGAAACAAGCATGCACTGACAGCTGCATTTACGGGCCTGGGTTTCCATCACCGCACAGCAAATGTCGAGCGCGGAAAAACAGGACAAAGTAGTTTACCAGGGCAAATTATTGTTTTGACGAAGAAGAGAGTTTTTCCATCGTATTTGACTGAAAGATACATTATCAATCAATACATCTCCAACAAATATTTACCTCCGTCGATGGAGTTGGCCCGTTATGTTTTCACCCCCGTTTGTCGGCAGGATGTCTGAAAAGTTATGAACGGATTTACAAGAAGCTTTGTAGGACAGTTAGGCCATGGGCAACTTTAGAACTGATTAACCACACCCCCTGGTCAAAGGGGGTGTGGCAACCAGTGGCCAACCCCCCCGGCTTCCTTCTGATGATGCGGAAGTGAATTGAAAAGCTGTAGTTCCTCGAATGGCCACTAGGCATCGGGGGCAGTTAGGCATTCCCCCCATGTTAAAATGCCCGACTTTGTAACATGATTAAACATCTTTCCAGTGAGGGGCAAAACATGGTTTTGGTCTATATAGCTAATTTCACCTTTTCATAACAACTGTTGGGGGGTCATTTTTTATATATGGAGTAAAATAGATGATAGAAAAAGGGGGTGATTGACAGGTCGCCTGTCCAGTGATCGCGCAGCTTGCCGATCACGGACCAATAACAGTCGGGGCTGCGGCTCTGGGAAACCCCCATCTCACGCGAGGTGCGGAAGGACATAACGCCACAAAACTTTGTCGAAAGGTTATTCATGGACCAATAGGACGAACTGACGAACTTTCCCCGCCCATCACTGGCCAAAAAGGGGCGTGGTAGGAAGGTCGGCAGGGTATGCACTCTACTGAGTGCCCCTCTAGATAGTAATTAGATTGTTGGGTTAATTTAGACAGGAGGAGCGGAGCCCTATATGGTCTTGTCCTGGCCCTGAACCTCTCTTTTACGACTGTATACTGGATGTTTCTGGCCTTTCAATCCTTTTCATTTGAAACCGCCTGCGTGGACACATATACTTCAACTGACATTAACGAGATAATTGCAAATACACACAAACGCAGTACTGGCTGGCAGTCTTTTGAGGCAATTTACCCTGGTTGTCCAGTAAAAAGACTGAGTCACAGATACACATTTTATGTCAGATGTATAATAAGCCTGAGTGGAGCATTCAGACTGGGTTAGTTTGGACTAGATGATTGAGCTATTCTTGGAGAGTCTGGACTAGTCTTCCTTTCCCTTTTCCCGTCTTACATGAGAGGTCGTTTTTTCCACAAAATGTGTGAATTTCGAGACAAGCCGTTGAAAGAATCAGACGTCTAAGTCTATTCACTGCCCCTTCGTGTGGTGTAAAAACATTTCTGACAGCAAGGCGAGGATTTCATCAAAACACCAGTAAAGTCTGTTCTGCCTTGTATAGTCTGACTCAAGCTGTGATCGGAGTGTGTGCGCTCGTGCTCCGGCGTAGCAGACCCCTCTCTCCATCACCATCAACGCTCACTCACCTCGCCAGACAGTTGAGTTTCCCCACTTAACGAACATTGTTTTAATACATTTTCAATCACAACCAATGTCACAACACATTGATTCAATCTTGAGGCTTAATGTGGCAAAGCACTGTTTCATATTTTTTGATTGCATTTTAATTGCCTCCATAATAAAATCGTCAGGAAAACTCTTCTGCTCAGCACCATGAACACAAATCAAACATCTGCTGTGAAGAGTTTCTTTGAGTACTAGACCCACTGATTACAGCCAATTCCGTTATGGGTGTGAGGTTCTTGAGTTTTTTGTGGTTGTTCCTGGACTACTAAGAACCTTTGCAGAGGTCCAGCAGCCTGTTGCACCAGCTGAACGTAAGTTCTGTCTTAAGTTAGGGTGTAAAGTCCACACTAACTGCTACGTTCAAACTAGTTAGTTTGACACTAAAGTTGTGTCTTTGTTGAGTTGCACCACGGAGACGTAAGATACATCTTAACTAGTAGTCCTTAAACCTCACACTAGCCAAAATAGTGTCGCAGAAAATGACGTGTACAGTATCTGTAACCAATCAGTGAAAAGCACGGTGGAAACGGTGTTTATTTACGGTTGTTTAAGTAAGTGGAGTGAAAACAGGACATGTTGCCCCCCGCAAATTAGTGCTTTCATATTTCATCAACACTAACCAAATGAGAACGTTATTGAGTAACGTTCGTTTAGGTTCATATTACTGTTAACGTTTATCTGTGAGCTCTATCAGTATTGTAGGCTAATTTAGCACCATCCTGCCTGCTAAATTGTTGCGGTTATTTTAATTTGTATGCAGTGCTGCAGCTTGTGGGAAACAAAAGCGTGGGTCATCAATATCAAAGGGTGTAATTATTGATCACGGAGAGCGCGTTACCGACGCAAAACAACGATGCGCCACGGTGCCAAGTTGCAATCCGTGGCAATGCTTATTTTACGGAGGACTTTACACCTAGTAGGACGTAGGTGTAAAATTTAAGTTCTAACTTATGCCTACGTTGTAACTATTTCACTTGGTGCAACCCAAATATTTTTAGTAGTGCGTAAACTCGGACTTAGTGAGACTTTACGTTCAAACTAGCTTACGTTTCAACTTACGCACAGCTGGTGCAACCCACTGCTGGACACTTAAACATACAGTGAATTTTGCCACATGGGTCAAATAAAAATAACAAGCGCAAATACCTAGTGTTATGGCACCACAGCCCCTCCCACCGCCAACATGCGCCCAGCCAGCTCCTCCCCCTACCCACACTTCGAATCCAGACTCTCTATGACCTTCCTATCCTTAGATACACCCCTATTCACTAGGCCCGCCCTCTTTCTGACCACGCTACCTCCCACCACCCACACCCCCCTAGTCGCTTTCACCCAGCCCTGCAGCCCTTCCTTGACCCCCCCCCAAGTGCCACCCACATCCCCTACCCACCCCTCAGCGACTCTCTACCACCTACCAATAGAGAGGCAAAGTGACCGCCTACTTCCTGCTTCAGCACTGTACCAGAGATTTTTATCCGCCATTTATTTTCCCATAGACATTTCGTGAAATGCTTATAAAAATAGTTTTACTTTGTCAAACCAAACGGTTCAGCTATATTTAAAATCGGGAGAGACCATAGAACATTTCACTCAGACCAAAACTTAAAAAAACTACATTGAATTTTTTTTTCTTTAAATCCACATTTTTTTTTAACGTTTTGGTCCGAGTTAAATGTTATGTGGTCTCTCCTGTTTCTAAATATATCAGAACTGTTTGGTTTGAACAAGTACAACTATTTTTATAAGCATTTTACGGAATGTCTATGGGAAAATAAATGGCGGATGAAAATCTCTGGTACAGTGCTGAAGCAGGAAGTAGGCGGTCGCTTTGCCTCTCTATACCTAGCCTCGCCCCTTTCACTAAACATCCGTGAGTGAGTGAGTGAGTGAGTGAGTGAGTGAGTGAGTGAGTGAGTGAGTGAGTGAGTGAGTGTCCTGACTTTTGTATCTTCTGCCCCCCGGGGCTGGCCAGCTGCCGTGGAGTAAAAGTGACCAACGCGCACACAATTCCTATTTAATTTCACAAAGGATGTCCTCCTCGCACAAACACTATGGAAATGGAAAGCCAGTCTTTCAGCAGGCATTCCAAGCACGTTGTTTCTTTCTGCATAACAACAAAAAGCAACACGCTGGTCAGGAGAGCTGTTGACTCGCCACAGCTGGTTGTTGTTGTTGTAAAATCGGTACACAAAATTCTTATGTTTGAAGATGGAGGAAAGATTGTGTCTCGGCACTGCGTTGTCTTCTGATGTAAGTAAATAAATTGAATCTATTGACGACAGAGATGGAACGCAGGATGGAAAAAAGGTCCTTGAGAGCAGCCAAAAAGAGAGAGAGAGAGAGAGAGAGAGAGAGAGAGAGAGAGAGAGAGAGAGAGAGAGAGAGAGAGAGAGAGAGAGAGAGAGAGAGAGAGAGATGCAAATCACATTTCCCTTCAGAGGGACTACTCAGATAATGTACAGAGAGCTCTTACTTCCTGTCTGATATGAAATGACTTTTCCCCGACTCAAAAATGTGTCACTTTCTCTCCCGTCTCTTTCAATAGAGGTGATTAAGATGGAGTCGGATTGGCCTCAGGGAGGAGAGGAGCTCTGAGTGAACGAAGTCTGCAGCCAGCGAGCGACCAAGGTCACACAGGAAGTCTCTCTAATGCCTATGGGAGCAGCACAATATATATATATATATATATATATATATATATATATATATATATATATATATAGTGCCCTTTTCTTTTGCAATGTGCAACGCTGAGAGAAGGGACGGCATGTGCTACTTATAGCCTCGGCCATTATGATGTCACTGTGACGCACCTGTGCACTGAGCGCGCTCACATCGTGTTTGGACTTTACAGCAGAGGAGAGCAGACAGGGGAACAGCGATTATGCTAATGACCGTCTGGCTTGAGAGACTAACAGGAAGTGTAAACACAATCGGAGGTTCCGATTGTATTTACACTTCCTGAGACTCATAAACCTAGTCTGACTCATAATGTGAGTCAAACTAGGTTTGAGCAGGTGAGTCAGACTCGTTTGAGTAGGTAAAACAGCCGGCGTTTTGAACACGAAGTCGCCATACAATGGGTCAAGTGGGTGGGGCTGCATGAGGTGAATACAGTATCTTTGGTATTTTTTTGCAAGCTGCTAGCATATACGCTCATTAAGTAGGTTATAATTATGTATTACGTTTTTGGGAGGTAATGTTACCTTTGTCACTTTGAAAAAAGTACCTTTATTATGAGTAAACACACGATAGACATCCACATAATTTGTCTTTATTTCGTTGATTTGTATTAAGAGCACGTCAGCCACTGAGACATGATAGCCTATTAAATATCTAACCCACGTGTAGGCTATTCATCTTTGATCAAAATGTCAGAACCTCAAGTAAAATGACACTTTTATTTACATTTTTGTCATTATGTCTTAAGACAAATTACAAGATTAGTTCCACCAAAATGCAAGTAAACCAGCCAAGCGTGCCTGCCTGGGCAATGGGCAAACAGCACAGACACAGTAGGCCTATCTGCAGGCTGTCTGAGGCCAGCAGCATCAAACAGCACAGACACAGTAGGCCTATCTTTGAGACCTGGAATTATGAATTATGTTTGTGTGTTTGTTTGTTTGCTTCATCCAAACATGTTTTTGTCGAAAGATTCCCTGAACTGTTTCATGTATTAAAGCCTACACACAACTACACACAGCCCCATTGTCAGCAGTGCAGATATTTCCCAATGGGAATCAATAAGAACCAATGATAAAACGACATATTTATTCATCTGTCTCTCAGAAATGCAAAGAGGGAAAAACAAACATGGAGCAGCCTGTTTGTGCAGTCTATAGGGTTAAAAGAAAAGTTGATGTTCAAAAGATGTCTCCTGTGGTTATCCTGGTGTTTAGAACAGCCGATGTAAACGCTTTCACGAGCTGTATGGATCACACTACAGTGTTATTTCAATCAGCAATAGGAAGTAGCAAAACATGCTTTTTTTTTTTTTTATCAAAATGTAGTCATTTACGATTTTAAATCTTAATACGCCCGATCGCAGTCACAGATTTGACTGGTCCTTCAAGCTCCTCCTGCTCATGGGAGCTGTGATGCATTGAGACTTGGCTGTACACAGCTGTTGACAGAGAGTGAGCGGTCAGCACTCGTAGCATAACGCCATGCATTCCACTATGTGTGATTGGTGTTGACCGTCCGATCAATAGGGCTTATTGGAGGTCACCACCTCCTAATGGCCGTGGAGCTGGGTGCAGGGGGTTCACAACACCTTCTCAACGCCCGCTCTCTCTTCTGAAAACCTTCCTCTTTCTGCTCTTATACTTTTATCTCCATCAATCATACCATACCCGC
>NC_139651.1:15265044-15267544 GCF_964638095.1 Poromitra crassiceps | reverse complement strand
AATAACGATTATGACGCGCATTAATTACACGTTAATGACACATTCACCCTTCCTTCTGTTGCTTGTCTCGCCCCTCTCCATTACCGAAGCGTCATTTACTGAAGTCCCCAAAGATGTGAGTGTGGGGGAGGGCGAGGACGTGGAGATGCCCTGTGCCTTCAGGGCCGTGGGCTCTGCGCCCATGTCCCTGGAGATCCAGTGGTGGTACCTGAAGGAGGCCATGGCCCAGGAGCTGCCCCCCGAGCTGCAGATCAGCGCCCCCGCCAACAGAGCCAAGGTAACTGACTGCAATATACATACCGACACCGCCTTAGCCAAACTATACACACACAACTGGTGGGTCACAGGGTGTGTGTGTGTGTGTGTGTGTGTGTGTGTGTGTGTGTGTGTGTGTGTGTGTGTGTGTGTGTGTGTGTGTGTGTGTGTGTGTGTGTGTGTGTGTGTGTGTGTGTGCGCGCGTGTGTTCACACGTGTCAGTGTGGGTGGGTGTTGTGTGTTCTCTGTGCATCTGCTCCTCTATATGTCCTGTACATATTTGTGTACATGTCTGCTGCACCACAGTTGCTGCATATTTTCAAGCATAGGTTACTTCCATCTCAAAAAAGATCATTTGAATAGCTACTGATGCACACTGGCACATCCACACTGTGCATCGACCTATAATACAGATTTACAGTGTGGATATGCCAGTGTGCATCAATCTATAATACAGATTTACAGTGTGCATCAAGCTATAATACAGATTTACAGTGTGCATCAATCTATAATACAGATTTACAGTGTGCATCAAGCTATAATACAGATTTACAGTGTGCATCAAGCTATAATACAGATTTACAGTGTGCATCAATCTATAATACAGATTTACAGTGTGCATCAAGCTATAATACAGATTTACAGTGTGCATCAATCTATAATACAGATTTACAGTGTGCATCAATCTATAATACAGATTTACAGTGTGCATCAATCTATAATACAGATTTACAGTGTGCATCAATCTATAATACAGATTTACAGTGTGCATCAAGCTATAATACAGATTTACAGTGTGGATATGCCAGTGTGCATCAATCTATAATACAGATTTACAGTGTGCATCAATCTATAATACAGATTTACAGTGTGCATCAAGCTATAATACAGATTTACAGTGTGCATCAAGCTATAATACAGATTTACAGTGTGCATCAATCTATAATACAGATTTACAGTGTGCATCAATCTATAATACAGATTTACAGTGTGGATATGCCAGTGTGCATCAATCTATAATACAGATGTTACAGTGTGCATCAAGCTATAATACAGATTTACAGTGTGCATCAATCTATAATACAGATTTACAGTGTGCATCAAGCTATAATACAGATTTACAGTGGTGATGTGCCAGTGTGCATCAATCTATAATACAGATTTACAGTGTGCATCAATCTATAATACAGATGTTACAGTGTGCATCAATCTATAATACAGATTTACAGTGTGCATCAAGCTATAATACAGATTTACAGTGGTGATGTGCCAGTGTGCATCAATCTATAATACAGATTTACAGTGTGCATCAATCTATAATACAGATTTACAGTGTGCATCAATCTATAATACAGATTTACAGTGTGCATCAATCTATAATACAGATGTTACAGTGTGCATCAAGCTATAATACAGATTTACAGTGTGCATCAAGCTATAATACAGATTTACAGTGTGCATCAATCTATAATACAGATGTTACAGTGTGCATCAAGCTATAATACAGATTTACAGTGTGCATCAAGCTATAATACAGATTTACAGTGGTGATGTGCCAGTGTGCATCAATCTATAATACAGATTTACAGTGTGCATCAATCTATAATACAGATTTACAGTGTGCATCAATCTATAATACAGATTTACAGTGTGCATCAATCTATAATACAGATGTTACAGTGTGCATCAAGCTATAATACAGATTTACAGTGTGCATCAATCTATAATACAGATTTACAGTGTGCATCAAGCTATAATACAGATTTACAGTGTGCATCAAGCTATAATACAGATTTACAGTGTGCATCAATCTATAATAGCTCGATGCACATCTGCACTGTAACCTGTAAATCTGTATTGCCAACAATCCACATTAGCGCCCCCTATGTGCCCTTGTTGCTCTGCGCTGTAAATTTGTAAAGCTTTCAATCATTGTAAATCTCTCAATAGGCAACATGGAGGTCATTCTTTCTCTGTACTACCGTATATATCTCAAATATTATGTTCTATTTGTTACATTCATCTATATTATTGGCTGCAACCGTGGCCCAATTTCGCCTAAACATTTCCATTTAATTTCCATCAGTAAAAAAAATATGTCAAGTATGAAAAGACAAATAATAAGAATAACAATAAGGCCAGCCGAGCAGTGATTGACCCTGTGTGGTGGACGTTAGCGTGTTCTGTGTCCAGGCCTCTCATCATCATCACGTCCTCCTCGCCATGTGTCATGTGACCCGTGTCT
>NC_139651.1:15225044-15262544 GCF_964638095.1 Poromitra crassiceps | reverse complement strand
AGCTTCCTCCACTCCATTTTCTCCAGCACAAATGATCGTGACCGGGGGGATCCGGGGGGCCTGGGTACTTCCTACAGCATCTTAAATATGGCTCTATTTCTTCAACTTGAAATAATAACATAATGCTATGTGCAGATATGCTGTTATTATTCCTAGTTCACTGGCCATGAGGATATTATTCAAGTAGGGGAAATATGGACAGAGATATTTTTTACAGTGTGTGTGTGTGTGTGTGTGTGTGTGTGTGTGTGTGTGTGTGTGTGTGTGTGTGCGTGTGTGCGTGCGCACGTGCGTGTGTGTCTGTTTGGTTCAGCACGAAGAGAAAAAAAGGCCTCCACCCATCCCCATATATTTGATGTATATGTGCCCCAGTGGCCACTCTTCTGAGCATAAAGCGTATTCTCTGCTCGCTGCTCAGTCATTCGTCTCCAGTGCACCCCGATGCCTCCGAGTGAAAGCGTGTGTGTGAGAGAGCATTAATATTTGTGTGCCGCCCGTGTGAGTACGTAACATATGTGCGTCCTCCTCGCGGGTGTATATCCGCGGAAAACGCGTGTGATCCGCCAGCGGCGCGCAGCACACTCTTCATCATCTATTCATATCCTTCTGTCACACTTTTCAAATCTCTCTCAGTCAGTCAGGGAGCATTTCTGTTGACTTGTGTATGGATGTGTAACACCTATGTGCTGCCACCTCTGCCAGTGGGTTGGCAGATGGCAGGCAGAGGGGATGGGAGCGGGGTGCGGGCGGGGCGGGTGGTGGGGGGGGGGGGATGTGTAATCCACCTCCCCATAGCTCTCCTCCTCCTCCTCCCCGCCTCGCCTCGCCTCGCCGCTGTTCCGTCAAGCATACACAGTCCTCCTGAATAATTGAATCTCATCGAAGTCTGGAGGAGCCCTGTCAGCCCTGTTGCAGCAGTCAGTCTGTTGCACTGCATGAAAGACGCTCTGTACAACACCAGGACTAACCATGTGACATCTCACAGTGCGTTACGGTGCCTAGCAAAATACCGCAGTATACGCTAACAGCCACTGAAAAAAATAAGTATTTTGCTTTGAAGAAAAATATTGCTTTATTGAAGTAGTAGTAGTAGTAGTAGAAAACTTTAATGTCCTCCAAGGAGGCAATTTGTTGTGAAACTGAAACTAATGAGAACGTTTATACAAGGGTCCTCCGTTATTAACTTATTTGTAGTGGCATGTGGTAGGGGGCTGCCACTAACGATTATTTTCATAATCGATTAATCTGTCGATCATTTTCTCGATGAATCGATGAGTTGTTTGGTCTATAAAATGTCCGAAAATGGTAGCAAAATGACGATCAGTGTTTCCCAAAGTCCAAGATGACGCCCTCAAATGTCTTGTTTTGTCCATGACTCAAAGATAATATCAGTTTACTGTCATACAGGAGTAAAGAAACCGGAAAATATTCACATTTAAGAAGCTGGAATGAGAGGATTTAGACCTTTTCTCTTAAAATTGTACTGAAAACGATCAATCGATTATCAAAATAGTTGTTGATTAATTTTCTGTCGATCGACTAATCGATTAATCGTGGCAGCTCTAGCGTGTGGCGTGCATCCAACGTGCATCCAACAGTAATGAGGGTTTCCAAATTCTCATCATGGATGTTGGAAACCCTCATTAGTGTGTTGCTTGCACCTGTGTTTACCCTGCCTTTTTGACACAAAATGGCCCCCGTGAGAAGGGCCTATTGCTGGAGCATCACCAGCTTATGCCCACATGTGCCTCTACGATACACACCTCCAAAAGCTCTGTGTATTATTGTCATGTTATTCTGTGGACTGGCTGCTTTCACTGTTTGTGGGGTGTTTTTCATCCAGTTTGCAGGAAAAATACATAAGCATGATAACAGACACATTTATGTTCAACTCAGAATCTAACACAGGTTTTGCAACACAGTAAGTGAGCGCTACGCTACACCCACGCCAGCACACCTGCATGCACTAACACGCATACCTATTAACTATGTAGGCATAGGCTTCACAGCAACCAAACACCTAGCCGGAGGAGGACAGAGCTGTTGTGATTGCTATGCTATGATCATTTCTATGACCCCCACTGTGTTCACATTGTGGCTCTCTGCTGCAATCTTCTATTCATTATAATAGTGAGTTGCTGTCTTACAGACTGAAGAGGTCATATGTCAGCTAAAAGATCAGAGATGCAGAGAGGAGAGTGGAAGACATCCACTTTAAACCAGTTCAACAGAGTAAAAAACAAACAAAACAAAACAAGAACTCTAGGTGATCTCTTTTGCTGGTTGGTGTGGTGTGTTTTTCTTATTCTTGCAGATAACATCACGGGGGCCATTTTGTGTCGAAAAGGCAGGGTAAACACAGGTGCAAGCAACACACTAATGAGGGTTTCCAACTTCCATGATTGGAATTTAGAAACCCTCATTAGTGTTTTGCTTGCACCTGTGTTGGAATTTGGAAACCCTCATTAGTGTTTTGCTTGCACCTGTGTTGGAATTTGGAAACCCTCATTAGTGTTTTGCTTGCACCTGTGTTGGAATTTGGAAACCCTCATTAGTGTTTTGCTTGCACCTGTGTTGGAATTTGGAAACCCTCATTAGTGTTTTGCTTGCACCTGTGTTTATTCTGCCTTTTTGACACAAAATGGCCCCCGTGAAAAGGCTCTATTGATAGCAGAACATTTTTCAGCAATCTGAAAACATCAACTGTAAACCACAGCTTTTGGTCTCAGTCTCCGACGTGAGGGTTTTCTTTCTGGAGCCGCCATTTTTGCACCAATCATACAGGCAGAAATCCATCGTAGGAGAAGAGGCGGGGATACCAATTTCTCCCAGCCGCAAAAGATGTGTTGCATTTTAGAGTGAGGGATGAAAACCTTCCTGAGAATTCATGTAGGAAATGACTAAGAGAAGCAGCGTATTAGTAGATGAGGCAGGTTGAGGGAAGAGGGGTGCACCAAACAAGGTAAATTACACACTACATCACTAAATATCTGCTGGAATGCAGTGAACATGACAAATTGATGTTATCTAACAGCGTAAGAGGATCAGAGGAGGTCTTTTTCCACACACACACACAGAGCTGGAAAACGCTCACAAGAATCCAATAAACCGTTAGTAACCAAAAGAACTGCAATTATTTGACGATAGCGGCTGAGGCCAGTGAGGCAGTCCAGACAAACCCGAGAAGGATCCAGCTCCAACATTTTTAATTTCCTTGCTTTCCGCTGTGGTCTCGCTACCTGACCAGCCGCTGATCCTTGTCTCCTGATCTGACGCGTTTAATGAAGCATTTAAAAGCTTCCGTGGTTTAGCTATTGCATATGCTAAAATTGGAATTTCAATTTTAGCTCGAGTAATCACTCACACTCTCACACACACACACACACACACACACACACACACACACACACACACACACACACACACACACACACACACACACAATCAGCATGGTACTTGTGTTACATTATACATAGACCATGTTGACTTTGCCGATCAGGAATGGACATAGTATCAAATGTATAATTGCCATCCATGCAGCATCAAAGTATTCTGTTTGAACTTCTGATTCTAATCTTTATTTTGAAGAGGCTAAGCTATCTCCATATGTACAGTGTAATGTCATCTCTAACGTCTGTCATCCAACCCATACCTGCAGGAGCCTTCACCATTTTGATCAGAGAGAACAAACAGAACAGACAGTCACTGCTGCCACGTTTTGATCAGAATATCCTCAAAGCAGACAGTGTATTTAGATAGAAGAAGTGACCACGTGTCAGTATGGGGTGTATTTGACATGGCACTGAAAGCCGCATTCACCCACTATGCTTCTGCTAGCTGGAACAAACTGCATGAAGACCTCAGATTTGCCCCAACTTTACTTACTTTTAAAAATAGACTAAAGACTTTTATGTTTACCGTCGCTTTTAACTGCTGACAGATTTTTGGCTGTTTTTTTTTGCAACTACTCTGTTGTGATGCTTTTAAATGTCTATTTTATCCTCTTCTTTTATTCTCTTATTTTCTTGTGTTGACCATCTTATGAGAAGCACTTTGAATTGCCTCTATCTGATTTTATGCAAACCCAATGCTGTGGCATGTACGGGCAACAGAACGCAAGGTACCAGTAGAGGGTATGCTTGGTGTCCAAACTACAGTATAAAGACAAAGCTGTTATGAAATGTCTATTTTATCCTCTTTTTTTATTTTCTTATGTCATCCATTTTATGTGAAGCACTTTGAACTGCCTCTGTGTATGAAATGTGCTATACAAATAAACTTGACTTGACTTGACTGATGCACAGAGGCTGATCAGAGAACAGTTACGTGTCAGTATGGGGTGTCTTTGACATGGCACTGATGCACAGAGGCTGATCAGAGAACAGTTACGTGTCAGTATGGGGTGTATTTGACATGGCACTGATACACAGAGGCTGATCAGAGAACAGTTACATGTCAGTATGGGGTGTATTTGACATGGCACTGATGCACAGAGGCTGATCAGAGAACAGTTACTTGTCAGTATGGGGTGTCTTTGACATGGCACTGATGCACGGAGACTGATCAGAGAACAGTTACGTGTCAGTATAGGGGGTGTATTTAACATGGCACTGATGCACAGAGGCTGATCAGAGAACAGTTCCGTTGTGTGATGATAATCCAGATGAACCTGCTTGGTGCTCTTAACCCTGCTTTTCTCGGAAATGCTGCTGCAATCAAGCTCTCCTTTTGTTTATGCATCATCAATCGTTTAGTAACGACTTCAATTATTTCTGGCAAACAAAACAATTTCATTTTCTTTACTCGTCTCTCTAGGCATTTCTCTCTCGCTCTTTCTCCACGTTCATGTTTTGTCCCCATGCCTTCATATCTGTGTAGCTCTACTGTAGCTCCCTCTGTGGACCCATTTCACAGCAACCCTTTTCAGGTGATAAAAGCAGGAAGTAAAGCAGCTGTACGCTAATACCATTAATTATGCTTCCATTTCAGTGCCAGGTGTTGCAGTGCCAGGTGCCCTCATTAATGCTAATGATTACACCTGTGTTATTTCCTGCTTTACCACCTCAAAAGGTTGCTGTGAAAATTAGCCTACTCCCTCTTTGTTCAGCTCTCTCTCCAGTCTGTGGACTTTTCGACACGTCAGAAATGACTGACTGTGACAACGATGCAGCAATGAGTTGATTTGTTGTTTGACTTGTTTATTGCTATGAAAGAATGTTTTTTATTATAGTGGCGGCTGTTTGTCTTATGATGATCACTGACTGGAGGTCATAGTTTAGCCTGCTTTTTTTATTGACTACTAGGGCATTCACGACTAGTGAATTTTACTAGTCGACTAGTCGTCCCTAAAGGTAGTCGACTAGTCGACTAGTTGTTTTTAATAAAAAAAATAAAAAAATATCTTTTTAATCTTTAAGAAAGAACATGAGGTATTTACACGACATACATGGACTATCATATCCCATATCCCCCACAAAGAACATCAAAACACAACAAAACAAAACAAGAAAACTGCATAAGATACACAATAATCCAAGAACAAACAAGACTATTGGACAAACAACCAAACAAAAACAATGCATTCAGCTCCTATCCTGATAAGCCTAATGACACTGGGGTAAACATTTCTTAAAGTCAAAGTCTGTATGTGGTTGCAATATTTTGGGGATGTCTAAGAATCTGCCTTTGCTCTTGTAGTAAATGTTATCCAACGTATGGTAGCTTGAGAGTTCATTCCACCAGTGAACTACAGCTGGGGGATTGGATGCTTTCCAATTTAAAGCTATGCATTTCCTAGCTGCCAACAGGGCAAGATCTATGTATTTACTTTGAATGCATTGTTTTTGTTTGGTTGTTTGTCCAATAGTCTTGTTTGTTCTTGGATTATTGTGTATTTTATGCAGTTTTCTTGTTTTGTTTTGTTGTGTTTTGATGTTCTTTGTGGGGGATATGGGATATGATAGTCCATGTATGTCGTGTAAATGCCCTATTGACTACAACATCCTCTTATTGTGACTGACACAGTAGCACAGCATCTGCAAACCTATAGCTCAGGGCTATTCAACTCAATTGTTCAGGGGGCCACATTGTCAGAAACCTAAGGGGCCGGGGGGCCGGACCGTTCCCCGAGCTATTAATCCCATTGTATGTACACTTGACACAACGCGCCACCACAATTTTCAAAACTTGTATTTCACTACATTGTAGCAAAAGTAATTTATCTGCAACAGAAGCTGTGTTAAAGCCCCAAAAGTAAACACATTTGAAACAAATCTAAGTATTCTACAACACACGTCAGCCATTTGAAATAGAATTTGGTCAATTCTGACCTCTCTTACAGTAGCTACACCACAGCATTGTAAACATTTATAGTGCATCAGGAAAGGAAAACAACTGTAAACATTCTTTCTTGTTTTTTTTTTTCAAAAAAGAATTTCAATTTCTTTTCTTTCTTTTTTTTAGAAATCGGCCTGCGGGCCGCCAGTTGAATAGCCCTGCTATAGCTTCAAAGTCAAGTCTAATAACTCTGCCCTGTCTGGGAAAATTGTCGTCCGTTAACTCTTGAATGAACCAAATTCAGGGATTTGGTGTTAAACGAGTGTTGCTAGAGTCCAGATACCTCGCAGTTCCTCGCCTATGAGAGTAAATGGATTGGCATTTTCATTGAGTAGCATGTGTCCGGTGCTGGTTCCACTCCAAAAGGACACCTGCTTAATATGGGCGGGGTGTGACTGACTGTGTGACTGTGTGCTGATATTTTCACATTTCACTCCTTCAGTGGAGCTGTCAGCCCAGGCGGGCCATCGCTGTCTCTTTCCCACTAAATCAAATACAGTTAAGTGGCTCGCTGACACTTTTACATTGACAGAGGAACCCGGGAGGAATCCATCTTGGACCATTTCTCCACCCGGTTTCCTTTAAGTTGATCTCCTCTACGCCAGCTGACAACAGATGAAGGTTAAAAAGCAGCCGTGGCAGAATTGAAAGATTGCCTCTCTCTCCCTCTCTCTCTCTCTCTCTCTCTCTCTCTGCTCTCTCTCTCTCTGTCTCTCTCTCTCTCTCTCTCTCTCCCTCTCTCTCTCTCTCTCTCTCTCTCTCTCTCTCCCTCTCTCTCTCTCTCTCTCTCTCTCTCTCTGCTCTGCAGCCTTATCCACAGTAATAACAGCCAATGGCAGAGGGTGTGTGTTGTTGGGGGGGGGGGGGGGGGGGGGGGGCTCAGAAAGGCAGGCATCTGTCACTTTTCAGCAATGTCATCTGACTGAGTGGCAGAAACAATTAATATGGGGGAGGGGAGGGGAGGGGAGGGGAGGACAGCGGGAGTCAGGGGGAGGGGAGGGGAGGGGAGGGGAGGACAGCGGGAGTCAGGGGGAGGGGAGGGGAGGGGGAGGGGAGGGGTTCAGATAAGCTGTCAGGTGTCTCAAATTGATATTATTTTCATCTCTCATCTGTATTTTGGTGGCCTCGCCTCAGTAACAGATAAAGCCGGTCTGCCTGCTGCCTCTCCATCGCTGTCTCTCGTCTGCCTCTTCTTCACTCTTCCTTCTTCTTTCCCCACTTTGGCTGTCAGACGTCAGATATGGACGAGGTTTCCAGCAGCGGTCAATTGATTCTGAAGCTATACTGAGATCAGTTGTGACATTTCTAACGGACGTGCTGCTACACTACTACCTTCTCTGGCATGTAGCACTGCAGGGAGCCCGCTTAGTTGGTCAAGTTGAATTTCAAGGAAAGATCCACGCTGTCAGACCCTCTTTACACTGTTATATACCGTATGCAATGCATGATTTTTCATTGTTATTCTAGAATCATGCAATGCATGATTTTACACTGTTGAATATAATCATTTTACACTGTTATATAGAATCATGTAATGCATTATTTTACACTGTTTTAATTGTGCAATGCATGATTTTACAGTTATATGTAATCATGCAATGCATGATTTTACACTGTTTTAATCATGCAATGCATGATTTTACAGTTATATGTAATCATGCAATGCATGATTTTACACTGTTAAATGTAATCATGCAATGCATGATTTTACACTGTTATATATAATCATTTTACACTGTTATATAGAATCATGCAATGCATTATTATTTTCGAGCTGGTGTAATTGATGGTGTTTTGTTGCACCCACTTTCCCTCAAAATGCCTCATCTGCGTCTAGTGCAGTTAGTGATTTCCTACGGCACCGGCTCCTTTATGACCGTAGCCTACTTGTTGTCATTGCCTGTACTTAAAATACGGCACCACATATAGTGAGGTGAGGTGGCTCAACCAGTGAAGCATGCTGTGTGTAGCATCGATGCTACGTCCTGTTAGCATTAGCATGGCTTTGAATCTTGCATGTTATCAATAGGATTAAGATGTGAGCTTTAAAGTCGAACTGAACCTGTTCGTCATGTGCGTCGCAGTCCGTTTCAGACTGAAAACATAATTTGTCTGAGATGACAAGTTGAGAGGCGGGTCATATGTCGATGATTTGATTTGACAATTCTGTCGACTGGCTTTGGCATTGGTCAATCATGGCCGGTTCCACCCCCAAATCAAGTGGGATCCGCGGAGTACCAGGCAGCCAGCTGCTTCGTGCGGAGCAAGCGGACAATCCGATGCATGGGTGCTGCCCGCCCGCCTGGAATCTCCGACGGGCGACCCCTGACTACCACGCTCTCAAGCGCGCGCCTTTTACGCTATTTCTGTAAATACGATATCCCTGGAATGCGCGTTTTAACGAGCCAGTTACATTTCTTTGCATTCTTAGAGATTATAGTTTTTTCTTCATGTTTCTAACAATTGACCAAGTTAGTAGTTAGTTTATGGGATAGGAATTCTGCCAGATGACAGGCACTAGGCACCATTTTCTACTTCATTTGGGAGAGAAAATTATCCTGAAATGAAGATTTGATTGACAGCTGCATGTCGTGATATGATTGGTTGAAATGGGGTAGAAATTTGATAGTACTAGGTGACGTCAGCAAACTGTACATTACTGTTATCAATGAAATCTTGAAAAATGAACTTTTGGTGTGAAAAAGTGTGAAAAACGAAAGAAATTAGATTTTTGTGATTTTTTTTTTGCATACATTATTAAATAGGTGCACTGAAGAATACCCAGGTATTTGAACTAAAAGAAAAGAAGTCATTTTTGGGTTCAGCTCGACTTTAAAGGGCATGGTGTCGGTTGGAGACCACATTGCATTAATATGTGGAAGGGGTATATAGCAATGGGATTTGGGGGAAAAAAACTTTTTTTCAATCACACATAGCTGCGTTTAGACTAGTTTTTGTAACCAGCAGGGGGCGCTGCTCCATTTCATGGAACTACCTTTTGTGATGTCACAGGGATGCAAAATAGTCACCTTTAGGTGACAGTCACATTTTTCAACCCAAAATATGAGGATTTCTGAGTGGTTGTATGTCTGCCCTGGTATCTGTCACCTTTTTTCACTCTCCATGACTTTGCATCCCTGTGTCAGCCCCGTGATGTCACTCCTGTTGTTATGTCACACGCCCATTTATAAAATGCCACCTTTTCCTCCATATTTATACCCTGGGGGCCTGTGTGTGTGTGTGGGGGGGGGGGGGGGTCTTTGTCTTTTTGGAGTGTTTTCACTGTAATCATGAGCCCAAAATGTCAATTCAGATTTTTTTTTTTACCTGCACCATGCTCTATGCATGAGAGCAAGAGCAAAACAAGATGTAGCTCAGGTTAAAACACAGTCTGAAACGAAGCTTATCAGAAAAGTACCATCAAGGCCAGGCTTGTATCACCAGGTGACAACATGAGGAGGGCTGCGAGACACTACTGTGCCTCTCGGCAGCCAAGTAGAGAATAGTTGAATGAATTCCAGTTTGAGGCTTGATCGATGTCACTCAGGCTCCACAAACACACTGCAGTAAACCACTCACAGCAACAACAACAACTGGAGCTGTCTCACAATTGCTACAGCTAATGTGACACGTTGGTTAAGGTCCACTCTTCTTTGAAAGATCATGTCGTTTTTGTTTGGCATTCTCAAATTTAGCACACACGTATTTTAGCTTATGCACAGCTGTTGACAACCTATCTATCACAGTTGAATAAAAGCATATTGGGAAGAATTAACATCAAATGTATCAGAATGTCAGAATGTACTGTCGGAAAAGTCAATGGAAAATCTGGTTCACATCGAGCAAAATGACAAGCTTAGTATAGCGTTGATTTTCTCAGAATATAGTAATTATCTTATTCAAGAGGGGCTGAGAGAGGGGCTACATGAGTTGCCTTTCTTCTTCTGTGAATGCTATCCTCTAATAAGAATACAAAGTGGTGGTGAGTGAGTGAGTGAGTCAGTGAGTGAGTGAGTGAGTGAGTGAGTGAGTGAGTGAGCAGAATTGTGTTCAGCCACAGCTATGCCATTTTACGTGTGATTGCGCCGAATCTTGCAGGAAGTGTAAAGAGCACCCCTGCTGGTGACCTAATGGAGCTGGATTTTTTTAATGAGGTGATTAGGGCAGATTAATTGTCAAATGCGTAGATTAATGGCCAAACTTGGTCGTGCTGCACAATGGATGCACAGCCTCCACTGAGCCAATCAGCCCGGGGGGCGGAGCCTGTTGAGGCGAGTTTAGGATCTGTCACAGGAGCAACCCTCCAGCTCCAGGCAGAGGCAAAATCATGATTTATTTTTAAAATGCGTGTTTCACAAATCCGATCACGACAGTTCTTTGTACATGAAAACACATTAGGCTCATGTGTTTGTATCTGTTGTGGGAGCTATGTTCGACCAATGTTACCACATTTATGGGTCTGTTCCTGCTGGCCAGCCTGCAGCACAGAGTCCATACCGGTTGGGCGTATTCCACTGGGATATTTACATTTGAAAGCAGTGTTGGGGGTAACTCATAAGAAAAGTAACATATTACATGTAATATATTACTTTTAGCAGTAACTCAGTAATATAACTTATTACTTATAGGATTTCAGTAATATTATACCAGTTACTTTGTCAAGTAACTCAAGTTACAAATTGAGTTACATTTGATCAAATCAAAGCACATATTTAAAAAAGATACAATTATTTCCTAATCAAACTGTGTGTTTTTATGCAAATAACCACTATAGATGACAATAACAAAGGAAAAGAATAACATTTAGAATTTTGGATTGTTTACACTGATTTCAAGGCGGTTGAAATAATTTTTCGGGATGGTTCTGGGGCGGCGATGTCATTCTGCTGCTGCTGTTGTTTTGGTAAAAGTAATGCAAAAGTAGTGTCATAAGTAACACGTTACTCTACACAGACAGTAATATTGTAAAGTAACTTATTACTTTACAATGAAAGTAACTAGTAATATGTAGTATATTACATTTTGAAAGTAACTTGCCCAACACTGTTTGAAAGAGAGAGAAATGTTGTGAGCCATGTGATGCACCGCACACGCGCGGGCGCCCGTGTGTGTGTGTGTGTTGTGTGTGTGTGTGTGTGTGTGTGTGTGTGTGTGTGTGTGTGTGTGTGTGAATAGGCATGCATGTATGTGTCTAACTGCCACTTCACTGTGTGCTGCACAGACACTCTTTCCTCCTCCATCCTATTGTGTGGACAACACAATCCCCATCAAAACAATCACTATCTTCTCAAATCACAAACCGTGGCTTAGTAAAGAACTTGAGAATATTCGAAACAAAGAGAAAATGGTGCTCTTTAGTTTGGGCGTCTGAGCAGGAGACAAAAGGATGTGAACAGGGAGGTCAAGCGTGCCGTCAAAACAGCCAGACTGGAATATCAAAGAAGGTGGAACGATCATTTAAACAGGGGAATTTCCGTTCTGCATGGCAGGGAAGAAAGAACATGGCCGATGCTAACTCAGAAGCTGCCTGCAACAAGCCTGTCTGTGCTGCTGCCAGTAGTCTGACATCTCTCCCCCCCGATGACCTCCACTCCTTCTATGGCCCATTTGAGAAGAAGAACGGTTCCCAACTAAAGGAAGTTATCAACAGACAGACTCTTAGATCCTCCACCCTCCATATTGAATTGGGTTGTAAAAAGGATACACGCATTCTGGACAGTACCCCCTGTACTACCTCCACGTACCCCTAGGGGTACGCGCACCCCAGTTTGGGAACCAGTGATATACACCATACGTTGACACTTCTCCTGCCCCGCTTTACTGGACCAAACAAGAACCATTAGAACTTCAAATTTGAGAGTACCGTCAAACTTTCCCCCATTTTTCTCCACAATTGTACTTGGCCAATTTCCCCCTGCTGCCCCGATCGCCGCTCCACCCTCTGCCGATCTGGGGAGAGCCGTAGACCAGCACCATGCTCCCTCCGACACACATGCGCAGTTGCCAGCCACTTCTTTTTACCTGACAGCGGGGAGCTTCACCCGCAGGACGATTAGCACGTGGGAGGATCACGGTCACGGCTATTCATACCAGTTCCCTTCTGCCCCGAACAGGCTATCTGAGTACTATCAAACTTGAGGGTGGTACTGTTAGGGTGGTGCTGGATGCTTTGTGCCATCAGTCACTCACTGTGATTGTTTGTGAGAACAGCAGCTTTGATGTGCTTTGGGGTTTTGACTCAAATTAATAACTCATTAACTCAAATCAACTCTCAATAACTGTCAAACTATTCATCATTCATCTAGTTTGACAGTTATTGAGAGTTGATTTGAGTTAATGAGTTATTAATTTGAGTTAGTGTGGACCAGTGATGTCACTGGTCCACACTTTAACACTCAATAACTGTCAAATTAAATGACAGACTTCAAAACCGTTTACAGTTTTCTGATATACTACTGATGTTCTAATGATACAAAGCTGGTTGAAATGGGCGGAGTGTTCCTTTAAGTGGGTTTTGCTTGATCTCTCTCTTTGTGAAAGTCAGCTATACTTTGTTTGATATTCCACCAAAGAGTAAATAGTTTGTTGCGTTGTTGTTGGATACAGTTGCTTTTAATGCTTCCTATTCTGCCTGGTGACCTTGTCAGGATGAGAAGAAAGAAAGACAAGTCAGTGGAGGAGGGAGGAAAGAACAATATAAAACCTGCCACTAGGAGAGGAATGTCAGAGGTCTGTTACGGCCTCTTCTTGACTCCTCCATCCATCCGTGGAGCATCCATCAGGGGCAGCAGATAGCTGTGATGTGCAGGAGAAATGAGTGAAGACAGGGGAGAAGGAATGCGCCTCTGTCCCTGCTGTCTCCACCAGGGGCAGCAGATAGCTGTGATGTGCAGGAGAAATGAATGAAGACAGGGGAGAAGGAAGCCGCCTCTGTCCCTGCTGTCTCCATCAGGGGCAGCAGATAGCTGTGTGTGTGCAGGAGAAATGAGTGAAGACAGAGGAGAAGGAATGCGCCTCTGTCCCTGCTGTCTCCATCAGGGGCAGCAGATAGCTGTGTGTGTGCAGGAGAAATGAGTGAAGACAGAGGAGAAGGAAGCCGCCTCTGTCCCTGCTGTCTCCATCAGGGGCAGCAGATAGCTGTGATGTGCAGGAGAAATGAGTGAAGACAGAGGAGAAGGAAGCCGCCTCTGTCCCTGCTGTCTCCATCAGGGGCAGCAGATAGCTGTGTGTGTGCAGGAGAAATGAGTGAAGACAGAGGAGAAGGAAGCCGCCTCTGTCCCTGCTGTCTCCATCAGGGGCAGCAGATAGCTGTGATGTGCAGGAGAAATGAGTGAAGACAGGGGAGAAGGAAGCCGCCTCTGTCCCTGCTGTCTCCATCAGGGGCAGCAGATAGCTGTGATGTGTGCAGGAGAAATGAGTGAAGACAGGGGAGAAGGAAGCCGCCTCTGTCCCTGCTGTCTCCATCAGGGGCAGCAGATAGCTGTGATGTGCAGGAGAAATGAGTGAAGACAGGGGAGAAGGAAGCCGCCTCTGTCCCTGCTGTGATGTGCAGGAGAAATGAGTGAAGACAGGGGAGAAGGAAGCCGCCTCTGTCCCTCCTGTGATGTGCAGGAGAAATGGATGAAGACAGAGGAGAAGGAAGCCGCCTCTGTCCCTGCTGTCTCCATCAGGGGCAGCAGATAGCTGTGTGTGTGCAGGAGAAATGAGTGAAGACAGAGGAGAAGGAAGACGCCTCTGTCCCTGCTGTCTCCATCAGGGGCAGCAGATAGCTGTGATGTGCAGGAGAAATGGATGAAGACAGAGGAGAAGGAAGCCGCCTCTGTCCCTGCTGTCTCCATCAGGGGCAGCAGATAGCTGTGTGTGTGCAGGAGAAATGAGTGAAGACAGAGGAGAAGGAAGACGCCTCTGTCCCTGCTGTCTCCATCAGGGGCAGCAGATAGCTGTGTGATGTGCAGGAGAAATGAGTGAAGACAGAGGAGAAGGAAGCCGCCTCTGTCCCTGCTGTCTCCATCAGGGGCAGCAGATAGCTGTGTGTGTGCAGGAGAAATGAATGAAGACAGGGGAGAAGGAAGCCGCCTCTGTCCCTGCTGTCTCCATCAGGGGCAGCAGATAGCTGTGATGTGCAGGAGAAATGAATGAAGACAGGGGAGAAGGAAGCCGCCTCTGTCCCTGCTGTCTCCATCAGGGGCAGCAGATAGCTGTGTGTGTGCAGGAGAAATGAGTGAAGACAGAGGAGAAGGAAGCCGCCTCTGTCCCTGCTGTCTCCATCAGGGGCAGCAGATAGCTGTGTGTGTGCAGGAGAAATGAATGAAGACAGGGGAGAAGGAAGCCGCCTCTGTCCCTGCTGTCTCCATCAGGGGCAGCAGATAGCTGTGTGTGTGCAGGAGAAATGAGTGAAGACAGAGGAGAAGGAAGCCGCCTCTGTCCCTGCTGTCTCCATCAGGGGCAGCAGATAGCTGTGTGTGTGCAGGAGAAATGAGTGAAGACAGAGGAGAAGGAAGCCGCCTCTGTCCCTGCTGTCTCCATCAGGGGCAGCAGATAGCTGTGTGTGTGCAGGAGAAATGAGTGAAGACAGGGGAGAAGGAAGCCGCCTCTGTCCCTGCTGTCTCCATCAGGGGCAGCAGATAGCTGTGATGTGCAGAAGAAATGAGTGAAGACAGAGGAGAAGGAAGCCGCCTCTGTCCCTGCTGTCTCCATCAGGGGCAGCAGATAGCTGTGATGTGCAGGAGAGATGAGTGAAGACAGAGGAGAAGGAAGCCGCCTCTGTCCCTGCTGTCTCCATCAGGGGCAGCAGATAGCTGTGATGTGCAGGAGAAATGAGTGAAGACAGGGGAGAAGGAAGCCGCCTCTGTCCCTGCTGTCTCCGTTTCTCCGTCCGTCTGTTCACCATTACAGAGCAGCTGGCCTTGCTGGGAGGCTCCGGTGTGTCAGTGTGTCGTGCCTTTCCATATTTCACATTGCTTCAGTTCAGTCTTGTCAGATTTGTGGCGTGGCTGTCTCAGTGTCTCGTGTCAGTCGGGGATAGCGGGGGAAAGTACATGTCAAGAAGCATTTCAGACCAGCGATCCACTTGGGGACATTTTTGACAAATGGATTTTTTGGACTGTTCCACCACAGCAGCATCGTCGACACGGTACTGTTCTGTTCAAGAGCGGGTCACAAGATGCCAGTCAGCTAGAAGGGAGAGACACCCCTCTGCTGCACACTATGACACCACTGTACATCATAGCTGCACTTATCAAACTACATCACTTCTAATTATGACTTTATTTATTTTTTCCCTCCCATTCCCCCCAGTCTCACATCATCAAGAGGCGTTCTGCAGCTTCCCACGCTTCATTGTCTCATTTGTTCTCAATTAGCCCTTTTTTTTACTTAGAAAGTGCTTTAAAATCTGAATGTCAACAGAAATTTAAACAAACGATTCAACGATTCATCTGTCTTCGATTCGATTCGATTCACACATCCGCATCGCGATGCATCGATTATACGATAAACTTTGACACCCCTAGCGTCTAGTCCTGCATATGACGATGTCCGCAGTGAAGCATTGCGGTGGGCGATGCAACCCTATTCATAATGGACTTGGTGTGTTAAATAAATAAAAAATATCACCATGCAGGCTAAGCTGCTGATTGATATGTGTCTGCTGGATGAATAGGACCCTGTCCAGTATCAGCATCCATGGAAAAAAGCAGTTGACATTTTCACTGTCAATATACAGACTGCTTGTTGCTCTGAACAGAGCAGGTGGCTTCATGTCTGCTTGTTGCTCTGAACAGAGGAGATGCTTCCTCCACACTCAATGGTTCATCAATGCCTCTTGATATGAATGATTTCTATTGTATTGGGGACAATTATTATTATTATTGCCAGTAAGCTTCTTCTGCACACTGACTATTTTGGAAGGTAAGTTTGTGATCTTGTTCATAAGAATACATCTATAATCCAAATTGCACTGTGAACCAGAGGGTCTAGTAAAGTAGAGTAAGTTATTATGGCTTTTCATCAGCTTGCATTGTCCACAATACAATAGAAATGATTCATATCAAGAGGCATTGATGGTCCATTGAGTATGGAGGAAGCATCTCCTCTGTTCAGAGCAACAAGCAGACATGGACAACATAATGCAAGAGTAAAATACATAATCAAATGAAACATGTATGCTTAACCCATTGATACCTGATGCAGCATTTGTGTGTGTATCCCTTTAAGACGCGGCTCGCGGTCTTAAAGGGATACACACACAAATGAGGGATACACACGCAAATGCTGCATCAGGTATCAATGGGTTAATTACAGTAGGTCTATTTTCATGTAGATCAGGGGTGTCCACACTTTTTTGAATGGGGGCCAGATCAGATCATTTGAAAATACCTGTGGGCCAACTGCTTCTCGCATCATATGGGTTATATATATATATATATATATATATATATATATATATATATATATATATATATATATATATATATATATATATATATATATATATATATATATATACATACAATACAATTGTACTCTAAGGATTTAGTTTGCCTTCTGGAAACTTTAGTCCCGCCTGCGTAGTTCCTACTTGGTGCTTGTCTACAAACTGTATGATAGTGTTGTCATCGTTAGGTGAACCGAAAAAACGCAGTGAACTTGCTTGATTAACCAACACTGTGTGGAGGGCCACATAATATCGTACCTTTTGAGACAAAATTGTTTAAAATTGGTCCCGGGGCCGCATGTGGCCCCCGGCCGGACTTTGGACGTGCCTGCAGTAGATCAATAAAGACAACTAATGTTACAATTGTGTCCGATATCCTTTACAGGCTTGTGTTAGAAAAGTGACAATCACAGATGCAGCTTTGTCACGTTTTCTATAGTTAACAGCATAGACCTGTTAAAACTGATAAGTGAATCAAATGTTTTACATATTGGTTATCATTTCTGCCTGCCTCAGTTCTAGCTATATAGGTCTGCAGTTTTATCTGGAAGAGGTGTGACCAACATGTTCATACATTCCCTCCCTGTGGAGTCTGGAAAGGTGGAAGTACTTCTCTTGAAGCCGTGTAAAATTGATTCTTCTATCAGCTGTTCCTCCAGTGGCAGGAGGGGGAGTGGGGGCGGGGCTGTCTCTTAACTGCAACTGCAAAGTAATACAATTATTATTATTATTTTCAAGTTCTAAATGATGAGGCAATTTTTTTATAGAAGCCACCAGGAGCCATTTTGTGGTGCCCCCCCCCCCCCCTCTCTATGGCTCTGGCCACTATAAACTCTGTTCATGTGGGTTTAGGGAGCGACAGCAGAGCAGACTGCGTCTGGCCGTGCCTGCCAACCAAGAGGCTTATAAATTGTATTAATTTGTAAATTTGTGCTTCTAATACCAAGTTCACCATCCACTGACTCAAGCACTTCTGTTGATAGGGAAGTGTAAGCACTTTGTTATGCATGCGTGTGTGCGTGCGTGTGTGTGTGTGTGTGTGTGTGTGTGTGTGTGTGTGTGTGCGCGTGCGCGTGCGTGTGTGTGTATATAATAAAATCAACAAGACCTTGAAAGTGCTCAGATTTATAGAGATCCATAAAAGTGCTTGGATTTAGCCTACTGGAATCTCTGAGTTTGAGCCTTGTGTGCTCCGTCATCTGAAATTATTATATCATTCTTATTATACAGCTGGAGTTCTGGGCCAAGCTTGAGACACTTCCTTCCTATCTACAGACAGTATCTCCATGTAGGCTACAAGCATGCAGTGATTTGCTGATCGCTGAGCTGTCATTGGCTGTTGTGCTCTCTCTCGTAGGCTTTGCTTGCTCAAAAATGTGGCTGGTCACCTCGGTAACCTGCATTGTTTAGATAAGACCTTGATGATGCTCAATAGTGACGCTTTTGAGTTTTCATCGAAAAGTTCCATCCATAAAACAGAAAGCTGTTTTTTGAGATGCTACAGTAGGGATGCTTGAAAATAGTGTTCGATTATGACTTCGATACCAATACCCGCCTAAATATCTCTCGATACCGAGACTTAAACGATACCACGGCAAAAACCTAAAACACCAGGGAAAAGTATAGTGGAATTATGGATGAGAAAACATGGAACTTAAAATTAATCCTTTTGAGTATTTATCATACTTTCTGTGATGGTAGCTGGGAGGGAAGGCTGCCTCAACTGAGTTGGTGCTGATTCTGCTGGCGTCTGTTTTGATGTGATGTGGTTCTTGGGCTTAATAGCTCCCCACACATCCCCAACGAGCAGGAAGTGCCAGAAGGACCCGATCCGATCCTTTACTGCTGGAAACTTTCATCATTTGTTCTTGAGAAGTCCTGGAAATCTGTCATTACAAAAGAGTGGCCACCCTGTGAGGAGGGCAAGAACCCCCAATTTCAATGTGTTCTGCAGTCGGGTCCATTTGTAAAGGAGCATAACTAGCAGAGACCAGTCCAATGGAATGGTCTTGCCAAGTAAGCCATGATGTTTTCATGGCTCAGACTCACTGGTGGCCTTAAGGTTAGTAGAGAAGTGAGCTTGTGACCGGAAGCTCGTCGGTTCAATCCCCGCGACCGGCAGGATAAATCTGGGTGGGGAAAGTGAAAAGGCAGCGCTTGCCCCTCCCTCATTACCACCACTGAGGTGCCCTTGAGCAACCGCTCCAGTGGAGCTGCTCAGTGGCCAGCAGATCAGACTGTGGTTGTACTGGTCAGCTTCCAGGTGTGAATGTGTGTGTGTGAATGTGAACAGGGCACTCCCGAAAAAGAGAGCATTGCTCTCAGTGAGACTCCCCCTGTATAAAGAAAGGTTAAATACAATAAAATATCTTTATGTGGATGATGATATTATGACGTCTTTATCATGATGACAGCTGGTCAAATTCAGAATGTAAAGAGGCTGTGTAGCATTTTAACATCAATAAAGCATCAGTGAATCATACTGTAGGTCTAATGAGTGTAAACAAACCAAAGCATCAGTGTAGATTGGCAGCATCTCTACCAGCAGCCTCAGCCTCAGCACCAGCACCACATGCTGGTGTCACAGGCTGGCATCTGTGTGTCAGACGCTCGCTTTCCAAATGGAGCCGGGTTTCACATCCTGGTACATCACAGCAGAGTCCTGCCAAGAGACACAACCTGAACTTCACAAAAATCTTTGTGCAAAAATAATTTGGCGGAAATGCAGCTGCTGCTGCTGAGGACTCTTCTCGTGTAGTTAAAGATAATACTGTAATACTGTCTGTCAGTTAGTCAGTTAGTTCATTAGTTTGTTAGTTTAGTTTGTTTATTTCCCCCCAGTCAAATGTGCACAATAACATTGCATTACATTACATTATGTTATTTAGCAGACGCTTTTGTCCGAAGTGACTTACAATATTGCATCTTATGAAGAGCACAGAAGAAAACAACAACCATGCAATAACAACTATACAGTTATGCAATAACAACAATACAGTTATGCAAGTGGTCTAGATTGAATAGATCATTATAAATATTGTCTCTCCAGGAAAAAAGGTGTAAGCTGAGGCCTAAGCTTATTGTGCCGACCCTTAACAGACAAGAAAAATCCTTGCTGTACCCAAGCTGCATAGCAAAAGCAAACAAACAGAAAATGAATACATAAATAAATAAATGTATAGAGAAACACAACATAATTAAAAAAGAAATACAGAGACAGATCAACAAAACAAAGACAGTTCATCTTGGTTATTCATTTCTCAGTGTTGGTCACAGCTTTTGCATCTAAATAAATTAGACGTGCACTCGGAGAGCGCAGACCTCTGGCAAGGCGACGCTCCACTCTGCTATGATATTATGCACATTTTGAGAGTGGGATCAGAACCCTAAAGCTGGACTTATGCTAAACGTCTGGACTGACTTATGCTAAACGTCTGGACTGTCGCACGGAAAGAGACACTCTACCAGAGCAGGGGGGGTGTAGGCTAGGTGTCTGTGTGTACTTGCAGGTGGTTGTGCACGGACAGAGCAGTTATCCAGGACACTGAATCTGGGTGTAGGGCAGTGATACTCAACTTGCGGCCCAGGGGCCAGATGCGGCCCGCGACAGGGTGCAGAGTGGCCCCCCCCCGACCATTTTCTAATAATTTCATGTTAGTTTTCATTGTGAATTAGAATCTAATTCACAATAAAAACTAACGTGAAATAAAGTTTGACTGAGCTCCAGATAAATTGTCGAATACCGCCGTCTGCTCGCTACCCAGGCACTTATGTATGTACTTAACCTAACTAACTTCACCTAACCAACTATCCGGTGTGCACAACATTGTCAGACTAAACTCCGGCTGACACCCCAAAAACCTACAATCCGCTACAGAAAAATGTATAGCGTTTGTTTATGAACTGGCCCCTGGCCTTCTATCATTTCACGAAAGTGGCCCCCGGGCAAAGCAAGTTGAGTATCCCTGGTGTAGGGGAATAGCGGTAAGGAGGACTCACCATCTGTTAACAAGTACGCCAAAAGCATTCTCTTTTTTACCCAAATAATTTTTAATCACAGGATTATAAACATACAAGACAAAATGTACATGTGAACTTATAAAAATGCAAAACACAACGTACACATCTTTGTATACGCATACAAGACGTACACGTATTCATGGCTTGTGACTCTTCGGCACCCTTCTCCACAAACACGTCTTTGCTCTTGACAGTAATTGCAGCCTCGCTGCTCATGGTGGAGATGTCTGAAGGGGGTATGGCTTCATCAAGTGTGTGTGTGTGGAGCAGAAAAGCCTCATCTGCAGCAAACAGGAAGAGGGCACGACTGCATCTGTGCCTGCTCGACTTTGGCCTGGCAGAACATTGAAGATGTTTGTGTCCAGTGCCTCTTTCAGATCCCAGATCAGACACTCTGCTCTGGGTACCAATATGAGCATGCAGAACAGCCATCAGGACTACAGAAGAACTGTTGCTTGGTGGGAGGATGGTGATACGCTTGCCACCGATGGCACCATGACGATGGGGAAATTGCCATTTTATTGTGAAAGCCGCTGGCCACCTCCACTCCGCCTCTGTAGTCGGTGTCTAGTCTACACAAACACAGACTGCATCACAACAGTCACATCACTCTATTTACAGTATATAGAGAGCTCCAGGGATGACGTATTTTTGTAGGCTGAATGCGGAAGTCCCGAACTTCCTGGTTCTTCACTGTTTCTGTCTATGGGATTTTTGAATGGGTTTTTGGCGCGATGCTTCAAATAATGTCTGTGGGCAACGCAAGTTTAATCAAACGCGAACCAAGGTTCAGCGGGATAATCTTCACACATGAGGACCACTTTCATGAGTTTTGAAGCGTAACTGCGAGCCCTAGAGGTAAAAAGCTTGTGCTAAGCTAATCCAGAACTACACACAGTGTCGCATAGGCGTCCACGCCTTGATTGCGATAGAAAGAATTTCCGCGTTCACTCGTGATGACGTATAATATCCGCGTCGACATTGTAGTCTCATTTAGCCGTTTGCTAGCTAGCCACCCTTTTAACGGCACATAAAAGCTTCAAAACTCATAAAAGTGGTCTTCGTGTGTGAAGATGATGTTACTAAACACTGGTTCGCGTTTGATTAAGCCAGCGTTGCCCAGAGAGATTATTAGAAGCATCGCGCCAAAAACCCATTCAAAACTCCCATAGGCGAAAACTGTGAAGAACCAGGGCTGTTAGCATCGATGATTTCCGGACTCGTTCCTGGACCTCTCTATTGATGTGGTTTTTAACATGTCACGTTCCTGCTGCTTCAAAATACATCTCACCTTCAGATGATCAGTCTTGATTCAAGCTCCTGTGACAACATCGCTGAGCTTAAAACATTGCAATAGTCATCATCACAAATATGAACGTTGTTTGTACATGTAGTGTCGGTGGGAAAAGACAGATCATATCAGGAGACACTAGATGCTGGTTTGATGGTATAAGCGACTGTGTAGGAGCGTCCAGCGTAGCTCGTGACAACACAGTCCTGAAAGGGGCTTAAGTCATACCCAAGTATATTAGATTCATCAATCAATCATCCGTGTGGCAATGAACTTGTAGGATTGCTAAAATCTCGTAGTCTGCACGCAGCTTTATTTTAACGCTAGTCTGTGTACTCTAGACGTTAGCCTTTGTTACTTTAGCCTAGCCAAGACCTGCTTTATGTCTTGTACATGTTTGCCTACTGAGATTCTGAAGCCTGTCTGCTGCCTCGTGTTCTGCACTTGAGTCCACTCTGAACCCTGGCAGATGCATTGTGTTTGTGTGTAACCAGGTTGGTTGTGGAGGGAAATCAGATGAATTTACAGCACAAAGCATATTGCTTATTTGCTTTACGGCACAAAATAGGAGGAGAGTTAAAATTATACATTATTAAATGGAAAAGCAGATACTGGTTAATGTAACTAACAAAATCAATGTGATGTGACATGTTCTAACTGCCCTATCTTTCCCCTCTCTCTCTCTCTCTCTCTCTCTCTCTCTCTCTCCCTCTCTCCCTCTCTCTCTCTCTCTCTCTCTCTCTCTCGTCCGTCCAGGTTGTGGCGTGATGAGCACCATGGACCCCCTCCTTTTCATCACCCTCCTCTTCCTGCATAAGCTCCTCCCCTTCCTGTTGGCCCACTGAAGAGACTTCAACCAAACGACGACGACCTGCAACGCTCTCACTTTACGTACAGTACCAAACAAAAAAAAACAAGCAACAGTCAAGTCAGCACCGACCAAGGGAAATAGGATCATATTAAATAGATGTAATACCGTTGATGCGACACACGTCACCGCAGTGACGAAAAGGAAGTCAGAGGACAATGGAGAACGAGAAGAGAGACTGAATAAAAAGGCGCTCCTCGGACTGAACGGACTGAAAGGAGAGGAGCGGAGCGAACTAACTGTCGAGAGGAGGAATCCGCTGTTTGTGAATATAGGAGCGACACTATTGATCCACACACAGCTACCCCCTTGTGGCCACATGAAGCACTGCCTCGACTCCGCATAGCATCTGCTTCACGCATGGCCCTCCTCTCTGAATCCTAAGGCAGATATCGCCTCACTCTTCATCTTTCTTTGACGGTAATCTCCAGTGTGATATCTGCTCATGTGATATCTGCTCATGTGACGACACCACGCGCACCCTTTTAAAATGGCCCTCCTGCCTTTGATTTGAGCATCATCTTCTGTTCCATTTTGTTTATGGACGTTCGTTCTCTGGTCTTCATGGTTGTTTCTTTTTGAATCCAGGGGTTTGGTCTGCATGAGCTGTGTTACGCGTTGACATGATTTACAGTAGCCATGTTGTTCAGCATCCACGTCAAGTCCCCAAACCTGACAGAGCCACCCTCCATCCAGACAGACAGACAGACAGTGTGTGAGTCTAATGTATGTTCTGTCCACCCCCCCCTACCTACCATCACGCTCTCATTCCCACCACGTCACATGTCGACTTTTTGTCAACTATCACTGTACCGAGGCAAAGGGTCCTTTCTCCTCATTTTTGGACAGGCAGGGTATTCCCACATCGACCACACGGGACAGTGTGACATTGAAATAAGCTGGAGCTCGCTAAGGATAACGGGGTTAGATTGGCAGAATGGTACAGTCAATTCCTTTCCTTTCACACGGGAGGGCGGAGTTTTGTGTCCAGGATGTGTCCGACGACGTGTTCCGTTTCCCCCCTGATGTGGGCTCTTTCAGCTGCCACAACGCGGACGCGCCAATCAGGGACCTGCCTCGTAGTTGACATCGTAAACCAATCAGGAACGCCGCTGGCAAAACGGTAATGGCTGCCTCCGCGGCGCTCCGGCTCGAGCGGTAACGTCAACGCTCGTCGAGTTTAAACAGCCCATAAGTGCAGTTATTGCGGAAACAGACTCACTAACAACAATTAAACAAGAACAGGAGTATAAGCAACAGCGGAAAAGACGTTTTTGCCGTTCTCCGCCGAGTGGATTTGGATTTGACTGGATCCCATGCTGATTGGCTGAAGGACTGGTTACTTCCAGCCACTGAAATGACTGTGCACAGCTCGGAGTCCAGACAGATCCACCAAACCAAACACAATGTGAGTTCACCGATCCGGGTGGTTTTAACCAGGCTAGACGATCACCCTAACCTCCCCTAACTTAACGACTACCTTAACTTAACCAAGTGATTTTATTTGCCTAAACTTAACCAAGTTGTTTTCTTTGCTTAACCTCAAAGGAAGGCTTTGTCGATTTTCGACCCGCATTATATCATAATAATCTCGGTAATGTAAAGCAGATGGGCAGTGCTTACCTTCTCTATATGCTGTCAACATTGAGAAATCCCTTTTCGTCTACCTGCAGAAACTCCGCCCCCGCCAGCTGGCATGCGTCATTAACGCTCGTTAAGGCTCTCCATGCAATTTTCCATGGCATACAGAAAAAATCTAAATAAACAATCTGTAGTTGGAGCAGCCCCCCTCGAGCAGAACAGCTGTTCACTTCTGCGTCCAGAATGACGCGTTTTGCGTCATTCTTCATGACGCGCAGCCCGGCGAGTTGAGCGACCGCGAGCTGCCACGGAACCGATGGCGTGGAACACGAGGAAAAAAGGCGAAGTTTTTCACTTGACAATGAGTCAACATAGGACATGGTGGGAAGGAGAACGTGTTGGCCTACACACTCACGCACACGCACGCTCGCACACACACACACACACACACACACACACACACAAACACACATACACACGCAAACACACACACACACACACATGCACACACACACGCAAACACACACACAAACACACATGCACACGCTCGCACACACACACACACACATGCACACGCGCACACGCACTTCTATTCTGTTCTAAATGATGTGTTCCATGATGTAAACAACAAACAATAAGCTGATATATTTTGATGAAGATAAGGCACACCTTACCATTGTTGTTGTTAGTCACCTCCAATAATGTTTATTTTTATTAAAGATATGGTGATCAAAGTGAGACATTCATTTATATGAGACAAAAAAAATGAACTTATTGGTATCTTGCCAACAGCAGTTGAAATGAAGGTTGTTGTTTTTGTAATAAAAGATAGATTTGAAAGGTGTCACATGTGAACGGCTTTCTTTTGCCATGGAGCCCTATTCAAAATAGCAGAGAACAAGCAACATCATTTTACATTTTCTTTAGTAGCAACCACGTACACACACACACACACACACACACACACACACACACACACACACACACACACACACACACACACACACACACACACACACACACAAGTCCATGGTGGCCACGAAGTGAGTCTTCTGTGTTTTTGCCCAATCAGAACTCTGCTCTTCCTCCAGAGGACAGCCAGGCGCAGTGGGTAGCTTTCAATACAGCACGCAGGGACCCACTTATTTTTCCGTCATCGCTGGTCAAACGATGTCTTCACGTTTTTAGTGGGGGTTCTTTTCTGGAGAAACCCCATGGGGAGCATGGGGAGAACATGCAAACTCCACACAGGAGGTATTGTACACTCACCTGGGGACCAGGCACTGAAGGCATGGGGGAGACATGCCCCCAGTGCCAACAGCGTCCCAGGCGGGAATCGAACCCACGAGGTCCTTGTTGAGAGGCAGGAGTGCGAGGCGAGAGTGCTACCACTGCGCCACCATGCTCAATTGTTTGTTTGTGAGGCTTATTCGTGAGTCTGATACGGATCTGGGGTGGGTTCTTCCTTGGCCCGTGCTACACCCGTCCACACATTTACATGAAAGATAGTAGTAGTTTTTTACACAATCCTGCAAACAAACATCACCTCCTTGGTGAAGGTAACCATGAAGCTCCAGCTTCAGCTACAGGTCTGTAATAATCCATGTTTCTGAAAGAGCTTTCTTTCTCGGGGAAGAGCACAGGGCATGTTCCACTTGTCTAACCGACCACAAACAAGACGGGAAAAGGGGAAAATGAACACTGTGTGCTTTTCGGTGTCAGCAGTGATGTCGACAGCTGGGGCCAACAACTCCCATGGCTCTATAGCTGTCCAACGTGCTTTCTGCCTCACGGAATACACAAATAATGGGCTAGCTCATTACTGCTTATTACTGTGACGGGACTGACCCAGGAGCACAACACACGGAGACTTGGAGATGATGAAACAGTGACTTAATGAATGGAGTGGACTAGGCGCGTGGAGTGTACTGGAAATCCGAAGACGCCGTTACGTTACTGAGATGAAGAGACGTTGCGAGGCTCACACTATTGTGGCTGTTAGTTAAAGGAATTTTACCGCGTTGGTGAAAAAACACAATCTGGCCCAAGATGGTGTGGAGAGCAGAGAGGTTGGTGCTGCAGGTGACGGGCTGATGAAGAGGCAGGTGCGTGGACGTTTAATGAGCAGTTGCCAAGCCGGAGTGTGGAGGAGCAGGAGGAGCCCGAAGCCAGGAGCAGAGGACAACAACAACGCCCACGCCAAGACAAGACAACAAAACATCCTAGAATAAGAATGCAAAAGTGTGTGTGTGTGTGTGTGTGTGTGTGTGTGTGTGTGTGTGTGTGTGTGTGTGTGTGTGTGTGTGTGTGTGTGCGTGTGCGTGCGTGCGTGCGTGCGTGCGTGTGTGTGTGTGTGTGAGATCAGAAATTGTCTTTGGCCACAGCTTTACATGCAATCGTGCTGAATCTTTCAGGAAGTGTAAAGAGGACCCCTGCAGGTGACCTAACAGAACCACATTTTTGAATTAGGTAATTAGGGCTGAGTAAATGGGCAAAAATGGCTAATTAATTAGTGGCCAAAATCAGTCAAGATGGGTTCAGCACCATGGAGCACACAGGTGAACGGAGTTGGAATAAGCCCGGCAAGTGGACTATGAAAACCCTCTGGGAAAAGAGAGCAGAGCCTGCATGCCAACTCTTGTGAGTGAGGCCTGCACAGATGAATGGCTGAACTTGTGATTCACTGCGAGAGAGACAGACGGAACAAAGACAAGAGAAGGGAAACACCAGCACCGTTTTCTCCTCAATTCTACTTGGCTAAATCCCCCCTGCTGTCCCGGGCCGCTGCTCCACCCCCTCTGCCGATCTGGGGAGAGTTGTAGACTAGCACATCCTTCCTCTGATACATGTGCAGTCGCCAGCCGCTTCTTTCCACCTGACAGCGAGGCGTTTCACCGGCAGTTCACCTGAACGCCCAGAGGAGGCAGTAGTGCAGCGATCAGGACACGTAACCTTAATCCGGCTTCCCACCTGCAGATGCGGCCAATTGTGCCTGTTTGGACGCCCGACCAAGCCGGAGGTAACACGCGGGGGCTCGAACCTGTGACCCTCGTGTCGGGAGTCTACCTTGTACAGTTGTGGTGCTTCTTCAGTGTCCAGCAGCACTGTGACGTCTTCCTGCTTGTGTGTTCTGTCAATGCCGTTTGAGTTCCTCTGTTCTCGGTCTGCTCAGACATGGTGGACATCACTGCTCAGTTCTTCTTCTGTTTATTCCAAACAAACCAGGAATATTAGAGCGCATCACTTCCTGGCTGCCAGAGGAGTTTTCCCAGGAAACCGCTACAGACGCCGCAAAGGCTTTCATGAACTGGATATAGGACATGTTTCAAACTGCACATACTTTCATAGCCTGCAGGCATCCCATGAATGCATACATACTGATGTCCCAGATGTACACACACATACGCACACACACACACATGCAGGCACATGCACACACACACACACACATACGCACACACACGCGCACACACACGCGCACACACGCACACATATGCACGCACGTGCGCACACACACACACACACACACATATGCATGCACGCACGCACGCACACACACACACAAACACATATGCACGCGCGCACACACACACACACACTACACACACACACAGTTTATTCGCCGTTGAGAAGATCCTCGGTCGTTTTATATTTCCCCCAGCGGGAACACTTTTAAATGCATTTAGCATGTATAAGTAACCAACCGTTTTCTGTGGATAAGTCACACAGTAGATATCTTTCATCTTACTTCTCAGGATGCATATTGGATTTCTATGCCAATATTTTCTCCACCTGATGTCAGAGAACATTATAATATATATATATATTATAATGCCTGCTCTTATCGTGATGGCCTGGCAGATGCAGACATAAATACAATGCTTTTCAAAATGCACATATTCACGAGGAAAAATAAGAAAACGACTTCAACTTAGCCTGTCATTTCGGCAGAAATGTTCATTTCAGGTCGATGCCGATATTTAATTTGAATTTTAAAGCCTTTATCGGCAATGTCGATGACATGCCGATATCATTGTGCATCTTTCAAAAGGCTTTTGACAGTAAAGGCACGTTCACACTATACGCCGAAGCAACGCTCAACCTAAGCTCAACCTGCGCTGAACCCACAAGTTTCATTTCGCCGTCCTTGTTAACAGGCGCAGCCGTTCACAACAGCCGCGCGCGTGCTTTTGCTCAAGCCGCGCTCAAGCGATCGTTCAGGATTCAGTCCTATTTTCCAAGCGTGAAGCTGCCAGGCATGAAGTCAATGGAAGTTGTGGGCGGGTTCAAGGCACGCCGAGCGAGGCGTGCGAAAAGAGTGCTTTCTGGTGTGACCGACTTCAGCGTGAGCTCAACTTCAGTTCTACTTAATTTAAGCGCCAGGTGTGAACAAAGCTTAATGCTTTATTTGACAGGCTGCTACATTACAGTATAGTGTAACTATGGGGTAGGCTAATAAAATATTAATGTTGTAGTTACAGTGTAACAAATGAAGTATGGTTATTGAGGGGTAAAAATGTTGTAATTATAAAAGATGTATAATGGTAGTTATGGTGTAACTATTTTTTGTAATTACTGAATAACATAATTGGGGGGGGGGGGCGCTGCTATTTGACATGTTTTTTTCTTCTTCCCCAAAACAAATAATTTTTAAAATATGTGTATTTGTATTCAGAAAACCCCACTATTTGTGGTTTCCGGATGCTGTATTTATATTCCACTCCACCCCTAAATATTAATGAAATCTGATATTTAGCTTCTCAAATATGTATGAATTCATGTCACTTGCGAAATCAGGCACGCAGCCGTGAAGAGAGGAAGAAAAGCCTCCACAGAAAACTTGAACAGAAGATCCGAGGGAAAGAGTTTTGCTTCATCTGTGCCCTGAATGCACAGAACTAATTACAGATTATTTTGCATGCAGGGTTTGCATATTCAAAGCCATAAGGCAGAGAATAAGGGGTGAAGAGTGTCGAGGAGAAACAGAGAGACAGAGAGAGGGAGAGAGAGAGAGAGAGAGAGAGAGACAGAGAGAGAGAGAGAGAGAGAGAGAGACAGAGAGAGAGACTTAAGCATGTTGAGCTGATGCCAGAGTGAACATCTGGCAGTGACGTCCATGGCGAGCTGAAGCCGACACGTCTGACGGGCCCTCCAATCTGATTGGATTGCAGGTTAAGCAAGGTCAGAAGGGATAACGGGGAGGGAGCACACACACACACATGCTGGCACGCGCACACACACACACGCACACACACACACACACACACACACACACACACACGTACCCAGGCATGTGCATAAATGCACTCACACTGTCAAAGAGATTTGTCTACATGGAAGCAATCTCAAATACGTATGTGCATCCATTATGCATGCAGGGACATTTCTCTGCACACACATACACACACACACACACACACACACACACACACACACACACACACACACACACACACACACACACACACACACACACACACACACACGTTTCACACCGAAGTAGCTTGACATTAAAGACATCAACAGGAAACACATTGCATCCACATACAATTTCAGGATACAAGAATGTTTTTGTTTGTTTGTTTGTTTGTTTGTTTGTTGAGTGAGTGTCAAGTCACAAGATCAAGCCTATTTATTTATTTATTTATTTATTTATTTATTTATTTCATAATTTGTATGTTTCACTTTAACCGTAAAGATCCATGTTAATAAAATTCCAACACTGTTAAAAATAGACACCTCTATTGATAGTATTATGTTACATCAGCACACGACCATCTTGGTAGGAAAATAACAGGTGATTGTGATCAATTAACAGGTGATTACAATCAAGTGACACAAACAGCCAATGAGCTGGGTGTGTTGTAGCGCCATATTGGTAGGAAAATGCTTGTGACATCATCATGGGAATACTATGGTGATGTCGAGGTTGTGGGTCCATTTTGTCTGGTGGTTTATTTTTCTATGTGGATCACTGGCCGAATGCCGACAAGGCTAGCTGATGTCGCAGAGAGATATATTTCCAACTGCTCTGAAGTTTGATAGCAGAACATTTTTCAGTACAGTCTAATATCTAAAACATCAACAGTCAACAGAAGCAGCTTTTGTTGTCAGCCGCTCAGAATCAAAGAACAGGGGGCGGGCGGGGGGGGGGTGGGGTGTCCCACAATGCAATGCAGCCGCAGCGTGCATCTTTGTGGATTTGTCATTGGCAGGAGGTGAAATATAGAACACCCTCTTTGAAGGCTTTATGTCATCTGAACAAGCAACACAACATGCCATTGTTCTGTCTCCCCTCTCACTTTGTGTGTGTGTGTGTGTGTGTGCGTGTGTGCGTGTGTGTGCGTGTGTGTGTGTGTGTGTGTGTGTGTGTGTGTGTGTGTGTGTGTGTGTGTGTGTGTGTGTGTGTGTGTGCACGTGCGTGCGTGCGTGTGTGTGTGTGTGTGTGTTGTGTGTTTTTGGAGCTGTGGGTTGGGGAGTCTTGACTCTTGTGGGGAGGGAGGGTGAGATTTGGGTGTTTGTATATATACTGATCCTTTCCAAAAAAATATATATCATGGAAAGACCATGGATGACCGTGGGCTTCAGCGGATTGTCAAGCAAAGACGATTCAAAGATTTGGCAGAGATTCAGAGGGAGTGGACTGAGGCTGGAGTCAGTCATAACTGAGAAGTAACTGCTGATTTTCTTCACACTATTCTAATTTCTTGAAATACTGTTTTGGGAGTTTTCTGGAGCTGTAGGCCAAAATTATGAAAAATGAAACAAATAAAGGATAGAAATATTTCATTTTGTGTGTAATGAATCTATCATCTATGAAAGTTTCACTTTTTGAAAGGAATTGTGGGGAAAAAACTAACTTTTCCATGATATTCAAATTTTTTGGAAAGGATCTGTATGTTTGAATGTATGTTTATGATTATGTAGGTCAGGTGTATGTATGTGCTATTTGTATTTTTGTTCTCTTATGCCTATTGTGTAAAATGTATAAAATCTGGCAATACGATCTACGGACACGCTGTTTTAACTCTAATGGCGGCATTGAACTGCTTCCAGTAGCTACCGGTATTAGAAAACAATCCAGCATCCAAGGCCTAACTGTCGATGCAGATGATGGTGTTCATGTCCATGGTACAATGAAGACACAGCTTGTCAAAATAACTAGTAAAGTTATACTGTATTTTACACAGTAATCTACCATCAAATGCACATTCAGATGATGCACAGGCCACAGATTAGGCATATCCTGAGATTATGTGTGACCTCTGTGCACCTATTTGACTCAGACACAATCACAACTCCATGGTCAGATAACCTTTAGGCTACTACCTCTGAAGAGAGAACAGTTTAGCCACAATTCTTGATTTGTAAATATTATCTCTTGTATTATTTGCAAATGAGGCATAAAAAATACAAATGATAAAGACATGCTCAAACCTTCCCCGAAATAAACACTCTTCTCTCTCCAGACACCTGGTCACCTCCCCATGTTTATACCCCTGTGTGGTGACCAAGCTGAGGTCCAACTAAAAGAGCTGTGGGATAATTCATTTTATTAAACGGCTCTCTCAAATCAAGCAATCTGATTGGCTCACAGCTGTGGTATATTGAGCATAATACCACAGTCAATATACCACAATTAGAGCCACTCACTTAAGCCCCTCTGGCTTTATAAAGCCAAACAGCTCATCTCATTTTTGCTCTTCTCATTTTTTAAACACTGATTCAAGACATTTTAAATAATAATAATAATAGTTATTATAATTTTAATGTTTTTTCTATTGCCATACTTGGTAACCATTTTATAAAAGCAACTGATCAATTCAGACCGTGATATTTTTCGCCCGGCGCCGTAGGCAGAGGGCGAAGCACGACCCTTAGGTGTGGGATAATAAGCACATCACGGTCTGAAGTGATCTATTGCTTAACTATATAGATGTCTGGGGACATGTGGGAGGAGAGTTTTGCCACGAGCAACCCTGCTCCATCAATAGCAGATATATATACTGCAACACAATGTAAAGTTATACACATGCCTCTGTATTCCAAGTCTAAATTGCATGATGAATTTATCCATCTGTTTACTGCAGCAGGGGACATCATCCCAAACCTTCTGCTCTGCTCCTCAGTAGCCAAACGTGCTCATTTTAGTTGTTCAGATCAGAGTCTATCCTTCACCTACCCATGGCTCAACAACATTCCCTGATGGTAAAAATAATGGCAACTGAAAGATTCATTCCCGTGGACTGGACGATGTCCCCTCCCTCCCTTGTTTATTTGTTTATTTATTTGGATCCCCATTAGTTGTTACCGAGGTAACATCGACTCTTCCTGTGGTCCACCTTAAGAACATAAAACAAAAGTATACACATGCTTTCACATATATATGCATACATTAACAAAACAAAACAAAAAACAAAACATTACAGTACAAAAAAAAATCAAACAAATATGTTTCAATAAACCACATAAAACTCTCTATCTCTGCTACATCTCTATATATGTCAAAGTTATAACTATGTTTTTTGCGGGCCTGTACCCAAGAATAACCTAGTTATTTAGTTTATTTTTAAAGCTATCTTGTGAATTAGTCTCAACATAGGGGGGAGGGTCACCTGTAATAAATTGCTCGGCATTTGGGGACTCTTCCTTATGTTGCCATAACCTTATATTTTTCTGTTTTCATAGATTCATGTTAAGTAAACGGCATACATTATAATATATATAAATATATAATATAATAAATAAACCCTGTGACAGATGGTAAACAACGGTGATAGTAATGGATGTTTACACATTGTAGCAACAGCAATGATGGAGGAGTGCAGCGGTTTATCCAGCTATGCAACAGATAGGGGGAGCTGTCTACACAAACTGACTTTATCAAGCAATGACTAACTTCCATGTTTGTAATTAAAGTTGCCAAAGCAAGTTATGTAAATATTTACACCTATATTAAACAGCCTATATACTATCAGCAGAATTCCCCACAGTGCTAGACAATCAAGTCAGGTCACCTGATAGGAAAAGTGTGTCAAAGCAAGTCCAACTGTGCCACCTGCTGGCCAAAAGCGACATTGCACGAAATGAGGAGCAGAGCATCAGGTGACATTTGAGCGATAATGGTAGATTAGCAAATCAGATAAATTCTTCAAATTAGTCGTCATAACGATGGTAAACTCTGATGTTTGAAGCAGCCTAGGAAAAAGCGCATGCGCTTCTTGACTAAAGTGCAGGTGTAAATAACAGGTAGGTTACCTGGAATTTATTAGGCTATTATAGCGTTCCATCAAAAGCTTGGTGGCTGGAAACATCATGATGATGTGTTAATAATTCTGCAGAAATTAGCATTGAAGTGTCTGGACTCTTCGTCAAACTATGACTTTTGCGCTGCCTTTTTCTCAGCATATCTACTGGTTGCCGTCATGTGACTTATATTTCTTTTGATATGTTTTATAGCCGTCATGTGACTTATAATATTTATTTTGATATGTTTTATAATACAGAAGAATATGCTACATCTTAACAGGGAATGGGAAGCGTATCACCTTATGTTATATTATGTTGTTTTGGGAGTCTTCGGAAATCGACTTATTCTGTTGGTTCGGTATGAGGACGTGTTGACACATACATGACTGCACGCACGCACGCACGCACACGCACACACACACACACACACACACACACACACACACACACACTCTCTCTCTCTCTCTCTCTCTTTCTCTCTCTCACACACACACACACACACACACACACACCCTTTGCACTCCAGAGTCAGACGCATTACGCTGCTTGTTAAATTACAATGGCTATGTGGTTGTATTTATTGCCTGGTGTTGATCCAGCCATTACCCTGCAGCTTAGGAGCACCATATCAGTGTGTGTGTTGTGTGTGTGTGTGTGTGTGTGTGTGTGTGTGTGTGTGTGTGTGTGTGTGTGTGTGTGAGAGAGAGAGTCATGTGAGTGAGTGAGTGAGTGAAAGAGTGAGTGAGTGAGAAACAGCAATAATTAGTCTGTTAGCATTTGCAGGCTATTGAGTTTATTATGATCCATCCAGACTCTCATCATCCATCCACAAATTCTGTCTTCTCCCTCATATTACACAAAATATGGAGAAACCTGCTGTATACCACATTCATTTATTGATCCAATATGTGCCAACTTTTATATTTTGCATAACGTTACATATCCATAACTAAAGGAAAACAACACAATCTAAAGGGAATTTCACTGTTGTACATATTATTTTTTTTTTTTTTTATTGATGTTTTGACAGTTATATATCAATACTGGTAATACAAAATCAATTCACAACATAACTGTACACTTTTTCTTTTCTTTTTTCTCCCCCCTCCCCTCATGCAAATTAAAGTACACAACTTCAATAACCAACACACATAACCTTACAAAATCCCACGCTGATACCTGTTGTACATATTATAATAAATCACTAACATTTTGGAAGCAAATAATCATCTTAATTTTTTTCTGCTGCCGAGCCAGTGAAAATATACAAGGGGCCAGTAAAACTCTGATCTACTGGCCAAGTGGGCCAGTGAGACAGAAAAAAGTCACGTTGAACAATGTGAAGTCTTTTTTCATTCACCATGCACGTGCTTAAATCAGAGTGAACAATGAACATACAGTACTCAGTGTTCATTAAACTAATTCAGATCAGCTGTTCTGGAACTGAAAACTCTTGAGTTTCCTATGTTGGGGTTAATCAAGTCAGAGCTCAGGGTTAGACTCAACCTGCTTTATGGAATGGAGCAGGTTCCAAACACATGTTTTGAACGGGCACTGCACTAGTTCAGTTATAATAAAGAGGAGACTTCTACTGCTGCTCTATTAAGGCCCAGGCAGTGGATCAGAAACAGCAGAAAATATTACAGCTAAAAATATATACAGTAAATATAATAACTATATAGACCACACATCAGTTTATGTTTTCATATAGAGCTTATTGTCATTCAACTGTTTAATTGGACACAAACAGAATCTGTTTGTTGAATGTCAACTAATAAGCTATCCAGATGTTACAAATACCTTAGAGTCTCTGTAGGCAGACGATCTAAATAAAAAAGAAATTGTGAGTTTAGATACTCTCTGTCACTGACTCATATAACACAAAGAAAAGGAAAGTCAAAGAATTCAAACTTCATGAACAGAAAATTCAAGGAGAAATTTCTCATAGTCCCGCCCACACTGTTTGATTGACAGGTGATGTCTGGGAAGTGCAGTGCAGAAACACCACAGCAATGAGGCACTGAGCAGCAAAGATGGGGACAACAAAGGTCACATGTTGCTGCTTTAACAACTTCCTGTTTACTTGAGCTCACACAACTCAACAGTCATGAACCAATTATTTAACCTGAATCCAGGATGGAGAGGCTGAGTGAAGGTGGTCTGGACTCTGTGAAGGAGAGTCATGCTTTCAGAGACGCTGTAGAAGGACAGAACACCTGCTCTGTGATCCAGGTACACTCCTACTCTGGAGGCCTGAGGGCCTGAGATGGCAGTTTTGACCTTGTTATGTATGAATTGATAACCCTTGTTGGAATACTCTAATGCCCAAGACTTGTCATCGTTTCCAAATTCACTTTCATCACCTGTTCTGCTCATATCTTTATATGCGACTGCTGTTGAAACTTCCGACCCACTCCACTCCACCTCCCAGTAACAACGTCCAGTCAGACCCTCTCTACTCAGGACCTGCCACCGGCTAGCGAATCTGTCTGGGTGACTAGAATATAACTGCTCTTTAATCACACGTGTTGCTTTTCTGTTCCCCTCAGATAATAACACATATGTGTTTGCTGTGTTTGGATCCAGTGTGATCTGACGTGAATATTGTAAGAAGCCGACAGCTCTGGTCTTGGGTTCAGGTCGTGGCAGTAAAACATCCACTTCAGTCACTGAGATCTTAGTCCATTCCTCTGTAAGAACATCCTGTAGTTTCTCTCTGGCCTCTGACACAGCTGCAGTCACATCCTCAAAGTAGCACAGAGGACGGATATTGGTGCTGGGTGAGTCTGTTGATTGACTGAGACGTGACAGCGAGGGGTAACTGTGTAGGAAGTGGATGTGATCCTCTGTGTGTGAGAGCTGCTCCAGCTCAGTGTCTGTCCTCCTCAGCTCAGAGATGTCCTGCTTCAGCTTCTCCTGAAGTTCTTCGGCCCGACCCACTTCCTCTTTCTGCTGGGATCTGATCTGCTGCTTCACCTCAGAGCTTCTCTTCTCAATGAGACGGACCAGCTCAGTGAAGATCTTCTCACTGTGCTCCACTGCTTTATCAGCAGAGAGATTGATAGCCTTCACATCCTGTTGAAGCACATTCACGTCTTTCTCTCTGACCTGGATTCTCTGCTGGATTTTCTGCCGACTCCCCCCGAGCTCTTTCTGCCTCTCAGTCCATTCTGCTGCAGCTGAGACTTTGTCGTGTCCCTTATGTTCCTCAATGGAGCAGAGATAACAGATACACTGCTGATCAGTACGACAGAACACCTTCATCACCTCGTCATGACGAGAGCAGATGTTCTCCTGAAGCTTCACTGTGGCTTCCACCAGCTTGTGTTTCTTCAATGGAGCAACATCATAGTGAGGCTGGAGGTGCTGCTCACAGTAAGAGGCCAGACACACCAGACAGGACTTGAGAGCTTTCAGCTTCCTCCCAGTGCAGAAATCACAGGCCACATCTCCAGGTCCAGCATAGCAGTGATCAGGAGGAGCATCTTGGAGTCCGGTCTTCCTCAGGTTCTCCACCAACTCTGCTAACATGGTGTTTTTCACCAGGACAGGCCTTGGTGTGAAGGTCTGTCTGCACTGGGGGCAGCTGTGGATTTTCTTCTGATCCTCTTCATCCCAGAAGCTTTGAATACAGCTCATGCAGTAGCTGTGCCCACAGGGAATAGCCACCGGATCCTTCAGTAGATCCAGACAGATCGAACAGCAGAATTTTGTCGCGTC
>NC_139651.1:15190044-15222544 GCF_964638095.1 Poromitra crassiceps | reverse complement strand
TTTGTACTCTGGTTCAAAAAGTTTAGTTAGCTGCTAAAATTGAAAGATTATGTATAGATCTATGACAATTAGTGGAACTACTCATACATATGTCAATTCAATTCTGACTAGTCATATAGCCTATACTGTATCTAGTCTGACTGAGGACGAGCTAGCATGTTCACTAGTCATATAGCCTATGACAGCCTAAACAATGTAAGATAAATCAAGGTCCAAATGATTGGTAGCTTTGAATTTAGAAACTGAGAATCATGCAGTCGTATTGAGATTGTTTTAGATGGAAGCCCTCCTTTGCAGTATAGTTTATTGAAGAACACACCCTGAACTCATTTGATTGGTCACTGCAACTGCTTCTTCCTGAAAACATGCGGCAGGTAAATAAAATGTGGTTAAGATTAGGGTTAGGGTGTGAAATTAGTGCGTTTTGGGGTGTCCTTGTGGCTTAATGGTTAAGGTGCTTGCCTTCCAATCTGAGGACTGGGGTTTGATTCCCAGTCAAACCATACACATCTTTATAAAACATTAGGTTTAGGCAAGTACAACAGTTTGGTTTGTGTTATACTAGTCTTATATATAAACAACTAGCCAGAGGAAAGAGTGAAAAGCCCTGGGAAAACCTGCTTTAAGAAGTCTGACCTGGTGGCGCAGAGAGGGTGCTTCCTGCCCTGCAGTATTGAGGCCTCGGTCACTTTTGAGGTCATGGGTTCGAGCCTAGTAAGTAACTGTACTTCTACTTAACTAAAAGGAATGTGTGTACTTTTCCCACCTGTTTATCGATACCGTGTAAAATTAGTTCAAATGCATGTTGACAGATTACCTGTGGTTAGAAACTGACAACCACTACCAATCACAGTCATCATGCCTGCTGCTCTAAAAGAAACTTCTGGAATTGCTGAACTAGAAAGTTTACCACAAAGCGACTCAAAGCCTCAGTCTTCTGATCCAAAATCAGACACCTTGTCCATTAGGCCAGGTGGTTTGACGACCGGAACAGGGTAACTTCTTATTTGTTTGCCACTAGAAAAAGGTTTTTGTTAAGTGTCTAGGCTAGTCAAACCAGCCACACCTGAACAATCACACCCAGGTGGTGCTAATTAAGTGTCTTAAAGTGGTAATCCACGACAGCTGCGCTGGATAAGGTAATCTCATCATGAATGGAATTAATGAGGGAGAGAAGTCTTCCTCAGAAAACCTGGGTTAAATCGTAACCATGCGTTCATCTCTATGCAATCTAAATCCCATAGAGATAGGCACAGTGCCTATCTCTATGCAATCTAAATCCCATAGAGATAAACACAGTGTTATTCTATAAGGTCTGGCCCGCTGACTTAAAGATGGATGCAATCTGATTATTTAAACAATCTTTGAGCAACAGTTGTACCAAAAGTACAAAAATAAAAGTTTGTGGCTTTGTGTTGTTATTGTTGTGGAGGAATCTTACAGATTGGACCTTGATGGCATGTAAAGACATGGAAAAATGGCCATGGATTCTGTTACCATTAGTCTGACTGAGGATGAGCTAGCATCTTCACTAGTCATATATACCAGAGGTTCTCAAATGTTTTTCAGCCAAGGACCCCTTATAAGATAGAAAATATCCCGGGGACCCCCTCATTCTGATTTGTGATTTTGGGCTCAGCTTGTTTCCACGGTAACATGCTTGACATTTAAATTTATAGGTTTGTCAGATTATAATGTAATCCATGAACCATTTTAGATTTAAAGCATACAATATTTTCATTGAACTATGAAGCTTTTGCACACAATTATTATTAATTTCTTCCTGAAAACGTTTCGCGGACCCCCTGGCAAAGTGCCATGGACCCCTGGGGGTCCCCGGACCCCCATTTGAGAACCACTGATATATACTGTATATAGTTGGACTGCATGAGCTAGTTCACTAGTCATATATAATGTATCTAGTCTGACTGTGTACGATAATGTTCACTGTATATTGTATCTAGTCTGACTGAGGACGAGCTAGCATGTTCACTAGTCATATACATCAGATCGGCAATTAGGCCTCGCCCCTTTTAGGGGGAAGACACAAGCCTCTCCCCGTTGACTTCAATGTAAAATAGCACTACCCCAAAAATTATAGAAAAATAACCATCAATCAATCTTGTTTATTAATGACCCCAAAACACCATGACATGACAATATATTACAACTCGTCTGGCCATAGAAAGGGCAAGATACACCGGAAATATTACTTTGACCCATCTAAAATCATGTGACTCATGTCACATGGGACATTCTTTTTTTTACAGCCCCGTGATTCGTCAGTCTAGTAGTAGCCGCCAAGTAGCCGTGTACGACTACGCTGGGCTTCGCGAATATTATTGTATCTCGTCTCATGAGCGACTGAAGTTGATTTGTCCGCATTTTGTTATAACGTGTGAGAGTGCTGCTGCAGACATTTATAGTTTCATTTGATTTGATTTATTTTTTACTCTTGTGTGTCATCATGCACCTTAAGGTGTCCAAATCTTATAAGACACAAGCAAAATACAACATAAAACAGTGCTGCAGTGGCAGGGCCGGCGCGTGCCATTCTGCCGCTCTAGGCGAGAACAAATTATGCCGCCCCCAATTAGCAACACCATACCAGCATCAAACTATGCATGACGCAATATGCAGGCATTTTGCACATCCATATAGCCTACCAAAAATAATGCGCCACAGGTCTGCATAATAACTCCAATAACCACAGCATTCATGATACAGCACAGCTATTTTCCAAAAATCACATTTTTCAGATCCTCAAACTATACAAATCTCTCTTATCTGCACTTTCTCATGTGCGTAAAACACACACATGGAATGTGCGCACGGCGGCGCAAGCACATTAATGTAAGACTCACAATGTATTTAGCCTATAGCCTATAATATCATCAGCAGAATCACAACCTAAACAAAGGCGAGTTGTTGTTATGAGTTGTTGGCAAATAAAGCTTGTTTACCTTTCAGAAGTGGACACCAGCGGGGGCTGCGTCAGCAAAGGTCTTTAAATAAATCCAATCATCCTTGATTAGGATTCTCTCTGCCAGTTCATTTTATATGGAGATTGTTGCCAGTCCATTAAGTCTGTCTTGTTTCATTGTAGGCTACTACTGCAGAGGTAGCTTCAACTTTGAGAAACTTCAAATATTGTAGGCTATTGGAATTTTGGTCTCTCCAATGAATGGGCAGGCAAAGTGCGCACTGCGCACCGCAGGGAAACCGATTGTTTTGGAACCCAGAAACAATGTTAGAATATCGCGCTAATTTACTGATTACACTAATACTGGTACACACATATGAACACATGGCCTAGGCTACCTTAACCCAAAGTTAATGGTGTAAATTAGTCTACTTGTCTTGTATCTTATATCGATCCCTGAAGCCTAAGGATCAAGTCAAAAATCTTGGCGTTATTATTGATTCCGATCTCAACTTTAACTCCCACATTAAGTCAATCAGAAAATCAGCTTTTTATCATCTTAAAAATATAGCAAGAATTAGGGGATACATGTCCAGACAGGTTCTAGAAAAACTAATTCACGCGTTCATCTATAGTAGGTTAGACTACTGCAATAGCCTTTTCTCTGGTCTCTCCAAAAAATAACTTAGGCAACTTCAACTCATTCAGAATGCTGCTGCTAGAGTTCTAACGAAGACTAAGAAAGCTGATCATATCACTCCAGTTCTTAAGTCCTTACACTGGTTGCCAGTGTGTCATAGAATACATTTTAAAATACTGTTATTAGTCTATAAATCACTTAATGGCCTAGGCCCAAAATACTGTACATAGCTGAATTGCTACCACGCTCCGAACCGTCTAGAACTCTTAGGTCAGCAGGGTCCAGCTTATTAACTGTCCCTAGGATCAAATCAAATCATGGGAAGGCCGCATTTACCCACTATGCTTCTGATAGCTGGAACAAATTGCCCGAAGACCTCAGATCTGCCCCAACCTTACTTACTTTTAAAAATAGAATAAAGACTTTTATGTTTACCGTCGCTTTCAACTGCTGACAGCGATTATGCAAGCCCAATGAGTCCTCTATAAGTTTTTAGCTCTTTTTGCAACCGCTGCGCCTGTTGCTTAATGCACTTTTTATACTCTTTTTTTTAAGTTTTGTTGTGATGCTTTTAAATGTCCATTTTATTCTCTTCTTTTATTCTTTTATTTTCCTGTCAACCATTTTATGTGAAGCACTTTGAATTGCCTCTGTGTATGAAATGTGCTATACAAATAAACTTGACTTGACTTGACTTGTATGTCTCTTTTCCTCAATCAAGCGGGATTGAGAAGGCATGATGACCCGCCCTCCTCTGCCTCTGATTGGCTAGTAGTAGTGCTTGTTTAGGCATGAGGAGTGATGATTGGTTGGGTTAGGGTAAGAATATCAGGGTAAGCTAATCAGAGGCATAGTAGGGCGGGCGGTTCGTGCCGCGGACAGCGGGGAGAGCATGGTTCTAGGGTGGAAGAAAATGGGGAAGAGGCAGAGCGCTGGAGAATATTTGGAGAGCTGCAAGTGAAGGTGCACAATTTGCTGCCCCTCCAAGTGCCGCCCTAGGCGCTCGCCTATGTCGCCTATATGTACGAACCGGCCCTGTGCAGTGGTACATCTAAGTCAACACAAATTGCAAGTCAATACTGCTCAAACAACAAAATAGATCATTACAACACTCTCTAAACAAGTCAACATACTGCTCAAACAACAAAACAGATCATTACAACACTCTAAACAAAATGATCTGCCTTGGCTCCCAGGCCTGGCAGATACAATTTGCTATGAAGAAGGTTCATAGAACTCGCGATCTTCGGCTGCTCGGTGTCCTCTCTGAACTTCCCTACAGCTGTTCAACAATCTCTGACACTGGGGATAACTGTCGCCAAAAGACTCATCCTGAAGGAATGGAAGTCCTCCTCTTCACCTTCTTTTCACGTGTGGCTGATGGACATGGTTTCTGTTATACAGATGGAGAGACTCAGGCTCCTGAGAACCAACTCGCTTAGAAGGTTCTCAACTATTTGGGAGCCGTTTCTGGGCTACTTTGACGAGGTTAGAAATGACTAGTGAGCAGTGACTAAGGTTGGGGGTGATGGACAGCTTGCCCGGTCGGTTTCCTGTGGAGCCCTTGGGTGGGGTCCTATGTGTAATATCCCTCACAAGCACATAAGCACCTTTTGCGGCTGGTAGCACCACGTTAACAATGCCAAATGTCAATGATGTATGTATTTTTTTTTCTTTTCCTGTGTCTGAGCCTGTTGACGGTCGGAGTGACGGCAATCCGGTACGGGATGGGTTTAGCACCCCAGCCTGGCTCTCTCGTGAGGGAGAAATCCACAAACACTATTAGCCTCCCAAAAATCTGTGTAAACATCGGCGCGGCCTGGGGTCCTTCAGGCTAGAGCGAGGTGCTCGGCGCAGGCGAATGACGTGCAGCGCACAGGCCTCCTTGAGGCATCCTCTTTGTCTATGGTGCGGCATAGTAGGATTGCCTTTTGGGAGGGTCTGGTGAGACGAAGGAGGAGCGCGGCCTGGATTAACCCACAGAGCCTGAGCCTCCATGCACCGAAGGGTCTTTCAATGCTGCGGTGTAGCACTAGCGCTATTGCAGCGGATTGGGCATGATCAACCCTTCCGCGGGCAACGTTGCAGACAGAGTAGGAAGGCTGATCCGTGAGCGGCTGCTTCCGGGACGCGGGTCGGGGTCTTAATCGGCCTCGGCTGGGTCTACTGGGCGAGGGTGTGTGATGTATGACAGACCCGAAACACCTTACGACCCCAGTCAGTCAACATCACTGATGACGCGTCCCAGCGCATGCTGAAGTATGTATTTATGTAACGTCTTGTTTGTTTATTGTTCTATTAAAAGAAATGTAAAATAAAATATATTAAAAAAAAGAAGGTTCCTTTTTTCAAACACAACTCAAGTTTCTCATGATCATCCAACTCAAAAAAAGTCAACATAGAGGACATTTTACTAAAGAGTACGTACCTTGAAGTTGCATCATCATATGCAGTACAGTAGAACAAAAATGAATCTTGTTTTCAATTTGGTTTAACTCACATAGTAAACAGAGTCTATCGTCTTCAGGAGTAGCATTAAACCTACCAGTCTCTAGTGCTCAGGGAAGAGTTCCACAGCGCAACTGAGCACACCTGACCTTTTTCGTCCGTCCAAGTCAAACTTCACGTAGGGCTCTACACAGTAGCTGTCTTTTATGAGATGGTAGATTCTTAGTTTTGGTTTATACCATAAGTCAACAGAACATGTATCTGTATACAAAAGAAACATACTACTCATAGTCTCTCGAGTATCACAAAATAACTAATAATAACTAAACACTACTTACTTCAGAGGACGTCATTAAATAAAGAAAATTAACTGGTGGCACGATATGAAACATCACGAGTGTTTCCGATTGCACGTGATTTTCAGTTTGGTCTCCCTACATGCTTTTGAATCTGCAGCCACAAACTGCTACAGCCCATAACACAGATATGCTGCACAAATATTGAACACATCATTAAAATCCCCGCATCCACATCAGCTTCCAACTGACGAATCAGGAACTTCCAGATACAGAAGAGTCAGCATCTTCCTACACCCATGGCAGTTCTTCCTATCATTACACAAATGATCAACCAGAAACACACACACACCACACACGCACATGTACACACACACACACACACACACACACACACACACACACACACACACACACACACACACGTGCGCGTGCACCTGCACACACACACACACACACACACACACACACACACACACACACACACACACACACTCACACACACACATGCACACATGCACGCATGCACACCACACACACATCGTCTTTAGCATTTAACATCTCGTGCAACGCACACACAAACCTGCCAGGATTAGGATTGGAATTTCGCAGTCAGTGCGACGGAGGAGACATTTTGTTTTGGCCCAGTTTGTGCTTCATACTCAACAGTAAAGATTCAACCAGTAGACCTGAGGTCAAAGGTCAAACCCATCCTGAACGCACACTTCATTTGTCTTGATTCTTTCATCTCACCCTTCCAGTTCTAGCACTGCCATTCATCCACATCCATCATCATCATCATCATCGTCGTTGTAATATTGCTGCAGAAAGATGCGTGGATTTTGTGTGCCATCTGCTGGTTTTATATGATATTACAACTATGGCCCGACAAAGGTTTTGGATGTGAGTAGTACTGGTTACTCAGTCAGTAATGCCTGCAGTGCCACAGTAGGCTATACATAATGTTAGATGTCATGTTTTGAGGTTGGGCTTACCTTACAGGTAGATACGGGTAAAGGTATAAGGTTCACCTGGTGAGCAGACCTGTCAGGAGACATACAAGTCTTGTCTATGTGCTTAGATGTGCTCAACTGTACCTAATGGCAAGAAGAACAGTACGAGGGAGAAGGGGGGATATTTTAGTAGAAACACTGAACCAACATTGTGCACTCACCTCCTCTGCAATTATGCTGCAATAACTGCTTCACGTATGGCTCTGTGTTTGTGTCGTATCGTAATGTCTGTACTCTAGTAAAATATGTATATGATGTGTAACCTATGTTGTGTGTAGATATATAATGTAGTATATGACTGATGCTGTGTAATTTATCACTTTGAGACATGCTCATGATATAAACTGAACTGTCAGTGAACTCAACCAACTCTCAAATAACTCATGTGGAATTCAACAGAGGGGTAAAGATGGCATAAGCTTGTCTGCAGGCAAAATACGAGATTAGCATGTTAACAAGTTCATTTACATAGATAAGGACATAAGACCACCGATCGAACATAAATCCTTAACCAGTAGGCCTAGAGCAATAAGTAATCCACGTGCAAAGGACACAAAGAAAGAGTGAAATCCAAGCTAAGTGGGTTCTGTTTAAAAAAAAAAAAAATTGTCCCACATTGGATGATGTCATCAGCAATTGTGATGTCACTGATGTCTAGGACATGCGAAGTTGAGCAATATTGTGCACTGAGTGACGTCCAAGGCCGTGTGGGAAGTGAGGGTGACGGTGGCAGTATTGCATGTTTACAAATAAAAATAAATAATTAAAAAAAGTTTAATTCAATTTTTGTTGGTTATGTTCATAATGTAGCGTGGGGAAAGGTGTAGTAGTTTATGGGATAGCTAGTAGTTGTGTATGTTGTGTATGTCTAACTGTATCTGTCTGTTGTGTTGTTCTGTGCATGTGAGTTACGGGGTTTTGGAGTGACAAGTGAAGGGGGCATAGGGCCAGGGGGTGGAGACTAGGGGAGGAAGTCGGGAATGTTCGGAGAGAGTCGGGTGAAGCCGGGTGAAGCCGTGAAGCAGAGCAGACGTGCTGCTGAGAGCTAGGCGAGGCTAGGAGAAGCTAGCGAGGTGTTGGCGTGCACTGCCGTCCGTCTGCCTTCATGTGAGTCTGTTCACTCGTTTGATAAGCCAAATACCTGCCTCGGTGTGCGTCGAATTTCGCCACAATATTCTAACAATATTTTGACGTCATTAAGTGGCTAAAAAGAATGGGTCGACACTACACTTCCCGCTAAAAACCAGCAATCAAGCGCGCGCACACTGACAGGTGGTAAGGTCAGACATTTCTTTTGTTTATGAGCAGAGTTGAGTTGATATTTGACTGAAATTAATATTGAGTGAGCCTTGACTCACTTGTTTTTGTTTGTTTTATTTATTTTGTTGTGTTTTTACTCCAATGCTTTTGGATTTTTATGTTTGTATTTTACGTGTTTGGACCCCAGAGAAGAGTAGTCTCACAATGGGGATCCACAATAAACAATAAACAGTGAACGACAGACGGAGCACAAAGATGATGGCGTCCTCAAAGAAGCTTTGTGAAACCGACAGCAACAACCTCAAAAAGACCTAAACCTTCAACAAAAACAACAACCGGTGTTTAGCAGCAGCACCTGCGACTGCGAGCTGACCAAGCAGCACTGCTAATAAACAACGGAGGAGAGGATGATATTTCTCCAGTCGCACTCACTCACTGACCTAAACAGGAGAGGAGGAAGCCCAGCACCAGAGTTACCGGAGCCACGGTCACCTGACAGGAGAACCAGGTGAGCAGTTACCCGGCGCTGGTGCCAACAGCAGCTTGTAACAGTCACAATAAATGCCTAGATCCTCTGTTTTGGGAACATTATTTGGTTGCAAACACAACACCACCAAACTTGTTACAAGTTTGGTGGTGTTGTGTAGCTTCTGTTATAGCCTCCTGGATAGCCAGCTAACATGACAGACTCAATCAAAGCCATGGCAGTTGTGGGATTTCACACAGACTGTTTATTTACCACTTGACCATATTTTAAGCCTGGTCTTTACGGCACTAATCGTTCAACACACATGTAGACTGACAGGCTATTTACACACACCAACTTGTCACTGAAGAGAAGATCGTTCTGGCTGTGTCTTGCATAGAGACTGCATGGAGGCAGACTCAAGAAGAAGAGTAACGTAAAATAACTTCTTGGACACACAGTGGACCAACATGTTATTGCAACCAAATAATGTTCCCAAAACAGAGGATCTAGGCATTTGTGACTGTTACAAGTTGCAGGAAGAGAACGCTAACACATCCGTGTCAGCCTCGTGACCATGCTTTCCATGCCAGGCGTTTTGGAGATGAAGATTTTGATAAGTGGAGGTGACTAGTACACTACACTGTAGAGACGGACAGCGTTTTTTGTTTTGCATGCATCCAGGCTGTGCAGAAATACCCTAGCTCTCGTTGGAGACGTACAGAAACTGATACAACTCTGCTTGTGTCAGTCTTCAGAGACAACACTGAGACACCTTCTGGGCCGCCGGCTGAGGAGGAGCACCATCCGGCTGACAGACACACCTGATGCATGTGCACGGAGACAAGTTGACAAGTTGGACATTCCAGCCTCATCATCAGGTAAGACACATTTTTCATTCACTGCCGCCGTGCAGTCGACAGTCTAAATGCACACAGCGGTGCCGGTCTATAGCCTTCCTACTCCACTGTGTAACCATGCGTAAAGACGCGCGGCGGGGTGACGCCATGTAAACAAACCACATAACAGCTGTGCGCTCTGCTGGCAGAGTCAGTTAACTGTTAGTTTGGTGATCAGATGACCTTGCTTGGCTTGTGAATTCTATGTCAGTGGTTGATGCTCTTATAAAGATATTTTGTGAAGGTGGCTGTGAGTAAAGGAGCAGGGTTACATGGCTGTGCGCTCTACTGGTGGAGTTATCAGTTTCTCTTAGTATGATGAAGACGATCAGATGCCCAATTGCTTTGCTTCTATGCAGTGGTGGATGCTCTTCAGTCAGTGCAGTGAAGAGCTGCTGTTGTATTAAAGTTGACTGTATAATGTGTAGCTATCCAATCATCGCCTGCTGTCAGTGGTCGCTGTTTGGACGTTGTTTTATATCAAGTAAATCTGGTTGTTTTATGAGCCTGTGTGTGTGTGTGTGTGTGTGTATGTGTGTGTGTGTGTGTAGCCTACGTTTGATTTGCAGTTAACGACAGCATCTGTCGCTATTTTATTATAATTTTGTATTATGTAAATCTGGTTCCATGAGCCAGTACCCAACATTGTATGTGTAGACTATATTTAGATTGATTTATTTATATTTTAGGGTGACATTTCCACAGCACCCCCCCACTTAAAACTAGTTCCCACGGCTATGGTGACGTCACTCGAGCACTCCATGATGTTTATCAGTGATGGTCACTCGAGCAATTGACCTATCGCTGAGCCACGCCCCGAACACAGACGAGCCAATCACAGCGCGTGCTGCTCTACAATACACTCGGACATTCTCAGCTTAGAGCTCCATAGAGAAGCACTAGAAAACGCGAGTTTCCTCTGGTTTTATACATTTATAAGTTGGAAAAAATGGTCAAACGATGTGCATGGTGGTAAATGCAACATTACGAGGTATCCTGGGAGGCCAGGCAATTGATAATATTAAACTAGTAAACGTAGATCCACTCACATCCACAATGCTACTGTTTTGGAGTTACATCTGCAATCGTGGTGACAGCGAGATGACGAGTCTTCTCCCTCATTTGGCTTCCATGATCCAAAAGGTATCATGAAATCATCATGGTATTCCGAAAGTCGGCAAAATAAAATGCTGAATTATGCGAGTTTCCAGTCATTACGTTATGCGCGTGGAGTTGGTGAAGAGGTAGAGAGGAGAGGCTGGCCAGCGAGACTAGTGAAGAGGAGGCACATTGATTGATGTGATTATAACATCGCCAGACACCAGTCAAACCCTAAAACGAGGGAATTAATCCCGTTCTCCAAATAAATGTGAGGTTGTCTAAAGACTAGAGAAAAGATCCAGGAGTAAAACATGATGTTAAAAGCTGTAAGCTATGCCTGTGTTGATCTGCTACACCACCACCCATGCGTGCGTGCCGTTGTCTCGCTATGAAAAACATCTACATTATTTAACGTTTCTTGATTACAGAGGTACATGAAATAGATTACAAGGCGCCACTCTTCAATTCGGCATATAGAATGTTTAAAACGTTTGATTAAAGATTCGCTAAAGCCGTTTCCAGGCATGCACGTATCGCATTTCTTTTTATCGATAGCTTTAAATGTTGTAGGCTACTGCCATGGCATAGTGAAGTAGGCTACTTTCTGATGGCTTCTAGACCAGAGGTTCTCAAATGTTTTTCAGCCAAGGACCCCTTACAAGATAGAAAATATACCGGGGACCCTGTCATTCTGATTTGTGATTTTTGTTTCCACGGTAACGTGCTTGACTTTTAAATTGATAGGTTTGTTAGATTAGAATGTAATGCATGAACAATTTTAGATTTAAAGCATACAATATTTTCGTTGAACTATGAAGCTTTTGCAAAAAAAAGTGTTTATTTTTATTTTCCTGAAGACTTTTCGCGGACCCCCTGGCAAAGTGCCACGGACCCCCATTTGAGAACCACTGTTCTAGACGATGTCAGGGCTCAAAAAGTTGTGAAGAGCGTCTTGGGATGTAACTTTGACAATGACTGACGGTGCCATTTACTCTAGTCAGTCTGCCTTGTGTTTGTCCGAGTGAGGACGGGGGGTGGGGCTTAGTGGTAGGTAAATTGTGATGATGATGTCACTGATGATATCACAATGTCTATGATGCAAAGTTGTGCCATTGTGCGCTGAGTGATGTCACTCGAGCACTCCATGATGTGATCAGCAATTGTGCGCTGCGCATGCCAATATCGCGGGCGAGACCACGCAGCAGCCGAGCTGCGTAGTGGGCGAGCTGCGGGCCGAGCCAAGTATTTAACATGTCATATGAGATGTTGCTGTACAGTGTTGGACTACACTGTACAGTATAGGCTACCTACAGTACAGTACTGCATACTGTAATATAGGCTACCTACAGTACACACACAGTACACAGTATACTGCATATTATCCTGAAGTGATCTTCAACTGCTGGAGTTGTAGTAGCTCACTACATTTTCTGCCCCTCTTATGTGATCATAAAACGCTTGTGTGACTTTTTCAAGTAATGTCGTTGCTGACCAATTTTAATCACCAAAAATGTACCTGTTTCACCACTAGATGGCAGCATAGGCCTCTTCCCTGGCCCATCCTTGCTCTGTTTTAACTGACCTCTCTCTCACTCACGCACACGCACGCACGCACACACACACACACACACACACACACACACACACACACACACACACACACACACACACACACAGGAGACTGATAATCTATTCAGGCTATCTATCATAATTCGCACATTAGTCGATTGTGGGTTTTTATCGACCAGGTTGCATCAGTAGATCCTCATCACTTTGCTTTTGTACGATCAATATTCACTACTCAGTATTCTGATGTCCGTCTTAATATTCACTATTGTCATTGATGTGAAAAATATGAAGACCCGTATAAAGTCAAAAATATATAATTGTTATTCTCGTTAGTTGGATGTCTGAGCTTCACTGTGCAGAATGATGTCTGTGCAGAGTTTGACACTAGAAGGCTGTTTTCACAATCGTCTGCTGAAAGTGTAAAGTTTCTCTGAGCTCACTGAAAAGGCCATTTTCAATTAGCATGATTTGTGACATCACAAATACTGGAGCCAATCCCTGTCCAGTATTCAGCAGTCTCAGCCCTTTTTTGTATGCTGTGATTGGCTAGTTACATGTATGTTCCAATGCTGTTCCATGCTCATGCTAACGTTACTATCCGTTTCCCCACAGCCAACGCAAGCCAAAACACCAGCAAACACACAAACAACACAATAACGTCCGCTGATTCGTCCAGAATGCATCCCGGTCGTCTCGAGGCTGATCTGGCCGATAAATTGTCCAGGTTGCTGTTTTCAGCTAACGTTACAAAGCAACCAACAGCACCTCTGCTGTCATTGTTTTAGCCAGGCAGCCGCTGGGCACGTGCGAGTACGGTGCACGCGTGCCAACTCGAGCACATGCTGCCTGCAGTTACTCTAACGGCCACCGGTGTCAGTAAGAGTCAGAAGTTACGGAATGGGCCTTTTAATGGAGAAAAATAGCTTTTTTGTGAACTATTTACGTTTATTTTGATTCAGGATGGTGTTCATTGACTGGAGGTTATGACTTACCGTCATCTGTATTTGCCATTTAAAGCACTGCTTATATACATACAAATGCGGCATGCTCCGTGTGTGTGTGTGTGTGTGTGTGTGTGAGGATGAGTAGGGGGTTGAGTGGGCTGATCTGCAGCAGGTTGAGGTGAACATGAGAAGGGTCAGTAATCCAGCATCTTAGGTTTCCTGTTAATCGCTCTTAAAGGAAGTGTTCAGAGGTTCCCACACACTCGGGACAATGAGGCCAGTCTGCTGCTGGAATGCTGCTAAAGCTACCTGCCATCCACCCATCCACCCATCCATCCATATATCCATACATCCATATATCCATACATCCATACATCCATACATCCATCTATGTTTGCATCTGTCTCATTCCCTCGTCTTTACATTCCTCTACCTGCTTCAGGTCTCTCTCTCTCTCTCTCAGTAGACATCTCAGGGTTCCCACGGGTCCTTGAAGTCCTTGAGCATTTGTGAATTTGAGAGAAAACTCAAGGCCTTGAAACGTTTTGAAAATAGACAAAATAGACACATGGCTCATTAAAGTGCTTGAATTTCTATATTTTTGTACAGGGCATCCAAAATATGCCAACATATTGCCCCCAACGAGAGTCGCAGGTTGGAGCCACCGTGTTACCTTGAGCTTGATCATGTGTTCTTACAGGCACAATTGGCCGTATCTGTGGCAGGTGGGAAGGTGGATTAAGGGTATTGTGTCCTGGTCGCTGCACTAGTGCCTCCTCTAGTCGGTCGGGGGGAGGGCTGTTCGTGTGTGTGTGGGAGGGACTGTCCCTGTGACGAGAGGTTCTGGTACCATCAGGCCTCAGTCTTCTGCCATGGGGGAGAGCCTCAGCCTCAAATAGTTTATGTCCTGGATGGGTGGGGTCGACCATGATTTTTCAGAGAGCGCTTCAGCGTCCTGACAGGGTGTAGGTCCTGAAGGGATGGCAGGCTGCATCCAACCACCTTTTCAGCATGGCGGGTGATGCGCTGCAGTCTGCAGATGTCCTTGTGGGCAGCAGCAGCAAACCAGATGTGATGGAGGAGGTGAGGATGGACTCAACGGTGGAGGTGTAGTAGAGAGCCTTTGGGACTTTGAGCTTCCTCAGCCACCGCAGGAAGTTCTCTGTGGTGCCTTCTTGTAGTGGAGCGGATTAAAGACAAAGCATTCACATCTGAAGCACCAAAATGAGCACAAATACTCCTTAGAGATGGTTCTTTTGATAAAAAAAAAATATTAGCCATGCAAAAATCAAAATTTTTCCAAGATGGCCACCATTTCCAGCCTGGAAATATTATTTTGGGTCAACTTTGTGTGGAATTGTCCAGTAATTATCTTGCTATCAAACCATACATTTATGACCACAGAGAAACCAGATTTATTCCACGAAAATAAAAAAATGGCTTTACCATCTTTACCATACAATTTCACTGTCCAGGGCGATTTTATACATCCAAGATCATTTGATATCTCCATTTATCTGCATAATTTTTTTAAGTAAAATATGTATACCGTAAATTCCGGACTATAAGCCGCACCTTTTTTCCCGTTTTTTGGCCTTTTTTGGCCCCTGCGGCTTATATAACGGTGCGGCTTATCTATGGATTTTTTCAAAAAAAAAAAAAAAAAATCTCTCTTTTTTAGCACTCTTTCTAACTATAAATCCACTTCTGTTTTAATTTCCTCTCTTGCCCTCTTTTCACCACACTGTATGACACTGTATGACACTGTGTGCACTGTAAAAAACAACACAGGTGGTGTTGTGTTATGTTGTTTTGTTGAAATGTTAATAAATGGGAGCTTCCTCAAACAGCCATCTCTTTCCCGACAATCCCCTCTGTGCATGAACCCTTACATATGGTAATTAAACATTAAAACACAAAAAAAAAAAAAAAAAAAAAAAAAAAAAAAAAAAAAACCATTAAAACACCCGCGGCTTATAGTCCGGTGCGGCTTATATAAGAAAAAAATAGTCAACTTTGCAGGTGCGGCTTATACACCGGTGCGGCTTATAGTCCGGAATTTACGGTACACATTATTTTAGCAAAACATTTATTAGAAATGATGTACAGAAAATTTACATTTTGAGGAGTATTTTGTATATCGTCAGGTGTGATTTGGACGTATAGGCAGGAGGCCACAGCTGTGACAGTCACCAGTACAACAGCACTCCCTCTCATGTGACATTGCTATGACGGTTATTTGTAATAATAATGATAATAATAATTAGAGTGTATTCATATGTAATTCATAATGGGTACGATTATATCAGGGTGGTTATTATGACGTTTATTTTGGTGGTATAATGTTGGTGGTTATCATGTTTGCTATCGAGGTTATTATGATAGTTATGGTGTTGATCAGAGGGATGATGGTGATTTTATTATAGAATGGTGGTTATCCAAGTAGTTTTGGTGGTTGTTATGGTAGTGGTTAAGCGATTTATCATAGCTCGACGGGCATCGCTGAACGTGACGTCCGTTCCAGAATCGCTCGACGCTGATTTTGGACGCTGTCGCTCGTAAAAAATATAAACACAGGTGAGAGGAGAACGCATCGCAGAGGCGCAGAGACAGGATGTGTTGTGATCTTTTCACATGGATTAATGCTGGACGGACAGACAGAGAAGCTGCCAGTCAAGTCAGTCACGTTACTGTTTTGATTGCAACATTACAAAACTGTCTATCTGCTTGCTAACATGCTGTATGATTATCCATGCTAATGATGTGTTAGCTGTTACTTACCGTCTGTGTTGAGAATGTCCACTTTCCAGGCATTTGCCTTTTTAACAGCATCTTTAATCTGCCCGGTCGTTAGCCCAAAGGCACGGCAACCGTGTCATTGTGTTTATTAAGTATTCGACAAATATCTGATCTTCTGCCATTGTTAATTCAACTAGCTAGCTAACTAGTGGCTTTCAGAAACTGCGGTAGGAGAGAAACAAATGGTGGTTGTCATGACAACGGAGCCAACGATGGGGTCAAAGTCGCAGTGTTCATCACAACGCTGGCATATCGCCCGTCGCTGGAAGTATAAACACTTGTCGTTATCACCGACGATGGAATGTGATCATGGTCGGTCGCAACGACCATAAATCGCTGGACTCTAAACTGCCCTTTATGGTGGTGATCATTATGGTAGTTAATGCTTGTTATTAAGCTGTTATGGTGGTTAATTTGATATTTATAGTTGCTGTTATACTGAATGGTTAGGGTTAGGTCATTAGAGTGGTTTTGGTGGTCATTATGGTAGTTATGGTGCTTATGGTGATTATTATTATGGTGTTCATGGCATGGTTGAGAGGTCAGGGAGGATGAGGAAAAACGGATTTGGGGGTCAGAGCCGGGCGGTGGATTTAACTGGGACGTTGTGTGCGCGTTGTGGCCACATTAGCTTCCATCCTGCTAAAACAGGATTACTGTAGCGCCCTCAGGCACCCTAAGACAGCACCTCTAAGACTGTTAGGCTTTGCAGATGTGCTGCTAATAAAGGTTTTCGGGAGCCCAACACAAGCTAAGCTAAAGCTAAGCTCATTATGTTAGAGCTGGCCTAGTAGCAGGCAGCCTTACGCTGGCGTCCGAGCCCCGGTGACCCTTGGGGGTCAGGGGTCAGCGTCCTTGGGGTGCCGAGGGGGGGCGGGGGGGCTGGTGGGTAGGAGGGCTGAGGAGGGGAGTCTATACAAGGTGTCTGACATGATAAACGTGGACGAGCGGGGAACAATACCTAACGACGTCTCTGTGATCTTGATCTATAGTTGAGTCTGAGGTGTAAACGGAGGCCAGGCAGCCGGCCCCTTACACTTTATTGATGAGGATGGATTGAGCACAGAGGCGATGGGAATCAGCAGTGTTGGAGGTTAAAGGGACAGCTCACCCTAAAATCCAAAATACATATTATTCTCTCTCACCTGTAGTGCTATTTATCCATCTATATCGTTTTGTGTTAGTTGCCGGAGTTTTGGAGATATCGGCCGCAGAGTTTCTACCTTCTCTCCAATACAATGGAACTCGATGGTACTCGGCTTGTGGTGCTCAAAGTGCCAAAGAAATACATGATTTGAAAAACTCAACAGCAACGTCTCTTTCCAGAAATCATGACCCCGTTACTCAAGATAATCCACAGACCTCGTTATGAGCAGTTTCATGGAGGAACTATTTTCTTTTGACCGAACTACAGCCGCTAGCTGCTAGCTAGTTCCTACATGAGACTGCAAAAGAAAATAGTTCCTACATGAAACTGCTGTTCCTTTAAGCTGCCAATCTGTTGACCACCGCTGTTGCCTGACATGAATAGTACAGAGGCAGCCATCTTGAATAGCCTTGACATGTCCCTGACAGGGCCCATCCAGATCCATGGCAGATTAAACAAAGATAAAACAGAAACTTAACTGCAATTCAAGGTGGCTGCCACTGTATTCACGAGTTTCCTGGTGAGACCGTGGGCGCTTCCATGACACCCTCCCTCCCTGTTTCCAGCTGCCGGTTGCCTGTTTCCGCCCAGGACCGCTCATAGAGAAAGAGACTGAAAATAATCATAATAATTGTTGTGACTTTGTACCTACCTATGTCTTGTAATGGAGCCCCCCAGCACAATAATTTCACATGTGAATAATTGTACAACGGAGTGACACTTTTATCTTGAATCTTGAAAGAGAGAGAGACCGCTAAAGCTCCGTTCAATGGCCAAATATAAGAGTTCCGGTTTGGACGTTTAACCTTCAAAATAAAAGCGGCCGCTATGCTACCACATACTACTTTTTAGAAATTTCGGATAACATAAGCCCATACAGGACCAGTGAATTGACATTCACCTCGTTTTTGTAAAATATCTATATCTCGCTATGCAAACACACATTTTAGCCATTTCGGATAAAATAAGCCATGCGTTCCCACTCTTTGACAGCAGCGCGCACCTCCTTGCTAGTGAAAAAAAATGTAAACAGGAAGTCGACAACCGGCTACCGCTGAGAATCATGGGAGACGTAAGTCCAGGAAAAAGGTGAATAGTACCAAAATGATGTGATTTGACATGAAGTTAGGGCCTTTTCATCATCGTTTATATTTCATCTTGTTGGCTATTCGCTTGCGCTGATCATCGACTGGAGGTCAAAGTTGACGATAGACAGAAGGAAAGAGGCGCCAGGAGCAGATGAAGCAAACTACAGTACCAGGGGGAGAGAAATGGCAGAGACAAAGAGCGAAGGCCAAGGGTGTCCACTGCAGCGGAGAGAGAGAATAGAGAGAGAGGGAGAGAGAGAGGGAGAGAGAGAATAGAGAGAGAGGGAGAGAGAGAATAGACGTCAGAGCAGAAGACGGACAGCGAGTGGGAGAGAGAAGAAGGGAGAGAGACTGGAGGAAGAGATGGATGGAGGGGGGGGTGTCGTAACGCTCTTGCAGCTGTCGCGAGGGTCGGCCCTCGGATGCCTGTGATCAACTAACCATGAAATCTTCCCTGCACAACCCTGCATTCACACACACACACACACACACACACACACACACACACACACACACACACACACACACACACACACACACACACACACACACAGACATACACACAGACACACACACAGACACACACACAGACACACAGACACACACACAGACACATACACACACACACACACACACACATACACACACACACATACATACACACACACACACACACACACACATACACACACACACACACACACACACACACATATATACACACACACACACACACACACACACACACACACATGCGTGTGGGTGCGTGCGTGGACAAATTCCTTCCTCTGTTTCTCTTTGCCAGTGTTCTGTGTGCTCTTCACACGGGCGGCTAATCGTTCCATTTCTTACATCTGCGCTCACACTTGCAGATTGCAGTTGTCTCTTCTTCATGACATTCTGTGGCACTGAATAGATGAGACCAGAGGAGGCGAGGCCGTGTCCGCTCCTGACCCCTGTGGCCACTAGGGGGTGGGAATCACCAGACGCCCACGATACGATACTAAAACGATACTTGAGTCACGATACGATATGCTAGTATTGCGATATATTGAATATTGCGATATTTCGATATATTCTCTAACTCCTTTTCCTACCTTTTCCTTGACCTCACCGGAAGTAAAACATGCAGTGTTTTTTTGTTTTGTTTTGTTTTTGCCCCACATGTAGGCTATACATTATTAAGCTTCTCTGGACTCAATACGCCACTGCAGGCGCGGACTGCAACATCGGGCGCTTCGGGCAGATGCCCGGTGGCCTGGCATGGCATGGCTTGCATTTTTTTTTTTTTTTTTTTTTATCGATACTTGGTGTCCAAATATCGATACAATATCGTCAGGCAAAATATCGCGATACTATGGTGTATCGACCCCCCCCCCCCCCCTAGTGGCCACTGTGGCCTACTGCATGCATGCTGTGTCCTGCTGCACTCTGCTCCAGCCACGAGGAGGGGAAATGTACCATTAGCTCAGCGGCACATGAGACATTTACATATGAGGGCTTGTGGCCCAGGCTGATTGGCTAATGTTGACATTCCACGTCCTGTCACTGCTCTCTCTCTCTCTCCCTTCTATGGAAGGCTGAGAGAAGGGAAGAGTGTGTGTGTGTGTGTGTGTGTGTGTGTGTGTGTGTGTGCGCGCGTGCGTGTGTGTGCACACACACACACACACACACACACACATGTCGCAGGGATTTTAGAGACGGAGTTAAGGAGGAAATTGGAGGGGCAATGCAATCCCAAGAAAAAATATGCTTAGGGAGCGTTGGCACCTAAAACCGGGTTATTTATATTTATAAAACGGCTCTCTCAAATCAAGCAATCTGATTGGTTCACAGCCATTGTATAAATCCAATAACCCACTCCAATATCCCATTACCATGGGTTATTGAGTTGCCATGGCAACTCTTACTAAAAGGTTTTGGTTACCTCAAATGACAGTGTAGAAAAAACAAATGGCGGAGACAGCTGTCAGATCCTTGTGAATCGATCTTCGCTTATAACTTTACTAATACTTCGCAGAAAATTATGTTTTGTACAAGAATAGACGCGGGCTAATGTCTTAACCCCTCTCTCGCGCGCCCTCACTCTTAACCCCGCATTTCTAAATAAGACGTAACGTTAGTTGGTGTCGGCATACGGCTCTGGTGTCGGGCTTTGCAAAAAGCTCTCAGCTTCTCAGCAAGCGCCAGGATTGGCCAATGTCAACTTCAGTCTCCAGAACGATCCAATCAAATCACCCGCACGTCTATCTTCTTGCTAGAGGTCCCGCCTTACAGTAGTGTTTCAACTGACTCTATCAGAATGCCATGCCAGTCGGACTTATAGTATTATTATTATATTTATATTATCATACTTGGAAACCGTTTTATAAAAGCAATATAGCACTCAGCAGTTATCCCACTCGGCCTGCGGCCTCGTGGGGTAACAACTGATCAGCGGGATATATTTGCCACAACACACTGGCTCTCATGCTATATTTCTTATATATATATATATATATATATATATACCAGTGTTTCCCCTAGAACATTTTTCAGGCCTGGAGGGATTTCGAAACGTACCACGACCGCAACGGTGGGGGCCCTCGCTGGCGACGCTAAACCTTTAGCTAACCTGTTCGCATCTATGTTCGCAATGGCATCCCAAGTATCATCATACTATTATGGGATGCGATGCGAACAGTTGTATTATGGGAGGTGCGTTTCCCAGGCAACGACACACGTTGACACGTTTTGGAACAGCGCTGCACGCTGGCACAATGCTCGTAAAAGCAAAATGCTTATTGTTTTGAATGATTTGGCATCTTCTATTACTGTCAACACCAGTATTGTTGTATTGTAATAATATGCCACAAAGGCTTATTGACATTTTGGGGAGGGCAGACTTTTTTTTTTTTTTTTTTTTTTAATCTCCTTCCGTTGGCCTGGCAGGCCATATATATATATATATATATATATATATATATATATATATATATATATATATATATATATATATATATATATATATATATATCCTTTCCCAAAAATTTGAATATCATGGAAAAGTTAGTTTTTTCCCATAATTCCTTTCAAAAAGTGAAACTTTCATAGATTATAGATTCATTACACACAAAGTGAAATATTTATATCCTTTATTTGTTTAATTTTTCATAATTTTGGCCTACAGCTCCAGAAAACCCCCAAAACAGTATTTCAAGAAATTAGAATAGTGTGAAGAAAATCAGCAGCTACTTCTCAGTTATGACTGACAGCCTCAGTCCACTCCCTCTGAATCTACGCCACATTTTTGAATCGTATTTGCTTGACAATCTGCTGAAGACCACGGTCATCCATGGTCTTTCCATGATATTCTAATTTTTGGAAAGGATATATATATATATATATATATATATATATATATATATATGGGCTCCATATATCAGTCTAAATTGTTGACAGTGACAGACAGCTTGTGGTTGGTACAGAGGCTGTCCGGCTGACATGCTGCTGCCCAGACACCCATGCTGCCAAACAGCCAGCTGAACATGCCAGGCCACCCAGGGTGCTACACCCTGCTGTACACACACACACACACACACACACACACACACACACACACACACACACACACACACACACACACACACACACACACACACACACACACCCACTCACTCCCAGGCTACAGTGCCATGTTGTCTGTGGAGTGTGCCTCCCCACACTGGTCCTGGCTCTGGAGGTTGGTAGCTTGGCTGTCAGCTCCGGGCTTTGGATGGCAACCCAGACACACGCACATAAACACACACACACACACACACACACACACACACACACACACACACACACACACACACACACACACACACACACACACACACAGAGAGAGAGGTCGTGCCAACGCAGAAGTCTGCTCTCTCCATGTGGCCGATTGTCTGGCTACTTCCTACTTCCTCCCTGGTTTCCAGCTCAGACTGGACAGTGAACAGTGGAACTCTATTAGCTCATCCTCCCCAGTAGAGAGTCCATTAGAAGCTGAGCGCTACATGTAGGTGAGCAAAGACACATCAGAGAGGGAGTCTATTTCACACTGGCGGACCCAGGTGGCAGCGAGAGGTAACTGTTTGAATGTTGAGGACTTCATTACCCAGAAGTGATGTCTTCTTCTTCGTCTTCTTTGTCGTCTCTTGTGGGGGAGGAGGTGCTGAAGAGGTTCAGCTATCGACTTTGATGTCCTTCATGGGAACTGTATGAACAGGTTAACTGAGAGCCATTATTATTATTATTATTATTGATGAATGGAGGCGGAGCTATGAGCGGGAACTCTGCATCATTTGCACACACACACACACACACACACACACACACACACACACACACACACACACACACACACACACACACACACACACACACTGCGTAAGTGCCCTGAGGACACACCATACCACAGGTGACCTCTGTGGTCCCTCTCCCCTGCAGGCTGGGAAGTGCAGTGTTCAGTGCAGCACACACTGCCAGGAGTAAATAAACATTAATGACCCCTTCAACTGACACACACACACACACACACACACACACACACACACACACAGGAGCGAGTGGCGGTTGGGCTTCCGTTGGTTGTGGTTGAGCTGATTTGGAGCAGGGGTCAGGCTAGCCGGTCAGATTGGCGACTGAGATAGTGTGGAGTCCACACATGCAGGACTCTTCTGTCCAGCTCCTCACTGGATGGTGACTGCTGACTGCACACAGCGCATGCGCCTCGTGGCAAACCAGGAAGTAACTTTGGTGACCCTTTGTTAGTTCGGTGACTCTTTGTTAGTTCTCGGTGTGTGGATTTACTTGGAAGATGACTGGTGTGCTAGCCAGGTGAGCCCAGACAGATTCAGCTCCAGCAGGCAGCCATCTCTCGCATGGCAAGACTGCTACCGGTTGCCGTGGACACCTTGGTCTCTAGTGATTGGTTAGGGAAAATCGAAGCTCCTCCCCTCATAGAAATCCCCTGAACTGACTGCAATCTCAGACTAGAAGATGGAAATGAGTTTACAAATTGACAATTCAGTTTGAATATCAGGCTCATCCAGACGTGTTTTCTTTGGATTCTCTGTTGATGCATTTAGAGTGTCTGTAGGTGGCGCCCATTTCTTTGCTCATGATAACTACTACCCACTTCTTCTCCTATTTATTCCAAACAAATCAAACGTGTAAAACACATCACTTCCTGTGCACCACAGGATGTTTCCCCGTGAAAGAGCTACCAGACGGAAGAACAGTTTGAACAGCAAATGTAAAAGCCTTCATGAGCTGACGTGACGACAATAGTTTGAATTACTATATCAACTTAAGATAGAGTAGCCAAAACAGACATTTGTTTATCTGAAAATCTTCATAATTCTCATCATAATTTGTTTCCAATGATGTGATGTTTTGAATGTGCTGGTGTTTTAGTGTAATGTCTGGTGCAGGTCAGTTAGCCAGGTGTCATGCAGGTGAATTATACATGCATAGAACTGATATGAAAGTTAATGCCACCAGAGGCTGTTGACACGCACGCACGCACGTAGCCTACGTACACACGCATGCACGCACACGCGCGCACCCACACACACCTACATGTACACACAGACACACACACATACACATTACACACACACACACACACACACACACACACACACACACACACACACACACACACACACACACACACACACACACACACACACACACACACACACACACACAATCAGGCAAGTCAAACCAAGGACATCGTTTCCCTCCCCCAATGTGTAAAGTAGAGTCCTGATGTTAGATAAGGTTTGTAGATCCATGCAGGTAAGCAGACTAAACACCTGGTCACAGCTAGAACACACAGCCATTGGAAAGGTGAGAGGCATTTCACTTTGCTTAATAGTATATTGAATAATTGTGTGCTGTATAGACTCCAGACTCCTTCATAACAACACTGTGTATGGTTGCTTGCTATCCTACTTCTATTTGTCTATGGGGCTTTGAAGCTGTTCAAGAAACACAGTCTAAAGAACAAGACTATTATACAGTAGGTGTATCGGTGGCTGGGCCATTCTGCTGGTGTCTGTTAGCAGATACATTGACAGTAGCAACTGATACTGTTCAAACTAGTGATACAGGCTACATGACACAATTAGACCTATTTTGTTTGGAGATCAAGAAATCGTTAAAAACGTGAAGTAGCTGACTGCTAACATTATCAATAGCTGAACTTCTGGTGTGAGCAGGTCTTAGCTTCTCTAAAGTCTGAAACTTGTTGGGTAATTTGGTCTGCTCCGTTTATCTCTAAGGCCATGTTCAAACTAGGAGGGCAAATCTGATTTGTGAACTTCAACATGACCTATTAATGATTCTATCCAGATTGGTTTTATGAGTCTGGACGCTCCAAGTCTGATTTGTGTCACTTGTCCCAAAACCACATATGGAGGTAGTTTCCAATCTGCTTTCGACGACTGATGTGACTAATCGCTTTGTTGTCTTCCTCAGTCATACTCAGTGAAATGGCTCTACATGTAGTCTCCTGCATATCACTTACAAAGTGATTACAATATATGCAGCATCATTGGCAACTTAGTAGTCATTGCTATACAACAGAACAAACATCCTCAAACGTATGCTAAGCTAAACAGGCACAAGTTGTTTGTTATTGCTGAAAAGCACTGTGTAAATCCTATTTGCTATGCAAATAAAGTTGATGTGATTATGATTATTAAGAGCCTGCAGGCGTTATTACAGTCTGGCTGGAGGAGTGCTTGTGTTCAACAAAGCAGCATCCTCCTGTTCTGTAGCTGTGGCTGCTGCCACCTGCTGGCCCAACCAGGGAACTCCTGCTGGACTACACATTGTGAACAGTTACATTAACTAGAGTCCTATAAGATAATATGGATAAACTATGGCCTCCAGCTGGTGATCTTCATACGGCAAACAATCAGAAAAGCATTTTAACATTTTTATTTGAATAAAGACTTACATTTCAACTGTAACCATTTGATATACTTGATTGTTAATTGTATACGGGAAACGTACGCTTAATGATTTATCCCACTAACCCGGCCATTTTCTTGCCAGTCCCTCCACCTAATAATTGGTCGCTGACTAAATCATAATTTTGTGGTATCGGCGCCCCCTCTGTTAGGAATTATGCAGGTTCCCAGCATGCATGCAGTGTTTTCCCAACTCAGTCATTCTGCTCTTGTTGACCCACAAATAATTACTTTTGACAGATCATTGCTTTTGACAATTGTACCATTATTACTGTAATACTTACTATATGAATAACTTTTAATTCATGACATCATGGCACATACTGTATAGAGGTTGTTGTTTGTTGAGTGAGATATATGACTTCTCTTGGCTGTATTTCAGAGGACCCACATTGTCCCGAGAGGAATTTAGTGTCTCTGAGTGGGCGTGGACGTTTTGCAGGTAAATCATGTGACTATGCCTTAAATCATGTGACTGTGCCTTCCCTCAGGGTTTTGGCGAATCGATGCCTCTGCTTTTATACGTCATAATCACGGAGATTTACGTGGGTCAAATCTACTCCGCAAATAGCGGAAACTTGGGTAAACTGAGTTTTAGGTGGTTTACCCTACACTGTGTTGACTGAAGCCAGCAGTGTTTGTCTGTGGTTAAACTGCTGTCTGCCGTGGGTATTTATGTGCTGCCCCCCCCCAGCTCCCCCCCCCTTTATGCTGCCTGTCCGGCAAGACACCAAGACAGTGTGCGCCTGCACCCACCCACCCGCCCACACTACAGTACAGTAGAGAGAGGGCGACAGAAGGAGATGTGACCCGATAGCCCCCCCCACCCCTCTCTTTTTCTCCCGGGCAGAAAAAGACCCCGATTGTGTCTGAAGGCCCTCCTCTCCTCTCCCGCGCCGCGCCTCACCCTCGCCCTCGCATGCCTCTGGAAGAGCAAAGAAAGGAGAGAAAGAGATGTGGAGAAAGGGAGAGGGAAGGAGGGGAAGGCTGCTTCGCTGTGCAGCTGCTCCTGTGGAGGCCTGTGGATTACATCAGAGTGGCCCAGAAGAAAGAGAGGAGAGGAGAGGAGAGGCGAGGCGAGGGGGGCTACCCAGAGGAGAGGGGGGGCACCCAGAGCAGGGTGTGAGGCACACTCCACAAATCAGACCTCTTTTTTCTCTCTCTCTCTCTCTCGTTCTCTCTCTGTCTCTCTCTATCTCTCTCTCCCTCTCTCTCTCTATCGAGGGTTGTAGTGGAGCGGCCCTCCACAGAGCTATCATTGTTGTCAGACTGAAGTGGGCACACACACACACGCGCACGCACGTGCACGCGTGACGCGCACACACACTCACACACTCATACACACACACACACACACACACACACACACGCATGCACACACACACACACACACACACGCACGCACGCACACACACACACGCACACGCACACTCACATGCCAGGGTGGAAGTAATGAATTTCATTTACTCTCATTACTGTAACTAAGTAACCATTTTGGCAGTTTATCCTTTTATCATCAATTCTGTCATGTCCTTTTTGCATTGCATGATGGGAAACATAATGTTAACTTCACACACACACACACACACACACACACACACACACACACACACACACACACACACACACACACACACACACACACACACACACACACACCCACCCACCCACCCACACTATGAGCCAGATTGGAGAGCAGTGCATTCCATAGCACAGCTGTCTCTAGTCCATCTATATGAAAGGCCTGGAGTCTGGCTGCAGCCGATGCTCCTCCACGCTGACAGAGAGGAGCGCGTCCATAGTCCCCAACACATTAGGCCTTTTCTCCAGTACAATGGAACTGGATGGCACTCGGCTTGTGCTGCTCAAAACGGCAAAGACATACATTTGAAAAACTCAACAGCAATGTGTCTTTCCAGAAATCATGACCCGGTTACCCAAGATAACACAGAGCTAGTTGTGAGCAGTTTCATGTAGGAAGTAATTAGTAGCTAGTGGGTGTAGTTCGGTCTAAAGAAAATAGTTCCTACATGAAACTGCACACAACAAGGTTTGTGGATTATCTTGAATAACCGGGTCATGATTTCTGGAAAGAGACATTGCTGTTGTTGAGTTTATCAAATGTATGTTTTAGTCACTTCGACCACCACAAGCCGAGTGCCATCCAGTTCCATCGTATTTGAGAGAAGGCAGAAATCTCTAGGGCTGATATCTCCAAAACTCAGGCAACTAACACAAAATGATCTAGGTGGATAAATAGCACTACAGGTGAGAGGGAAAATATGTATTTTGGATTTTAGGGTGAGCTGTCCCTTTAATATGGCATCTTCTCTGCTGCTGGTGCTGCTTGTCTGCTCTGGTCAGATGTTGGGCTACAAGACCGGCCCAACCACCTGTGGATGTGGAGAAGCAGACCACACTATGGTACTACTACCGCACTGCCTTCTCTGCCCTCTACTACCCAATGCTTGCAGCTCAAAAAGACCTGGCAGAGTTCAATAAAAATACAAAGAACTGTGTCGAGAAATGGGAAACTGTCATATGTTTTCTGGGGCTCTGCTGGTATTAATAGCATCTTCTTGTTGTAGGTTGGACCATGTTCTCTCTGTGGGTGTAGTTGTGTCTTAATAGCATCTTCTTGTTGTAGGTTGGACCATGTTCTCTGTGTCTTAATAGCATCTTCTTGTTGTAGGTTGGACCATGTTCTCTCTGTGGGTGTATTTGTGTCTTAATTGCATCTTCTTGTTGTAGGTTGGACCATGTTCTCTGTGTCTTAATAGCATCTTCTTGTTGTAGGTTGGACCATGTTCTCTGTGTCTTAATAGCATCTTCTTGTTGTAGGTTGGACCATGTTCTCTGTGTCTTAATGGTATCTTCTTGTTGTAGGTTGGACCATGTTCTCTGTGTCTTAATAGCATCTTCTTGTTGTAGGTTGGACCATGTTCTCTGTCTTAATGGTATCTTCTTGTTGTAGGTTGGACCATGTTCTCTGTGTCTTAATAGCATCTTCTTGTTGTAGGTTGGACCATGTTCTCTCTGTGGGTGTAGTTGTGTCTTAATAGCATCTTCTTGTTGTAGGTTGGACCATGTTCTCTGTGTCTTAATAGCATCTTCTTGTTGTAGGTTGGACCATGTTCTCTGTGTCTTAATAGCATCTTCTTGTTGTAGGTTGGACCATGTTCTCTCTGTGGGTGTAGTTGTGTCTTAATAGCATCTTCTTGTTGTAGGTTGGACCATGTTCTCTGTCTTAATAGCATCTTCTTGTTGTAGGTTGGACCATGTTCTCTCTGTGGGTGTAGTTGTGTCTTAATTGCATCTTCTTGTTGTAGGTTGGACCATGTTCTCTGTGTCTTAATAGCATCTTCTTGTTGTAGGTTGGACCATGTTCTCTCTGTGGGTGTAGTTGTGTCTTAATAGCATCTTCTTGTTGTAGGTTGGACCATGTTCTCTGTCTTAATAGCATCTTCTTGTTGTAGGTTGGACCATGTTCTCTCTGTGGGTGTAGTTGTGTCTTAATTGCATCTTCTTGTTGTAGGTTGGACCATGTTCTCTCTGTGGGTGTAGTTGTGTCTTAATAGCATCTTCTTGTTGTAGGTTGGACCATGTTCTCTGTGTCTTAATAGCATCTTCTTGTTGTAGGTTGGACCATGTTCTCTCTGTGGGTGTAGTTGTGTCTTAATAGCATCTTCTTGTTGTAGGTTGGACCATGTTCTCTGTGTCTTAATAGCATCTTCTTGTTGTAGGTTGGACCATGTTCTCTCTGTGGGTGTAGTTGTGTCTTAATAGCATCTTCTTGTTGTAGGTTGGACCATGTTCTCTGTGTCTTAATAGCATCTTCTTGTTGTAGGTTGGACCATGTTCTCTGTGTCTTAATGGTATCTTCTTGTTGTAGGTTGGACCATGTTCTCTGTGTCTTAATTGCATCTTCTTGTTGTAGGTTGGACCATGTTCTCTGTGTCTTAATGGTATCTTCTTGTTGTAGGTTGGACCATGTTCTCTGTCTTAATGGTATCTTCTTGTTGTAGGTTGGACCATGTTCTCTCTGTGGGTGTATTTGTGTCTTACTGGCATCTTCTTGTTGTAGGTTGGACCATGTTCTCTCTGTGGGTGTATTTGTGTCTTACTGGCATCTTCTTGTTGTAGGTTGGACCATGTTCTCTGTGTCTTACTGGCATCTTCTTGTTGTAGGTTGGACCATGTTCTCTGTGTCTTACTGGCATCTTCTTGTTGTAGGTTGGACCATGTTCTCTGTGTCTTACTGGCATCTTCTTGTTGTAGGTTGGACCATGTTCTCTGTGTCTTACTGGCATCTTCTTGTTGTAGGTTGGACCATGTTCTCTGTGTCTTACTGGCATCTTCTTGTTGTAGGTTGGACCATGTTCTCTGTGTCTTACTGGCATCTTCTTGTTGTAGGTTGGACCATGTTCTCTGGGGCTCTGACGGTGCTGCTGCTGATCCTGCTCATATGCAGGCGGATCGTGTGGCACGGACTGTGCCTGCTGATTGGTCAGAAGTGGTTCAAGAGGCCTGTGAGGGCCAGAAGAAGAGCCAATGGGATTCAGAGAGACTGGAGAACTGATAAATGAACTAATAGCACCCTTGATTCTTTAGTTTGTTGTGTGTCTCCCTCCGTCTTTATATGCCCAAAGCAGGAAGAAAGAAAATGTATTCTCCTGTAAAGCTGTACTTCTCCTATACGGACACTAGTGGGCAATCTTCTCCGCACACTGCAAGGAAAGGGGGCTGGAAAATACATTATGTCCATACAGTGATACTCTTTCTGAAACATGAGCAATACTAGAAGGGCACTCGGTGCCTCCGCCAACCTTTCTACAAAGTTTTGTGATTTTAGTGAATCCATTTGGAAGTTAGGTGGCATTTTGTGATTGGCCAAGCCCATTGTCACGCCCCCTTTTTGGCCAGTGGGCGTGGAAAGTTATTCAGAATCAGTTCTAAGTTTGGCCCATGACCTGCTTTTCTACAAAGTCTCGTGCAAATCCGTTCATACGTTTTTGAGAGATCCTGTGGACAAACAGACAGACAGACAGACAGATAGACAGACAGATAGATAGATATACAGACAGACAGACAGACAGACAGACATACTGACAAATGGGTGAAAAATGACCCCATCCTGGCTAACTCTGTTTGCGGAGATGAGGGGTAAAATGGTCAAAGGTTCATCTCATGATGTTTTCCATGAATGTGTTCAATGACGAAGCTTTCAATAAACAATCAAGTGTTTATGAGTTGACGTCGTCCCTTCAGCTATAAAGCTTGACTGTTTGTAATAAAATGATGTGGATTGCTGTATTCATATAAAAGCGGTTATATTTAGTATGACATGATATCTCATGCATGATAGCTCCAGCTGCACAGAGATCACTCCACCACAAGCCTTCTCTGTTGAGAAGGAGACTTGTGAATGTTGTCTCTCTCTGTGTTGTATTTTGTAGTGCCGGTGTCGGTGCGAAAATCGTTGGGCTCCAATTTCAGCTCGGGCAGGCATTTGATTGGCTGTACGACGTCGGGCACGTGGTGGGATTAACGTGGGCAAAATGGCCGACAGCTTTAGATTAGCTAACAAGCTAACGCTAAGCTACTGATGTTATCAGTCATGATAGACATTACAAATATGAATCAGGGTTAGGGTTAGACCCCGTTGTGCACCCCGAGCACTTCCGGTAGGTCGAACAGATTCTGTAAGCCGAGTGTAGATCCTGTAGCTACACCGTGCTGTTAGCCTGAAGCACCTGTGGATCCTTTACCTACTAGCGGTGTCAAAAATAATCGATTATAAGATGCATCGCGATGCGGACGTGCACGATTCTGCATCGATTCACAAATGTCAAAAATCTATTATTAATTATTATTTTTATTTTTTTAAATAATAAAATAAAATATAATGGAAGTACATGCAGTTGTTTATTTTAATTATGGATCATAATACAATGCAATTCCAAATGCACTTTTATTTTAAAAGTAGCCACACAGTGAGAAAAAAGAAAGTGAGAAAAAATAAATCATGTATTGCGGAAAAAAGTGATGCATCGATTTAAGATGCATCGAGATGCATCGATAATCGTAATCCAATCGAATCGTAGCCCTCTGAATCGTAATCGAATCGTGAGGCCAGTGAAGATTCACAGCCCTAGTACCTACACCGTGCTGTTAGCCTGAAGCACCTGTAGATCCTGTACCTACACCGTGCTGTTAGCCTGAAGCACCTGTAGATCCTGTACCTACACCGTGCTGTTAGCCTGAAGCACCTGTAGATACTTAGGGGAAACTAGGATGAGATAAGAAATATCAAGGATCTGCATCAAATGAGAGCATTAGGTTTGCCTTTGTACTAAGTACATACACGTGAAAGACAAGTTTTACTTAGATCTGTTGATTTATTGGTTCATGATTCCACGCATACCAGAACCGTGTCCTTTCATCTTAAGGACTTTTGGAAAAAGACCTAATTTTTGCGTCCTCATGTCCTGTCAGGAATGTGTATGAAAACATGCGCAAGGAAGAATTAATTTACAGTAAATATACTCAGGAACATGGACTACTGTCAGAGATAAGAGATAAGAGATAAGATAATCCTTTATTTGTCCCACAAGGGGAAATTTCAGTCCAATGCAATTAATGAATGAAGATGGATGATGGATGAATGAATGAATACAATAAAGTTCTTTGGATTTACCTTTTGGGGAATTTGGACTTGAAAGCCTCATAACTCGCTTTGTAGGCTGCTAGAAATATACTATAGTACATCAAAGTAATTTGTATCAGATGATTTTAAGCTATGTGAAGATTGAATCTTCTAGATGAGAAAAGAAACGCTACATTGTTGCCTTTGCGAAGGTTTACTTTCTCTTTGTGCTCTTAATTGACGCGTCGTCTGTTATTATGTAGCAGAAC
>NC_139651.1:15182544-15185044 GCF_964638095.1 Poromitra crassiceps | reverse complement strand
TTTTAACGTTTTGGTCCGAGTAAAATGTTATGTGGCCTCTCCTGTTTCTAAATATATCTGTACCGTTTGGTTTGAACAAGTAAAACTATGTTTTATAAGCATTTTATGAAATGTCTATGGGGAAAATAAATGGCGGATGGAAATCTCTGGTACAGTGCTGAAGCAGGAAGTGACGTTCACTTTGGCTCTCTATAGTAGGGGTGTCAAAAATAATCGATTATAAGATGCATCGCGATGCGGACGTGCACGATTCTGCATCGATTCACAAATGTCAAAAATCTATTATTAAAAAATATATATATATATTTTTAATAATCAAATAAAATATAATGGAAGTACATTTATTTATTTACAGTTGTTTATTTTAATTATGGATCATAATACAATGCAATTCCAAATGCACTTTTATTTTAAAAGTAGCCACACAGTGAGAAAAAACAAAGTGAGAAAAAATAAATCATGTATTGCAGAAAAAAGTGATGCATCGATTTAAGATGCATCGAGATGCATCGATAATCGTAATCGAATCGAATCATAGCCCTGTGAATCGTAATCGAATCGAATCGTGAGGCCAGTGAAGATTCACAGCCCTACTCTATAGTGATGGCTTTTTGCCCCCTGGCCATCACCCTCCAGCCTCTCTCAGCCCCCTGGGGCAGCACTGTAGTTCACACATGAGCGCAACATGGAGATGATCCTCCTGTCCTCCTCCCTGTCTCTTCTTCTCCTCCCCTCTGTTCTCTCCATCTCCCCTCCTTCATCCTTCTCTCCCATCCTCCCCCATCCCATGGCTTTTAAAGCAGACCGGGTACTTACTTATGCTGCATTCACACAATCATTCAAATGGATAAACCTCCAGTTGTTACTTACAGATGTGACCCATAGCCTTTAGATTGTTTCTTAAAACACGGATACCAAATGAACGGATGAGCAAATGAGATAATGCGATGTCAGAGTGAATGAATAATACATGAACAATGACATTATTACACATTCATATCCTCCTACATTGATCTCATCATGCTGAGGTCAGAACGAGGAACAGGCTCTGAAACATATTTTAAAGTTGTTAGCGAATTTAATTGCAAAAAACCTCTGCAGCGCAGCCTTAGGGGGCGGAGCCCTCTATTAAAATAAGAAAGGATATTAGCCGAAGCAGAGTTGTACGTTGTCAGGCTTGTGGGTTTGTGCCTCAGATTGTGGCGTGTAGCCGCGGCACCCTTTCTTCTCCGAGGCTCCGGAGTCTAACAGAGGACAACATTTTCACATGTTTGCATTTAGTGAATGTGTCATTAGAGCATATTGTGTCTGCCGGCCGCGGCTAGTGGAGCGCCTGTCCACTCGCATTAGGCTGACTTAATTGTGTGAACATCTCAAGACTGCAAGACTGGCCTGATTTGAGCTTAGGGGGTGTGTGTGTGGTGTGTGTGTGTGTGTGTGTGTGTGTGTGTGTGTGTGTGTGTGAGAGAGACACACACACACACACACACGGGTCTGAAAAAGTGATGCCATTGCGGAAGTGTCTTAAACCTGCATTCTTTCTAATGGCCTGCAGGGGGCACCTCCGCTGGCTGCAAAAAGGAGTCAGATGGTATTGGGAAGTCTATGGGGGAATGACTTGACTTCTCGCTTGATTTATGGCCCCACTAAACACTTTCCTAATGAGTTTATGGTCTCATTCACTAGTCTTCATGTCTCAATACAGCAGCATGTTCCATTTCTAAATTATGATCCCATTTAAAGTGAAATAGACAGGGGTACGGTGGCGCAGTGGTAAGCGCTGTCGCCTCACAGCTCGAAGGTCCTGGGTTCGATTCCCACCTGGGACGCTGTGAGCGCTGAAGGAGTGCGTGCCCGTCCGCATGTCCTCGAGTGCCCACCGCCCGGGTGGGGTCGTCAAAAAGGCCCTTCTGTGTGGAGTTTGCATGTTCTCCCCGTGCCCCCCCTGGGGGTTTCCTTCATATAGGAACCCCCTTCACCAAAACATGCAATATCCTGGTTGCTAATATGGTTCCTCCTCTGGTCGTTAAGGGCGCCTGTTCGGAGGGAGGGGAACCGGTTGGAATAGCGTGAACCTCCCACGTGCTATGTCCTACCAGTGAAGCTTCCCCTGTCAGGTGAAAAGAAGCGGCTGGCTAAATGTCTCTGAGGAAGCATGGAGCCAGTTTCGGCTCTCCCCAGATCGGCAGAGGGTGGAGTAGCAACCAGGATAAATACATTAAATTAGCACTAATGGGGGATAAAAATGGGATAAAAAAAATCGGGAAAAAAATATTTATAAAGTGAAATAGACGATAAAGCAGACTATGTTATTGGGCATGATTGACAGGTGACCTATCCAGTCATCGCGCAGCTCTTCTCGTCCAAGATGGCGACGGTCAAAATGGCCAAACTCGAGGATTCAAATTCAACCAATGGGAGTGATGCCACGGTGGCTGTGTCCATATGTGTATACACAGTCTATGTTTCTATGTGCTTGCGTGCACGTCAAGAACTGGAG
>NC_139651.1:15160044-15180044 GCF_964638095.1 Poromitra crassiceps | reverse complement strand
TGTCTGTCTGCAGCTAGCATGAGTCTGCCTGTCTGTCTGCAGCTAGCACTGAGTCTGTCTGTCTGTCTGCAGCTAGCATGAGTCTGCCTGTCTGTCTGCAGCTAGCATGAGTCTGCAGCTAGCATGAGTCTGTCTGTCTGTCTGCAGCTAGCATGAGTCTGTCTGTCTGCAGCTAGCATGAGTCTGCCTGTCTGTCTGCAGCTAGCATGAGTCTGTCTGTCTGCAGCTAGCATGAGTCTGCCTGTCTGTCTGCAGCTAGCATGAGTCTGTCTGTCTGTCTGCAGCTAGCATGAGTCTGTCTGTCTGCAGCTAGCATGAGTCTGTCTGTCTGCAGCTAGCATGAGTCTGTCTGTCTGTCTGTCTGCAGCTAGCATGAGTCTGCCTGTCTGTCTACAGCTAGCATGAGTCTGTCTGTCTGTCTGTCTGCAGCTAGCATGAGTCTGTCTGCCTGTCTGTCTGCAGCTAGCATGAGTCTGCCTGTTTGTCTACAGCTAGCATGAGCCTGCCTGTCTGTCTACAGCTAGCATGAGTCTGTCTGTCTGCAGCTAGCATGAGTCTGTCTGTCTGCAGCTAGCATGAGCCTGCCTGTCTGTCTACAGCTAGCATGAGTCTGTCTGTCTGCAGCTAGCATGAGTCTGCCTGTCTGTCTACAGCTAGCATGAGTCTGCCTGTCTGTCTGCAGCTAGCATGAGTGTCTGTCTGCAGCTAGCATGAGTCTGTCTGTCTACAGCTAGCATGAGTCTGCCTGTCTGTCTGCAGCTAGCATGAGTCTGCCTGTCTGTCTGCAGCTAGCATAAGTCTGTCTGTCTGCAGCTAGTATGAGTCTGTCTGTCTGCAGCTAGCATGAGTCTGTCTGTCTGCAGCTAGCATGAGTCTGTCTGTCTGCAGCTAGCATGAGTCTGTCTGTCTGCAGCTAGCATGAGTCTGTCTGTCTGCAGCTAGCATGAGTCTGTCTGTCTGCAGCTAGCATGAGTCTGTCTGTCTGCAGCTAGCATGAGTCTGTCTGTCTGCAGCTAGCACTGAGGCCTGTCTGTCTGCTGAATGCGAGTCAATAGGAGGCTGGCCTGTATCAATAGAGCCTCTCTCTGACTACACTAGCTGCTTATTGGACATGCCTTGGTGGACAGATGCGCAACAAGTGTTTTAGTGTCGCTTCCGCTGCTCCTACACACACACACACACACACACACACACACACACACACACACACACACACACACACACACACACACACACACACAGATGGGCAGATTGACCTGTTGTTAATCAGGCACATGCCAACATGATGTCGTTCTGTTGCTGGTGGATGAGCCTGTGTGTGTGTGTGTGTTTGTGTGTGTGTGTGTGTGTGTTTTGTCTGGCACACTGCTGAACAGATGTAAATCCAACAAGCCTGACATTCCCGCCAAACTGAACCCTAGGGTGACCACCCCCACCACCCACACACACACACACACACACACACACACACACACACACACACACACACACACACACACCACAACAACAAATACACAAATACACACACACACACAAACACTCGCACACGACCACCTCACTCCCCCGCCAATATCCACACACAAACACACACACACACACACACACACACACACACACACACTGCAGTCAAAACCATTGAGTGCATGTGTTGTGTGTCACCCCTCCCACACCCCCACCCCGCGCGCGCGAAATGGGAGGTTATGAACACAGTGGCCTTGTGTCAGGCACATGGCAGACCAGTGTGTGTGTGTGTGTGTGTGTGTGTGCGTGCGTGCATGTGTGTGTGTGTGCGTGTGTGTGTGTGCGTGCGTGCATGTGTGTGTGTTTGCGCGCGCGCGCATGTGTGCGCGCATTCGTGCGCGCATTCGTGCGTGTGTGTGTATGTGTGTGTGTGTGTGTGTGTGTGTGTGTGTGTGTGTGTGTGTGTGTGTGTGTGTGTGTGTGTGTGTGATCAGGCAGGTGTCTCTTTTGTCTAGGGGGACAGTAGCGCTCATCCACACAATAGTCCAGAATGGACAGTTGCCCTCTAGACAATATGGTGGCCTGTGAGCCCCGTGGCTGACAGCTCGCTGGCTTGTCACATGGTCAAAGCCAGGGCCAGCAGGGGGTCTGTGACCCCTCACAGACAGGCAGGCTGGCAGGCAGGCTGCCCAGAGCCTGATTGGTTCTCTGCACTCCTAATTGAATGGGATATGATCTACTGTATGAGCCACTGGCTATGTTGTGATTGATGTCAGTGAACTTTGCTTCAGATACTGGAAGAGCACCTGTTGAAGGACAATGTAGTCGTGGAAAGTAGGAGGCCTAGTGGCCGACACAGGCCATCACATCCAAAATGAGCACTTTTCCTTTATGGGTTGCACTGAAAACTAGGGTTCAACTTCAACTGATACATGTGACTGATATCGTTCTTTTATTCAAATCAGATCAGGTCCTGTGTCATCCACCTCTGATATGATGGACATGCAGTTTGATTGAGTACATGTACATATTTGTTAATACAGTACTACACTACTATGGGAAGAACTTCACCTCATACAGTAAGTATGCATAAATATGTTTTACTCGTTATTATCATCAGCAGCATCATCTTGGTTTTGAGTGGAGAGTTTTAGTGCCATCATGTATAATTGTATATTTTTCACCCTGAGAAAAATAAAGAAAACCTGTCTTTATTGTGGTTGTATGACCATTAGTTGTACTTGGCACATTAGAATATCACCAAGTTCATGTCTTTGCTTTGATCTTCAGATAATAGGATAGGAGGGCTCTGTCGCGATCAGTGGGCAAGCTTAGACCTTCCCACCTGAAGTCCAGGAAGTGTACCTGAAAGCTGTAGTTCCTCGAATGGCCACTCGGGGCTGGGTGCAGTAGGCACTCGCCCCATGTTAAAATGCAGGATTCAACATCTTTCCAGTTAGGTGCAAAACACGGTTTTGGTCTATATAGCTAATTTCACCTTTTCATAACAACTGTAGCAATTTTTTTATATAACTCGCCCGTTTGGAGTAAAATATACGATATAAAAGGGGGTGATTGACAGGTCGCTTGTCCAGTGATCGCGCAGCTTGCCGATCACGGACCAATAGCAGGCAGAGTTGCGGCTCTGGGAAACCCCCATCTCAGTAGTAAAGTTGGAAACCCTCATCAATGTTTTGGTTGCACCTGTCTTTACCCTGCCCTTTAGACCCCAAATGGCTGCTGTGAAAAATGCATATAAGGACAGGACACCAGCATCACATCACTGAAACTAAACTTCGCCCACTTTTGAATGACGGCCAGGCGTTACCAATCATCGAGCGACGCGCCCGTGACAATATGGCTGCCCAGAGTGACGAGGAACAAAATTTGTGATTCTAAATAGTTTGGGTCTGGACAGCTCAGTTAGCTGGAGGGAATATCGGTGAACAGAAACATGAATGTGCTCAACTTTTTAGTGCCCCCCGAATCCAAATTGTCCAAACTGTTGCGTTCTGGTTTCATGGCGACGCGGTGACACACCGGCATGTGTCTGTGCTGAGCGCAGCGGAACACAACATGGCCGACCAGCTGTTGTCCAAACGGCGGGCGTGTGTCCCGCCTGCCGCCGAGCGCAGAAAGTAAGAGGGCTCCTCCCCCTCTGCGCCTTAACTCTCTCACGCCATCTCCTCTTCCCACAGTCACACACCTCCCTGACCCTATTGCACACACTCCATCAACCTCCGTGTGTGTGTGTGTGTGTGTGTGTGTGTGTGTGTGTGTGTGTGTGTGTGTGTGTGTGTGTGTGTGTGTGTGTGTGTGTGTGTGTGTGTGTGTGTGTCCTGAAGCGTGACCATCATGCGGTGGCGACCGCTCCTCACCAGGAGGCCGCTATCTTCTCGAAGAACTGACCTGCTTCTCAACTCATTAGTAGCATCCGCGCACGCACGCACACACACACACACACACGCACGCACGCACGAAACGCACACACGCACACACACACACACACACACACACGCACGCACGCACGAAACGCACACACGCACACACACACACACACACACACACACACACACACACACACACACACACACACACACACACAGCGAGCATCGTCCTTCCTATAGTTTTGTGATGTTGAACTATCATATTACTATCAACCGGAAGTCACTTTATTTAACCACAACTTTAAACAAGTTGTTTTATTTACGTAACTTTTTCAATTTAATGTTGGAAACGCTGCTGTGGGTCGTATTAACCCATTGATACCCGATGCAGCATTTGTGTGTGTATCCCTTTAAGACGCGGTTCGCGGTCTTAAAGGGATACACACACAAATGAGGGATATACACGCAAATGCTGGGGGGCAAATGCTGGGGGGCAAATGCTAGGGGACGGCTTTAGCTCAGGAGGTAGAGCGGGTCGGCCAATGACGCAAGGGTTGGCGGTTCGATCCCCGCTCCCTCCCAGCTGCTGTCGTTGTGTCCTTGGGCAAGACACTTAACCCCAAATTGCTCCCGATGGTGTGTAGGCACCCTGCGTGGCAGCCTGCCGCCATTGGTGTATGAATGGGTGAATGTAGACTATCTACTCATTGTAAAGCGCTTTGGATAAAAGCGCTATATAAATGCAGACCATTTACCATTTGACCATTTACCATGCTGCATCAGGTATCAATGGGTTAAGCCCCGCACACATGATCCGCGGTAAAACAACTCTGCCAACTATGCGGCAGCGCTACACTTGGCGGTCGCGCACCGCACGAATTTGCGACTGTGCGCTGCGCTCCAAGTTCAAATTGTTTAAAGTTTGACCGACATACCGCTGAGCTTTCTCCGCTCTACCTCACGCTGAGAGAAGAGAAGGGTAGGAACAAATGACCTACAGTATGTGGTCGTATGGGTCGGAGGACTTGGTAATCTTACAGTTTTTGAGAGTGATCCTCTCTTAGTTGCCATATTGAGAACGTCCATACAAACACAGTGATTATCAGAGTGCTATTAAAGCTGACACACACTGCTAATTGGATTTCCGCCTATTACGTCCGGCCTGTAGCTGCCTTTGTCATTGTGATTTCATCCTGCTTCAAGTGCTTCTTCATACCATGTTTGCGTTTTGCCCACAACTTGTGGCTTCTTCTCTGGAACTCTTCAAATAGTCCATTTTACCAGCGTCGTGATCAGTAACATCATCCAAATATCACTAATATTAAAGTAATGTAATTGATTAGTTTCTGTTACTTTTGTATTACTTTTCAACTCAAACTTCCTGCATTTGACTACTGGAGTCCAGGGGAATGCTCCTCAGGAGTATTTATTTATTTAGTTAGTTAGTTATTTACTTAGTTACTTAGTTATGTATTTATTTATTTATAATAATAATAATAATACAAAGTGAAAAATAACACAATGTCAGCTATTGCGACTGGCTGCAGACTATTATTTCAGACCGAGACAGAGTTGGACCAGAGGCGAGGGTTGTAATGTATGTGCATCATTCTTTATTTTAAAATGTATTTTAAAAGTGCTGCTAGTAATCCCAATTTCTACTACATGTAACTGTAATCTTGATAGCATACCTTTTCCTTTTTTTTGGTAACGTAATCACGTTACAATGTAATCCGTTACTCCCCAAACTGACCAGCAGTTTAGATCCAGCTATGTGGAAAAGCAGCAAACAATTAGCATGAGCTTCCCAAACGTAACATTGTGTCTCATCCTATTCAAGCCTGATTCTGCTGCCAAACACGGTTAGCAGAAGAGGAGCAATCAAAGCTACGGCCAGTGAAAGCCTCTGTCCCCCGCAACAGATTGGAAGCTGGCAAAATGAAGGTGCCATACACTCCCCTCAAACACACACACACACGTGCACACGCATGCACACGCATGCACAGACACACACACACACACACACACACACGCACGAACACGCATGCACACACACATGCGCGCGCGCACGCACGCACATACACAAACACACGCACGCACGCACACACACATACACACACACACACACACACACACACACACATTGCTGGGCATACGCCTCTGAAGTACCTGATGGACAGATTGAGGACACACACTCAGACATATACACACTCTTATTGTACACGCACACACACACACACACACACACACACACACACACACACACACACACTCAGACACATTCACATTATTATTGAACACACACACACACACACACACACACACACACACACACACACACACACAGACACAGACACACACACATTATTATTGAACACACAAACACACACACACACACACACACACACACACACACAGACACATAGGCTACACACTCTTATTGTACACACATGTCAAAGGGTTAATTGGGATACTGGCCGAACAGATTTTTTGGGGCTGTCTGCAAAGAGGGGGCGTGTGTGTAACTGGACTGTGTGTGTGTGTGTGTGTGTGTGTGTGTGTGACTGGACATTGTTAGTGTGTCCATGTCTTGGGGCCTCATGTTGTTCAGTCACACACACACACACACACACACACACACACACACACACGCACACACACACAGACCACATGGAAACCTCCCAGACTGTTACTACTGTACGTGGTCATCACAGTCAGCTGCCATGTGGTCAGTGGATCAGTCAACATATGCTCAGACCAAACGACAAATCAATGTTTGTACACAAACAGATTGGCTCTACTTCCGGGTCATAACTCACACCTGTCATATAAGCGCTTCATGTATGGTCAAACCACGCCCTCTTTGAACTCTAACTATGCCCTACTTTAAGCCACAAACTCCATTCAAACTTTAAACGGGTCACCACTTTTACAACTTTATCACTGTGTTTCATTCAGCTTTTTCATTTGATTTGATTCGGCAATAGAAAAAGCAATAATACAAAAGACATCATAGCTTTAAAGGGACAGCTCACCCTAAAATCCAAAATACATATTTTTCCTCTCACCTGTAGTGCTATTTATCCATCTATATCGTTTTGGGATAGTTGCCTGAGTTTTGGAGATATCGGCCGCAGAGATGTCTGCCTTCTCTTGAATACAATGGAACTGGATGGCACTCGGCTTGTGGTGCTCGAAGCACCAAAGAAATACATTTGATAAACTCAACAGCAATGTCTCTTTCCAGAAATCATGACCCGGTTACTCAAGATAATGCACATACTTTGTTGTGCGCAGTTTCATGTAGGAACTATTTTCTTTTGAGTCTCAGTCTCAGTCTCATGTAGGAACTAGCTACGTAGCAGCTAGCGGCTGTAATTCGGTCAAAAGAAAATAGTTCCTCCTTGAAACTGCTCATAACAAGGTCTGTGGATTATCTTGAGTAACCGGGTCATGATTTCTGGAAAGAGACGTTGCTGTTGAGTTTATCAAATGTATTTCTTTGGCACTTTGAGCAGCACAAGCCGAGTGCCATCCAGTTCCATTGTATTGGAGAGAAGGCAGAAACTCTGCGGCCGATATCTCCAAAACTCAGGCAACTAACACAAAACTATATAGATGGATAAATAGCACTGCAGGTGAGAGGGAATATACAGTATGTATTTTGGATTTTAGGGTGAGCTGTCCCTTTAAAGATCGACAAGATTGGCACAATAAAGTCACAGACTTATTTCCATTGTGGTCCCTGATCTTATGGCAGCAAAGATGGTGAAAGTCTGAATGCCCAGGCCGTCTCAAACAATACAACTGACCACTAAAGCTATGACTGATATGATTTAACATGACAGCTGATCCAAGAGCAAACGAAAAGCAACAACATGTACAACAATTATCTTCTTTTATTGTAATGTCTTTTTTGGAAAAAAGCTGAAATAGAAATAAAGCGTATGACTTATTATTAGTACATTTATTCATATACAGTATATCCATAAGCACTCATGTTCAATTGGTTTGAGTCCAACTCAAAGTGTTTTTAATCCAGTTTCACGGGGAAGAAAGAGGCGCACACTGGTTTCTGTGTGCGCCACATTTCCAAACCAGATCCTCATCAGATGTCATCGACATAACCGACGACGGCCCAGTTCCAACTACTCTAATTGCAATGACAGGCCTGTGTGTGTGTGTGTGTGTGTGTGTGTGTGTGTGTGTGTGTGAGTGAGAGAGTGTGTCCACGCCAACCAGACCTCATGTCCATTGTTCTCCAGGGTCTGTCCTGCTGCTGCTTTTGTCCACCAACATGACTCACAGCCCACCAGCTACTGTAGCTTCTGTGTTACTTTCAAAATGTAATATACTATATATTACTAGTTACTTTAATTTGAATGTAATAAGTTACATTACAATATTACCGTCTGTGTAGAGTAACTCGTTACTTACTTTTGCATTACTTTCACCAAAGTAACAGCGGTAGCAGAATAACATCGCCGCCCGGCCGGAACCATCCCGTAAAGTAATTTCAACTGTGTTGAAGTCGGTGTACAGTAAAACTCTGATGGGTTTTCCCACACACACACAAATGTGAAATCATCATGTTAAAAAACCTTAAAATGACTTCCCATACTTCTGCCCGATTAAAAATTCCAAAGCAACCAATCAGGGTTATCTAGATAGAACATAACTAGCCAATCACAGCATACAAACAAGGGCTCTAACTGCTGAATACTGGACAGGGATTGGCTCCAGGAATTCATGATGTCACAAATCATGCTAATTGAAAATGGCCTTTTCAGTGAGCTCAGAGAAACTTTCCACTTTCAGCAGACGATTGTGAAAAGAGTCTTCTTAGTGTCAAACTCTCCACAGACAGGGACAGGGTGGCTCAGTGGTTAGCACTGTGGCCTCACAGCAAGAAGGTCCCGGGTTCGAACCCCGGTCCATCCCAGGTCCTTTCTGTGTGGAGTTTGTACCGTGTTCGTGTGGGTTTTCTCCGGGTGCTCTGGTTTCCTCCCACCACCTAAAGACATGTATGTTTAGGGTTAATACTCCTGTCAGTGCCCCTGACCAAGACACTGGCAAAAGAACTGGAGTTGGTCCCCCGGGCGCTGCACTGTGGCCGCCCACTGCTCCTAGTTCTAGGAAGGTTCCTAGTAGAGGATGGGTCAAATGCAGAGGATGAATTTCCCCAAGGGGATAAATAAAGGATAACTTAACCCATTGATACCTGATGCAGCATTTGCGTGTATATCCCTCATTTGTGTGTGTATCCCTTTAAGAAGACACGGTTCGCGGTCTTAAAGGGATACACACACAAATGCTGCATCAGGTATCAATGGGTTAACAGATTGCAGGTCAGCAGGTGGCGATGGCTCAGATTCCACCTGCTGACTGTAGAAGCCAGGATTCATTGGAAAAACAAACGTCTTAACACCTTCCTCACTGAAGGCATTCAGGAAGGCTGCTGTTGTCTCTCTGTCATACACAACAATAGCACAGTGACTGATGAGGACTTCATCGCTCGTTAGTCAAATTGCCTCGTAAAGCTTGCAGACGTAGTAGATATTAATGATATGTTATCTGTAATCACTCATCACGCTCGGCTCACATGTCTCATCAAAGGGGGGATGGTTGGGGATAAGGTTCACGCGGGGAATAAATAAATAAATTTGAAAGTGAAAGAAATACTTCAAAGTCGCTTTCGCCACATAATGTCACATGACTCGGTTATACGCATCTTTGATGTGGAGTTTTATGTTCCTGCTGTAAACGGATAACATCTGATCTGATGCAACTGCTCAAAGGTTATTATGCTGCTGAGTGATTTAAATCACTCTGCTTAATATGTCATAATGCATTTCTATTGTGGGATTTATTACGACATTGTTTTTTCATTTAAACTTTGTTCCTTGTCCCCCCCCCCACCTGAATGATTTTTCTGATAATTACTGACCCAAGTTGCAGGACAGCAGGTAGGGGTTTTTCTAGAGATGATTTGCTCCAGGTCTGTAAAGTTCAGTTGCGGGACGTGCAGCAGAGCAGTGTTGACTCTGCTGTCTCAGTCACCTGTTGGTTTTTCCCCTCTAACGCACGCTGCAGATGGCTCACGACACGCTCAGGGGGGAAGTTCAACGTCGCCCGCGGTGCCCATTCATCACCTTCTCACTGTTGTGACCAAGAGGAAGTTTGCTCAGGGCGACACCTGCATCCTCATCTGATGTTTGAAGACACGCAGAAGCTGTTGAAGTTACATAACACCTGACAATTAAAGGCACGCTTCTCCATGATGGAAACCTGCTCAGAATTAGAGAAACGAATGCACCCCTGCACCCCCCACAGGCACATTTGTGTGTCTGCAGGTGGGAAGACGGATTGAGGATATGTTCCCTGGCCATTGCACTAGTGCCTCCTCTGGTCAGTCGGGGCAGCTGTTCGGGGGGGGGAGGGGAACTGGGGAGGACTTGCTGTCAGGTGAAATGAAGCGGCTAGCGACTGCACATGGATCAGAGGAAGCATGCGGTAGTCTACAACTCTCCCCAGATCGGGTGGATGAACAACCGGGACAGCAGGGGGAATTGGCCGAGTACAAGGGACCCTTTTCACAGCAGCCATTGCGTGGTTTCCCCCGAGGGACTCGTTCCCAGATGGTTATGTAAAAACAAAGCATCTGGCAGCTTGTCCAGATAAACAGGGGCCACCTCGTTGACAAGCTTCAACAGGTTGAGCTGTGGTGCTGCCACCTAGCTGAACCCCCGCTCACTGTGACCACAACTGGACCATCCCATATCCTGTAGTGCCGTGGTTATCAAACTGGGGTACGTGCAGTACGCGTACCCCTAGGGGTACGTGGAAGTACTACAGGGGGTACTTGAGAGAAAGAAGAATGGAAAAATCGAAGAATTTTCTAAGCAAAATGTTGTAGTCGGGTAATGGGGGTACTTGGATTCAGAAATCAGGGAAAGGGGGTACTGAATCGTGCATTCCTTTATAACTGGGGACTGGTAATCTTACGACTTCAAAGGTCATGAGCTGGGACGGTGACGTCATCAGAGCTGGTATTTCCCATTCCAAACTCGTAGGAGCCTCAGCAGCCCCAACCTCAAAAATCCAAGAAGTTTAGCACTTCTGTTTTGTTTGTGTCTCATTAAATCAGCTGTACACACAGCACTGCCTAACTTCTATCTGTGTGGACATGAGGCTGCAGTGTTTGTATGCGCAAAATGCCGCGAAATGCCATGTTGTCAATTGTTATTGCTAACAATGGCTAGCCTGGCTAGCGACTGGATCTGACCAATGAACAGTGAACTTCCCAGCTCAAGTTTTCTGCAAATGGAACGCTAACAAAACGGATGTGATGTCATTTAGCCTCCACATCCCAGTTATTCTGCGATAAAGGAACGCACGAGAAGCCCACAAAGATTGAGCACCACTGCTGTAGTGTGAAGTGGTCCAAGAAGACCTCTGCTTGATCTGAGAGTCATCCTGATAGCCACAAAATGGGAGTTTATGTTTTGTGGTGGAAAGGAGAGAACAGACATTGGAAGAGAAGTTACATCCCCCTTTTGCTTTGAAGTCCAAAACATACTGAACTTTGTCATTACCTTTCTTACCAGAGATCAGACCGTGTATCTTAGACCTCCTGGCCACTGGGCCGCGCCACCACTTCCACTCAACAAAAGTATCAAAAAGGGGCTGATACATAATGAAGAAGTCTTCACTGCAAAGGAAAAGCCGAACAAAGCACGTATCAAATTCTTATTAGATTTCCTCCCGGTGAATAAAGTACTACTGATGATTTAGTGCTGTTTGCAGGATGCACGATGATATCGGTACGCCATCGGTACATCGGCCGATAGAGGCTTTCAAATGAAATATCGCCATTGGCCTGAAACGAACATTTCTGCCGATATGACGAAAACAACGCTTTACTTATGCCCAAATGTGCGCATAATAATATCGTTATTGGCATTGACAATCGAGCGCAAGAATTCTAATATCGGGGAAACATCGGCCGAAAAAAAATCGTACATCCCTAGTTTGTAGTGTACAGATCAAGCATCCAAACAGTCACCTATCAACAGTGTATGTGGACATACAGGTGCTGTGTGTTAGCATGGCAGCTAGCATGCTGTGTGTTAGCATGGCAGCTAGCATGCTGTGTGTTAGCATGGCAGCTAGCATGCTGTGTGTTAACATGGCAGCTAGCAGGCAGGCTGTGGACATACAGGTGCTGTGTGTTAGCATGGCAGCTAGCAGGCAGGCTGGGTGGCCTTCATCTCCGAGACAGACCAGCAGCCCCCCCGAAGACCCCGGGGGGTAGGGTGTAGGGGTGTGTGTGTATCGTATGAGTGTGTCTGTGTGTATGTGTGTGTGTGCGCCAGTCCTTTTGTACATGTGGATTTGTGTGTGTGTGTGTGTGTGTGTGTGTGTGTGTGTGTGGAAGATCAAGGCTAACCCTGGCCATAGTGGAGGTCAGCAGTGTGACAGCCAGGCTCTCCTAGCGACGGAGCCCAGGAATGTTCTCAGGGCCTGGGAAGGGGAAGTCGGCTGCCCTGGGACAATCACACAAGAGTTAATATTGGCCCTGGAGGTCAGAGGTTAAATGCCTGCAGGTCACAGGATGGAGGAGGGCTGCCACCAGACACAGGGGCGGCCGGGTTGGGGGAGACACAGGGGGCTATAGTAGTACATGTGTGTGTGTGTGTGTACGTGTGTGTTCCAGTGCTATGTTCCAGTTGTTCGGTCAGTAGTACACAGCAGCTAGGGGTTACCCCTATAATATACAATCAAGACAGTGACTACGCTATCATGGACTGCTATATTCTGATATTAACTCGATTAAGACAATACTCTGAGTAAGACACTGCCAGGTAAACAGCATTTTCCGAATACCTTAGTTCATAAGGTCACAATCAGAGTAAGCGTAATCCAATTAAGACACGAGTAGCTATGCCGATCTTAGTCGCATTATTGAAGTGCATTGTTTTATTTAAACACCTTCATTGCATTATGTTGTTCTATCTGAGTCTTCATAACATTTTTTTGCGACACGTACGGCAAAGCCGTGTGATGTGTCCACTTGCTTCCAGCGAGTATTATTAAAAAAACTGAAAAACTCAACAGTAGTGTCTCTTTCCAGAAATCATGACCCGCTTACTCAAGATAATCCACAGACTTGTTGTGACCAATTTTATGTAGGAACTATTTTCGACCGAACTACACCCGCTAGCTAGCTGCTGCTAGTTTAATGTAGGAACTAGCTAGCAGCTAGTGAGTGTAGTTTGGTCGAAAATAGTTCCTACATAAAACTGCTCACAACAAGTCTGTGGATTATCTTGAGTAACCGGGTCATGATTTCTGGAAAGAGACGTTGCTGTTGAGTTTTTCAATTGTATTTTTTTGGCGCTTTGGGCACCACAAGCCGAGTCACATCCAGTTCCATTGTATTGGAGAGAAGGTAGAAATCTCTACGGCTGATATCTCCAAAACTCAGGCAACTAACACAAAACAATATAGATGGATAAATAGCACTACAGGTGAGAGAAAAAATATGTATTTTGGATTTTAGAGTGAGCTGTCCCTTTAATCAAAATATTTTCTTATTTAGAATAAGGTCAATAGCCAGATCAGATCCATGTAAAGTTGTGAACGTATCGTGATAGAAAGAGAAAATTCTATTCTATTCTATTCTATTCTATTCTATTCTATTCTATTCTACCCTCCTTGTACCTTGCCTGCAGCTTGAGAGCCCAGTCGTAATCCTTCATGGACGTTTCACCTTGTGTTGCTGTAAAGTAACTTGTTCTGCAATCCAACTTTCAGAACGATAAGGCAAGTGTGGAAACAAACCAAGATGGCTGCTGACGTCCTCTGTGGATCCATAGTCGTTGATAGAATCAGGAACAGAATCTGAATGGCAGTGTGGTTTGTGGTTTATATGTGTACTCATAGTTGCATTCCTCTCTCCATGCATTAATTCATTGAAGCATGCATGGGTCCTTGCTCAATTCACCACGCCCACTTTCTCTCATCCAGGATGGACTCCATCTTTCTTTTTTTAGTCATACTGCTGTGTTGATGTGATGTGTTTTCTATGTGTTGAGAATGTGCTTGACGTTGCATTGTCCACATCAGTAGAAGTCTATGAGACTCCACCCTCTCTCTCTCTCTCCCTCTCTCTCATCTGTCCTCCCTCTATTCTCCTCTTTCTACCCACCCCTCCCCCAGGTTCAGGTTACATTCAGGAAGGAATGTATGAATGGACACCCCTTCACACACACACACACACACACACACACACACACACACACACACACACACACACACACACACGTACACATGTGCACGCACACACACATGCACACAGTTGCCTCTAAGTGACTGGGTTCGTTCATTCACAAATATCTGGCAGAGCCTGTCACCTGACCTTGTCCAAACAGAGGAAACCCAGAAAGATAGAGCTGTTGACTCATTACCGACAGGCTGTAAAGTGCTGCTGCACTTATCAATAGCCCAGATATGAAGGCCTGCTATAGTGACTCTGTGGCACTATGGTGCATTAAGGTGCACATCTGAGGGCAGAGAGTTTCTCTGTGATGCATTCAGGTGCAGATCTGAGGTCAGAGAGTTTCTCTGTGATGCATTCAGGTGCAGATCTGAGGTCAGAGAGTTTCTCTGGGTTTAACACCTTTCTATAGTAGTTCTATCAACATGTCTCTGATACCGCTTTCAGACAAGACAGGGTTCTGGTTCTGGCTCTGGCTCCGTTCTGGAGTCGTAGAACCTTGGTACTTTCTGGCGAACCAGCCCGCGTTCACACCAGTTTAAGCGGAACCAAAGTGGGAGGACGTTATTCGGTAGTCCTTCTTCAGTTTTTTTAAGTTTATTAATTATTTGGTCTGGCGTTCGAGTGAACCCAGCGTTGGCCATCTCTTCCGCAAGTTCGGCATACAACTTGCTCTTTCTTGTACTGCTTTCTAGCTTTTCTTGAAATTCGGTAGATGCCCAAATCGCCACTAGACATTTGGTTTCCTCAGCAGACCACTGCAAATTATTGTTCTCCATGTTATCGCTGCCTTCTTCTCCTTCCTGCTCATCTTCACAGCCTAGAATAAGACACGCCCACTGATGATGTCACGGGTCGCAAGGAAAAACCAACCATTTTTTGGTTCCGCTGAGAACCAACTTTTCAGGTTCTGAACCAAATTTTTTTTTTCGGTCTGGACGCGCAAATTTGGGGTTTCGGGAACCGGAACCGGCACGGAGCCCTGCCGGTGTGAAAACCTTATGAGTGGCTCTGGATCCAGAAACAATCTTACTGGTTGAGGTAAACCTCAGTGGACAGAGGCAAAGAACCAAAGTTTTTCTAGCTGAAGTAACATTAGACAGATCCAAGTGAAACTAGGCGTGGGTCGGTTTGAAAATTTTGAAACCGGTTCGATATTCCCCAAAAAAACGTATCAAACCGGTATATCGAATTTTACAAAAAAAAAAGATATACTGTATATATAGTGTAGCCCATAAATGACTGTAATGCGACTGCAGTTGGTGGCGATAATGCACCTCTAAGCTGATATGCCAACCAGCACTAAGACTGAATCAAAATAAGCAGAACCATTTAACTGTAACAACACACTGTTTTTATTTCTCATAACTATTCAGCTTAACTTTCCTTCAAACATCAACATAATAAACAAAATAAGACTTTTGCCTACTAGTGCAACTTGAGAAGAGGCTAATACGAAAAATAGTGCAATCAGAATGGATTGGCACTATTTTTTATTATTATTTTTTTTTCGGTTCGCACGTGATCAAACCGGTTTGGGCTCGTAAACCGAACCGAACCGGTAAAACGGGAAATCGACCCATGCCTAAGTGAAACAAGACAGGAGCGTGCGTGCACCGCCCACCTGCTCATTATCATAAAGTATAGCGCCAGGTACTTTATGCAAATGAGGTCCGTGCCCGGTGCCTCCTCTGCCTCCTGAACTCATATCCAATCGTGTAAAGGAATCATTGTAAACCCAAAATAAAGGCAGAGGAAGACACAGCATGGCTTCCTGTACGCATCATGTGATCAGAAACACATTTCGCTGAGTGCTTTTCATATAGGAACAGAAAGTGTCAAATTTGCCACCATGTCCCCCCCCCCCCCCCGCTTCAAGACGCTGTTCAGAATCCGTTCATCCAATCAGGCCCATAGACGGCCCTGATTGGTCGAACGCTGCTGTTTGTCCAATCAGGTGCAGCAAGGAACAAATATCGAAAAACCTGCGCCTACTGTACAAGCGTGGAGTTCTGTGGAGCCAGGGTGGCCCTGGTGTGGTTTCACAGCGACAGTGGAGACACGTCCTGTCACTCTCTGAGAGGAGCCTGTGAGGAGGGGGCGGGGCCAGACACACACATGCTCGCTCACGGGCAGGGAGGAGCACACAAACCCAGGCACTATAAAGAGAGAGAGAGAGAGAGAGAGAGATGCAGATATGCCAGAGAGAACAAAACAATACGTATCTTCACTAGATTCGATGCTGACAATGCTCGTTGTCGCCATGGTTATCACAAGTTCAACAAATGGTTTGCTTGTAAGCACACGCCCACTCGCTCGCTCTGAACATACACTGTATTCAAGCACGAGCCGCTCTGGACATAGTAGGCGGGGCCTGGGTGGTTAACATCCATTTGCGCGGGTGCGCGTTCACAACGGACATTTGTGTTCATACACGCAACCCATCTGAGTGATGTCTAGATATATTCAGTTGTTCACTGCATGTGTGGAAGTGGCTCAGGAGACGCGTTGTCAGAGCTTCCTGCTGCAACAGTCACGTGATGCAGCCAAAGCACTCGATTGGTGGACACGCCCCCTGAGTCTGTTGAATAGAGGAGAGAGGATATGATGGCTTTATTTATTTATTTATTTATTTATAGACTAAAATAGGCTAACCTGACGCTGCCAGATGGGGGCGGTATTGTTTCCACAACATCCCACCCCCATCTGGCAGCGTCAGGTTAAAAATGGGCTGCATATGAAATATATCTCTAAATTGATCAATGCAAGATTGGAGTATCCTGAGCCACAGTGGGATTGGATAAGATGGGAAGATGCAAACATTTATGACTGATATGACTGTTGCTTCTGACGAGCATTATTATTGCTCATCAGTGAAAATGGTGTGCTCACACTGCTTAAGCTGTGTTCACACCGAGATATTTATTTTTCTCTCTGTCGCTCGATTCAACCCTTTGGAATCGCTCTGTCGCTCTGTTTAAATCGCTCGTCAACAGGCACAAGAATTGACGGACATGTGGGGGCTATAACGTTACGCAATGTCATGATATTTGTCCACTACGAGCCACCATAGTTGTTTACAAGCTAAGCCTATCAGCGTGCTCCTAACGTGAGCTCTATACCGCTAGTACTTCTCTCCCGAGTCCAGAGAGAGAGAGCCTGGTAACGCGAGGTTAGGTAGTACAGACTTCACTTCATGTCAGCTGTCAGTCTGTCAATCAGCTGTCAATGTGGTTTGTTGCCACACAATAAACCAGCGGTTTGTTCCAAGCCAGTGTGATCCTTGACTCACTCTCACACGGCAGCCAATCAGCGTTGAACAGCGAGCGACTGATGCCAGCGTAATTTCGATCGAGTTGGGATATTTAATCTCAGGCGACGAGCAAATTTTCTCCCTATCGCTCTGTCTCTGTCGCTCGGACACCCAGCGATTTTTCTCCCGGGCGAATATACGCTCAATCGCTCGTTTGCATTGACTTTGTATGTAAACTCGATGCCAGCGAAAAACTTTAATAGGTCGGTGTGAACGCAGCTTTAGGTCTCTTTTCAAACCCCTATGTACATTAGCATGTGTGCAACAGCTCATAACAAAGTGACCTGCGTATGCATTACCATACTCTGTGTTGAACAATGGCGGATGTCTTCAGCACTGTTTGGCTAAGGGGAGTGTGAGCTGCTCCACCATTCATCTCGTCAGCAGAGCAGAAACAACATGAGCCCATAGTAATCACTGCTGAGTGAGATACATGAGAGTCCTGTCCACACCTATGGCTAGGCTATAGGAGAGAGGAAGGGGTGGAGGACAGGTCTGGTCGGTGAGATGAACAGATAATCGATCAATAATCAATGGCTCTTTGAACCTTCCATCTCATTTCTGTTTGCGCTACCGCCCACTTGACCCAGTTGTGTTGACTTCCTGTTCCTGTTGTGGTTCAGACCCTCTGTCGCTGCAAGCGTGCTGACATGAGATGCTGGGTCTGACCACATGAGACTAGAGATAGGATAGGTAGGCCATAGAGGATTGAGGTGGATCTGGGTGGTGGGAGGGGGCCTGGTCAGGAAAGGGGCGGGGCTAGTGAAAAGTGGCCGTAGCTAGGGATAGGAATGTCGTAGAGAGTTGGGCTTCGAGGGGTGGGTAGGGGGAGTGGCTGGAGCCCTAATAATAATAATAATAATAATAATGATAATAATAATGATAATAATAATAATAATTATAAAAAGTATCAGCAAATATTGATACTGATATATCGAACGATAATATCGGCCCATGGATATCGGTCAGCATCTAACCCACACATTGGTTATCAAAATGCAAAAGGATGTCTGTATTGTACTATTGTGTGTACATCGTGTGTTCATTCTGCGTACTGTATTGTATGTACATCCTTGAATATTTGTATGTATAGCTTTGCTCATGTGGTTTTATATTTGATTATGTTTCTTTTTGGGTATGTTCTCTGGGCTGTATTTTAGTGACTTTCTGTAGTGACTTTCTAGTCAATACATTTATATGTATAGCTTTACTCTTGTGGTTTTTTATTTTAGATTTGGCTTACGATCACGATTGGACCTTCCGTTTCTTAGAAAATGTCAACTTTTCTCTGATTGGATCAAAATTGGCGCCAACCTCAAACTATCCAATCAGAGAAAAGTTGACATTTTGTCCAATGCTGCCATCCGCGAGTCTCTACGAGTTACGGTTGCGGAGATACATCCACCCTGCCTGCAGGACTACAGGAGAGAGATAGAGGACAGTGGGGGGTTGGGGGTTTCAAGTCACTGACCAAACACTCTATTTCAGTGATTGCTGTCAGAATATAGAGCCATTTAACACTTATTTGAACACAAAAACATCGCTGAATGCAGCTTTAACACTGTATCTGGTTGTTGTGCATACATGTATGTTACATCTCAATGTTCTGTGATGTTCATCATATAAACTTAACCTAACCTAACCTAATTTGTGTGATGTCAGGTCAGCTGTAAAATGCTTCCCTCACTGCCCTCATCTGACGAGGTCTTTGCTTCCTTGAACTATAAATTATTATCAACGCTGGCATCCTCATGTGAGACTTGACCTCCTCTATCATCCGGTTAATGTTATTCAGGGTTAATGCTTAACTATCAGAACGGTGCAAAGAACTGCACTGCATTTACAGGAATTGCAAAGTGAAAGTGATGGAAATGGCAATAAAAACGCTTCATTCCCCCCATTTGGCTCCTTATGAAATGTTAAATTTATAAATAAATATGTCAATGAAATATATATATACCGTAAATTCCGGACTATAAGCCGCGGCTTTTTTCCCGTTTTTTGGCCTTTTTTGGCCCCTGCGGCTTATATAACGGTGCGGCTTATCTATGGATTTTTTCCAAAAAAAAAAAAAAAAAAAATCTCTCTTTTTTAGCACTCTTTCTAACTATAAATCCACTTCTGTTTTAATTTCCTCTCTTGCCCTCTTTTCACCACACCACGGACACTGTGTGCACTGTAAAAAACAACACAGGTGGTGTTGTGTTATGTTGTTTTGTTGAAATGTTAATAAATGGGAGCTTCCTCAAACAGCCATCTCTTTCCCGACAATCCCCTCTGTGCATGAACCCTTACATATGGTAATTAAACATTAAAACACAATAAAAAAAAAAAAAAAAAAAAAAAAAAATACCATTAAAACACCCGCGGCTTATAGTCCGGTGCGGCTTATATATGTAAAAAACAGTCAACTTTGCAGGTGCGGCTTATACTCCGGTGCGGCTTATAGTGCGGAATTTACGGTACTCTATATATATATATATATATATATATATATATATATAAATCACAATAATCAATAAAATCACAATAAAACACTACCCACCTGCCGCACAACGTT
>NC_139651.1:15057544-15157544 GCF_964638095.1 Poromitra crassiceps | reverse complement strand
CCATGATGATGCCTTACATGAAATTTGGGTGCTTCTTCCGGTGTATCCGGAGTAATCCTCCCAGCCCTCTGCCACCGTTACACTGCTGACACGGACGCACGGACGTGTCTGTAAATGATGTTTCAAAGCTGCAGGAGAAGGGAGCAAATCACGTCCAGCTTGGCTGATAAAATATTCAAAGAGCAACAGGTTAGCGGATGTGATAGATAACATGATGACATTCCCTCAAATAAGTCCCCAAAACGAAGGAAATGCGCCAGCCGCAACAATCAGTCACGTTCTAGACCGGACCTTGCACCCATAATCATTATACAGCAGGGCCGTGCAAAAATAAGGTGGATAGGCATTTTGTGAAATGTGAAATGTCTAAATAAATGGTGGATGAAATCTCTTGGTGTGTACGTCTAAACCAGAAGTGGGCGTGACTTTGTCTCTCTATTGCATAAGCAGACAAAACACGGGGGCAGGGGGGGGGTGCAGGGGGTGGTGGAAAGTCCGGAGAGCAGAGCAGGAAGGAGAGAATGAGAGGCAGGAGCAGTGAGAGTGATGGAGGGCTTAAAGATGGAAAGAGTGGAAGAAAGGGAACGGAGCCGTGAGGGCAGCTGGGGGGTGGAGAGGTGCTCTGGCTTTTTTTTTTGGGGGGGGGGGGGGGGGGGGGGGGATTTGGATTTGGGGAAGGAAAGCTGCTTAATTTAATGATCGGCAACATTTCCATACAAATAAATGTCCGTTTTACATTTCTAAACACCGTGTTGTCCTCAGGCTTCTCCACAGTAACTGCACTGTTTGCTTAGAGGTGCTGTGAAATTTGTCCTACGCATTTATCCCATCCTGGCTTGTCCTCCACGGTCCAGGCCAGGAGCGGTGGGCAGCTGCAGTGAAGCGCCCGGGGACCAACTTCTTCCAACCGCCCCTGGTCACATGACAATCTTCTGCATGTCTATATTGGAGGTCCATATTGATGATGTTATGTGGAGGAAACCCCCCGGGGAGCACAGGGAGAATATGCAAACTCCTCACAAAAAGACCCTTTTCCACGGGATAGCCCACCTGGGCACCAGGGAGACATACCCCCAGAGTCAACAGCGTCCCAGGTGGGAATAAAAGCCAGGGCCATCGTGCTGTGAGGCGAGAACGCTACCACTGCGCCACCGTGTCCACCTGACGGCTGATCGCTGGAAAGTGCAGAGCAGAAACAACAGCAATGAGCGCTGCGCCACAATGATAGAGAAGACACCATTTTTAAATATGACGAAATCAAGGAGTATAGCTTTGAAAGAAAATCGTGTTATTTGTGTTATCAAAGATCAAGTTATACAATTACATTTTGAATGTCTTTAAAGGAATACTGTACACTTTGGTTGATGTTTGCTATAGTACAATAGGATACTTTGGTGTTGGTGAACTCAATACCGCCCCATCTGGCAGAGTCAGGTTAAGGAATTGAAGCTACCGCCTGTTTCTTGTCATGTTGCCTCCATGTCTTTGCATGGTAGCATGTAGCATGTAGCATGTAGCCTATGTATTTTCCTGCACACGTTTTCTGTATTTTAAGACTATGTATACATTTCAAGACATTCTATGAAACCAGGCTACTGTATTTACTGAAGAACATCTAACTACTATTTTGGCATTCCAAATGCAGATGCCTACACCAGCTAAGCACTGTGCCAAATGCAATATCATCTAATCCGAAACCTCTAAAGACCCGAATATTAGAAACAATGACGGTGTTACAGAGAAAGTTACAGACTCAAGAAGATCCATTCATGGTTCTCGACGGTTTTCGCCATGAGGAATCTGCGAAACACGTCATATGAGAGCTGATCCTTATGAAAGAGGAAGGACGCCCTCGATCTCACTCAAACCAGAAGCTTTCAGGCAGCCCATTTAATCTGGGCTGAAAATCCAGCACCGACCATAGCTCTCTGGTCTAGCTCCTGCATCAGGAAACAGTGGATGGCCCTGGGGGGTGGATGGCCTGGGGGGTTGATAGCCTGGGGGGTGCATGGCCTGGGGGGTGCATGGCCTGGGGGGTTGATAGCCTGGGGGGTGGATGGCCTGGGGGGTTGATAGCCTGGGGGGTGCATGGCCTGGGGGGTTGATAGCCTGGGGGGTGGATGGCCTGGGGGGTTGATAGCCTGGGGGGTGGATGGCCTGGGGGGTTGATAGCCTGGGGGGTGGATGGCCTGGGGGGTTGATAGCCTGGGGGGTGGATGGCCTGGGGGGTTGATAGCCTGGGGGGTGCATGGCCTGGGGGGTTGATAGCCTGGGGGGTGGATGGCCTGGGGGGTTGATAGCCTGGGGGATGCATGGCCTGGGGGGTTGATAGCCTGGGGGGTGGATGGCCTGGGGGGTTGATAGCCTGGGGGGTTGATAGCCTGGGGGGTGCATGGCCTGGGGGGTTGATAGCCTGGGGTGGATGGCCCTCCTATAGGGGGTGGATGAAGTTGCCATGCAGAGGGGATCAGATTGGTATCAGGGCGCTTCCTGCCTGCTGTAGTCGGGGGGTTTATACATCAAAGAGCCCTGAGTCCAGAAGGCTTATGGCTGACCTGCAGGGTCACTGTGTGTGGTCAAGCTTTGTCCCAAAACCTGGGATTCCCTCAGTCTTAATTGAGATGCCAGGAGAGCAGTATAGATTTTCTATGCATCGTGTATTCAAGCTATTTCAGTGATCAGTTATCAAGCGTTTTCTAGCATTCTTTCCATGGAGAGGAGATCCCAAGTGTCCATTGTGAAGATGTGTGCACATCCTGCTCGTCAGCAGATTGAGTTTTGAACTGTGACTGCAAACAGCTCCTGCACTCACTTCCTCATTCCACTGAATCAACTTTAACAGTGCTGATTGAGTCACTCGCCTTTTTTTTGTGAATGAGTAAGAGAAAAACGGCTGTGTAAGCAGGCAACCCGCCGGTTGGTCGAGAGAGGAAAAAGACCGTTCCAATTGGTTGAAGGGGCTCCAGCCCCGAACGTTTTGATTGGTCCCCTTGACAGGAGGAGGGCTGGGCAACTTCTCTGGTCTGGAACTGTTGCCAAGTGAGAATGGGCTGATTTGTAGTGAATGGAAATGAAAATCAACTCTCTCTTGTCTCCTCTTCTCTCTACTCTTCTCCTCTCCTCTTGTCTTCTCTACTCTTCTCCTCTTCTCTTTTCTTTCATTCTTCTCATCTATCTCCTCTTCCTCTCTAGTCTATATCTAAATGACAGGGAAGTAGGGATGCGCTGACATGACAATTTTGGCCGTTCTATAACGAATATTAACATTGCTGTTATTATATGATAATCACATTTTGCACATACTGAAAAACACAATGTAAACACTGAATTTGAAAAAGTAATGTATTTCTTTATTTCCAAAAATGTCACATTGTTTCCTCTCAATGTGAACATTTTGGCCGATATAACCAATATTAACATTGCTGTTATTTTGCTCATCGGACCGATACCGATATATATATAAAAAAAAAGATGAACATCGGCCAATGATGTGATTGCCGATAGGCATGCATCCCTACAGGAAATGTATGCTAAAAAACAGAAATTGTTTGATTCTGATCTATTCATGTGTCTCCCAACATAACATCTCTCACCACTAGTGTTCGACTAACTTTGCCAATAGCTGATCATTTGTGTTTGTGTGTGTGTGTGGTGTGTGTGTGTGTGTGTGTGTGTGTGTGTGTGTGTGTGTGTGTGTGTGTGTGTGTGTGTGTGTGTGTGTGTGTGTGTGTGTGTGTGAAGGGGGAGGGGGGGGGGGATCCCAACTCTTCAAGGTCGCATTTGAACATCCCATTTTTAAAGGGAAATATCTGCCCCATATTTACACACCATATATGGGCAAGACTTCCGAGTACAGTATACGTCGAGTGCAGAGCAATTTAGAGAGAGAGTGGCGTCAGCTGAGCACCAAAATACGTGACTCATTAGCCAATGAACAGCCAGGAAGGGGTCTCGCACTACTTTTGAATGCTAAAATAAAGCTGGTAATGTACAATTTGATTAAAAAAAAAAAAACTTCAAAGTATAACACAAACTGTCCATTTTGCTGCAACTCGACAGTGCTGCTTAATCTTACTTCCTGGAACTCTTGAGAGTAAAAAAAAACAGGTCCATATACACGGCTCTGGTCGAGGGGAAATACCTGCCCCATATTGACACACCATATATGGGCAGGACTTCCGCGGACAGTATACGTGGAGTCAGTGTGGCACTGCACCTCTCCTCAGCCAGCCCCGCCCCTCCTGACGCCTCCACCCCTGATAACAGTGCTATCTATGAGGAAGAGGGAGGTGGCGGCCAAACCGACAGCACACGCCCACCACCACACCAGACCAGACATGATCAGGCTTCCAGGATCTACTGGACAAGGTGAAACCTTCTTGATCCCTGGGGCAGCAACACAACTAATGGGTTTCAGCAGAGGAGAAACATAGAATAGAATAGAATAGAATATAATAGAATAATGGCTGTATTGGAGATGGGCGGGGCTTGCACTTTTGAGGAAGAATCCAATTGGTTGCACAATGCAAGCCAAGATCAATATATCCCAAAGAAAATAATCCATCCTAACTCCTATCATATAAGAATGTGTCTGTGTGTGAGCAGAATTGTGTTCGGCCACAGCTATGCCATTTTACGTGCGATCGGGGTGAATCTTTCAGGAAGTGTATAAGTGCACCTGACCTAAGGGAGCCGTATTCTAATGACCTAATAATTACCTAATGATGTGATGTCACTCGAGCAATGATGGCATCATCATCACTGATGACATCACCATTGAGTGCTCAAGTGACATCACTGGTGGCATCACCAATTCTATACATAAGTGATCGTCGTCATCAGTTTGTCCCGGAGGCTGTGGGGGCCATTGTTTTCCAGACCAGCGGTGTCTATCTAACTCCCACGGTTCCACTAGTTTTAAATAATGGTCGATTAAGGTCATTTTCAGACAGTGCAGCAGAAACGCGGTCCAACTCGTTCGTATTTCTGATGCCATTTCCACACATCAGCGTCATTTTCCTTGAATTAAACATAGCTAAAAGCTGTTGTGTGGTGGGGCTGTGCACACAACAAATGTAAAAAATCACCAGTTAAAGTTTTTTTTGTACTCCCGAGGAAAACAAGGAAGCCATTGAGAATTGGCGAGAAGAAAAATGTGGATGTTGCTGTCAATGAAGTAAGTTGGAGTGTTCATCTTCCGTATATACGATCTTTTTGTACAACACCCGACCATGCACGCGACATAGGAGAACGCAAGGATTGCGCGGGAGTTTGTTTTCCCCCGTTTTGGCCGTGGTTTCTGAATGATGACGCGCTCCGCAGTGTCTCTATGGAGGATGTCGAGGTGACCACGTTCATATTTTTTACATCTCGAAAATCTCGCTCGTTCATATTTCAACACAAAAACAAGGAATTCCCGCCCGGCACAAAGCCGCCACGCGTACGTTTGGCGAGCATGCGTGACTTCTCAGCCGGCGGTGTCTGCGTGGAGCCCCCGCGGGCCGATGGTGGGGGGGGGGGGATCCTCTCCTCTGTCCGTGAAGAAGACATGTGTGGTCCCTCCGTCAGCCTCCTCTCCCTCCTCCCTCCTCCCTCCCTCCCTCCATGGCAGCTCCTCGCTGGCCGGGGCTCCCCTCCAACAATCAGGGCCTTCATAGGAGCCGTAATGACAAAATGAAAGCCAGTTGTGTGTCTGCACAGCTTTTAATGACTTTCAGAGCTGCTGTGGAAATGCTGGTCTCAGTCCAAACACAGAAACACAAAGCAACTCAGAGCCCACAGCAGCACGGTCCACAGCACGGTCCACAGCACGGTCCACGCTGCAGCACGGTCCACAGCACGGTCCACAGCACGGTCCACGCTGCAGCACGGTCCACAGCACGGTCCACAGCACGGTCCACAGCACGGTCCACGCTGCAGCACGGTCCACAGCACGGTCCACGCTGCAGCACGGTCCACAGCACGGTCCACGCTGCAGCACGGTCCACGCTGCAGCACGGTCCACAGCACGGTCCACACTGCTCAGAGCCCACAGCACGGTCCACAGCACGGTCCACGCTGCAGCACGGTCCACAGCACGGTCCACAGCACGGTCCATGCTGCAACTCAGAGCCCACAGCACGGTCCACAGCACGGTCCACGCTGCTCAGAGCCCACAGCACGGTCCACAGCACGGTCCACGCTGCAGCACGGTCCACAGCACGGTCCACGCTGCTCAGAGCCCACAGCACGGTCCACGCTGCTCAGAGCCCACAGCACGGTCCACAGCACGGTCCACGCTGCAGCACGGTCCACAGCACGGTCCACAGCACGGTCCACGCTGCTCAGAGCCCACAGCACGGTCCTGCTGCGTGTTGATGCAGCTGCTCCCACCTTTCTGCTGGGCGGGTTTGTTTTATGTTTGATGTTCTCATTGATAATGACAGTAATGAAGATGATGAGGATATTATTTAAACTGCCGACAGCTGAGCTTGATACTCCATGCTGCCAATATTCAATGTCTATTTGACCGTTTCCATGCCGACGGATCCCACACTTCTGTGTTTCCCCCCTAGAACATTATGAAGGCCGACACACCGAAAACACGAGCAGCAAGTAGACGCCGACCGACGCGTCACCTCACGGCTCCTGTGTCGAGGTGCCAGAACGTTTCATTTGAACGCACCGCACACACGACAGCCGACGGGTAACGAGCACGTACGTTCTGCGCCTGCGTCAGACCTGATTCATGAAACAACGCAGTGTTTGCCTATTCACCTTATGTTCATACGCGACAGTGGGCCAAATTCCTCCGGGTTGTTTTAACACTTCCGGCGGTCATGGCGTGAAATACTGTAAAAAAGAACGTCAGAAGAAGAGAGTTGTTTTTGTAGCGGACAGTGCAGGGTGTAAAACAAAGAACGTAGCAGCCTACTACTTTGAGCTCGATACACAGCAAGCAAGCGGAGTACCCACTGTTAGCCAGGTCAGATAACGTTATCGTCGACAATGACGAGCACTTTCTTGTAAAACATACCTGGACTCCAACAAAGAAAGCTTCAGATGGTTTTCTCTCCTCCGAGCGCAGCGCGAGCCACTTACGCCCATAAGACCCGCAGACGTTAACGTAATTCCCTGAAATGCGAGACTTAACGAGCCAGTTACATGGCGTTGCATTCTTAGACATTGCCGTTTGCTTTTATTTGGTATGTTACATACAATTGGCTAAATTATTAGTTAATTCAGAGTTAGATGATATTGGAGCAGGGCAGCCATTTTCTTTTTCTTTTTTTTAGCCGGAAGTCATCACACGACCACACAACCGGGTCAAATGGGCGTGGCTACATAAGGTGAATAGCATTTCGCTCACTTAAACGTTTCGTAATATACTTCTAATTGAGAATATGACTGATAAAATGTTGCAAATGGCACTGGTGTATGTATGTATGTGAGCCCTTGTCTGGTCTTCTGCTTGTGGAAGAAGGGAGAGGGGAGAGGTGGAAAAAGAAGGAGAAACCACACAGCAGCAAGAGGCTGGAGGGACTTTCCCCAGAGGACACGTGGCTGTGAAAAGATCTGCTTTACAATTATCAGTTGGAGAATGTTGGAAAATGAGCAGAGTGTTTTGTCTGGGCTCTCTGCTCTTGCACTGCTTCACTACCCCTGACCAGCCAATCAGAGTGATTTCTCTACCCCTGACCAGCCAATCAGAGTGATTTCTCTACCCCTGACCAGCCAATCAGAGTGATTTCTCTACCCCTGACCAGCCAATCAGAGTGATTTCTGTCACCGACTGCAGAACGGCAATTCAACATGTTGAATCGGCCGGAAAAGCCGCAGACTAGAGCCAACGGTGCCCAGACACGGCCAACAGATGCCCAGACACGGCCAACAGATGCCCAGACACGGCCAACAGATGCCCAGACACGGCCAACAGATGCCCAGACACGGCCAACAGATGCCCAGACACGGCCGACGGCCGACTGTGGGTTTGGTGTGTCTGGGGCTTTAGTGTCAAGACTGCTATTCCCCTCCTGTGTGAAACGATGGCAGTTTGGTTTGGTTTTCAAAGTGAACGACTGTGTTTCTAGCCTGTGTGAGTGTTCATCACGGGTATTAATAGTTTAAATAAGCAATTTGATACTTTCCAATCTTTGCTGAGCAAAAATTCGCTGCAAAAAGAATTAAACACAGGTCCCAAATGACGCCGGTCCCATATACTGTATACGCTGGGTCTGGAAATAAGTTTTGGGAAATAAACACCCGGGCTACTATTTGAAGTTTTATGGTATATATATATATTGTAATTTACTTAGTTTAACCTATTTGCAGTGTTGTTGTAGGGGTGAAAGTGAGAAGGATGAGGTGTGTGTGTGTGTGTGTGTGTGTGTGTGTGTGTGTGTGTGTGTGTGTGTGTGTGTGTGTGTGTGTGTGTGTGTGTGTGTGTGTGTGTGTGTGTGTGTGTGTGTGTGTCATGTCTGCCATGCAGAGCAAATGCCTGGTGAAACACGACTCCTGAATTCCAACAGGCTTACTAATCACTCACTGAGAGAAAGATTGGGAGAGATAGAGTGAGAGAGAGAGAGAGCAGTAGAACGAGGCAGAGAGAGAGAGAGAGAGAGAGACGGAGAGCAGTAGAACAAGATCAGAGAGAGAGAGAGAGAGAGAGAGAGTGAGAGAGAGCAGTGGATCGAGGCAGAGAGGGGGGGGGGGGGTCAGAGCAGGGGTTGGATGGCAGGACCAATCAGATCAAATATCAAACAGGGCAAATCCAGCTCCCTTCTCAAAGCCGTCTGGAATGAATGGGCTGGACGGAGGTGGTCTCCTGAGGACCTGAAGGAGGCCAGGGTGTGAGGACAGGTAGGCAGGGCTGCAGGGTCAGTGCAGCTGGACAGGCAGACAGACAAACAGACAGACAGGGTTTGACTAGTCTCGCTTGTTTGGCGCTGTACCAGCGCAGGAGAGAGTCTGGCTCCTCTTATGGTCCATTTCCACCGCTGGTATTAGCGCGGCAGCTCGACTCGCTTTTTTGTCTCATTCCACCGGTCAAAAACCTGGACAGCCCGGGTTGAGTCGGGGTTGAGTCGTGATAGTTTTAGTCCCTGCTTTGTCGGTGGGTTCCAGGGCTGCGGACCCGGTACCATACAGTGACGTGAAAACCAGTGACGACCAGTTGTGTGGCGGAGGCGAGTAAACTTGCGGTGGAAGCAGTGGAACAGTCAAGATAAGTAAGGCCAAGTAAGAGTAGAGCTGTAACTGTGTTGTTATTATATGTGGTGGAAATGAGCCATTTGGGTGGTTTGGGTGTCCCCAAACTGCCCCCAGGTCCGGTTCGTTTGATCAGTGTGAACATTGCGTTCCCTGACAGGGTCCACTTGAAGCATCAAGCCCGGGGGCGGTACACACAGTACACACAGTGTGAACACAAGTGTCCCCAAACAAGCAAGCAATATTTCACTTATTTCAATGCACGAACGTTATTGCTGTTCATTGTGCTTCTCCCTATTTTTATTGTACTTATTTTGACCCACCTTTTCCCACCACGCTTGCTGCATTTGGACACAGCGTGTTGCTGGTTTTCATTGGGGATAGCTGCAGTTTGAGATGCTTCAGAGAGGCATGGCTCCAGGCAAACACACCCGATCCAGGCATCTAGAGAGGGTTTCACTTTCCACCTGTTTCTCATTGATCTCATTTCCCTGTGAATCACCAACTAGGGATGTGCTAGAGATGTCACGATACTATCATTTCTACTAAGATACCGATACCCAGGAAAATATCGATACTCGATACCATTTTCGATACCACGGGAACGGGGGGGGTGAAGACACACCACAAAGCATAAAAATAAAGTTAGACAGATGGACGGACAGACGCACACTTCTCCATAATCTAGGCCTGATCAAACTTTGAATTCAGACAGCAGATTAGCCCTGCTCTAGCCATCAGCCTATCAGAACACGTTTAGCTTGTTGAAGCAACAGATACTCACCAATGATAGGGAGGGAAAAATCTGTGATTTTTCATTAAAAGAAAGCACTGATGCTATCGAAACTGTTGCAAATGAGTATTGTATCCGTTTCAAATTTTTTGTATTGATACTTATCGATACCTGTTGCAAATGAGTATTGTATCCGATTCAAATTTTCAGTATTGACACTTTTCGATACTATCGATACTTTTGACAAGCCTAATTTGTGCCAAAGTGTTTGGTGGTTTTTGTTGTTCTTGTAAGCAGCTTTGATGTGCATTCTGTCTGCCATGATGTCCTCTGCAGAAGAGATCTCATCTCAGTAAGACGGATCTGGTTCAAGGTTCATGTTAAATAGGCTAAATAAAGGACCATAACAACTTGCCCAATAATACTACTAATCAGTCATTGATTCTTGCGAGACTCTTCCTCCTGTATGTCCTTGATAGATTTGTTTCTGACATTCACAAAGGTCTATTTATTCATCGCAAAAAGTTTCACACAGATTTGTGCTTGACAGTTGAATGGAAACATATAGGCTAGTGTAAGAAACCAGCAGGGAGGAGAAGTACTTCTCTCAGAGGGGGAAACTCTACTGTGTGTGTGTGTGTGTGTGTGTGTCTGTGTCTGTGTGTGTGTGTGTGTGTGTGTGTGTAGGTGTGTGTGTACTGTGTAGGTGTGTGTGTGTGTAGGTGTGTGTGTGTGTGTGTCCACGGGCCCCACAGACCGGATATCTCCTATGATTTAAGACTGAGGCACTCCAGCAGCGCGTTCTGCATCGAGACGTAAATCTAAAAGCTCCCCTGACAATATGACACGTAGACCCAACCCCCTTTCTACAAGCCTATCATTAACACACACACATGTGCTGTGTGCACACACGCACACACACACACACACACACACACACACACACACACACACACACACACACACATACAGAGACACACACACACGTGTGCTGTGTGCATGCACTTTGTCAGTGTCCATCCATGCTCTTTATCCCCGCCAAACCCAATATCATGCCGATAGCATCTGGTGGCTCAGTGCTTAGCATTCTGCCTGACTGCAAGAAGGTTGCAGGTTCGAACCCCGCTCCATCCCAGCTCCTTTCTGTGTTCTCCCTCTGTCCGTGTGGGTTAAACTCCTGAGTTAACATGGTGGTGTAACATGTAGGGTTAATACTCCTGAGTTAACATGGCAGTGTAACATGTAGGGTTAATACTCCTGAGTTAACATGGTGGTGTAACATGTAGGGTTAATACTCCTGAGTTAACATGGTGGTGTAACATGTAGGGTTAATACTCCTGAGTTAACATGGTGGTGTAACATGTAGGGTTAATACTCCTGAGTTAACATGGTGGTGTAACATGTAGGGTTAATACTCCTGAGTTAACATGGTGGTGTAACATGTAGGGTTAATACTCCTGAGTTAACATGGTGGTGTAACATGTAGGGTTAATACTCCTGAGTTAACATGGTGGTGTAACATGTAGGGTTAATACTCCTGAGTTAACATGGTGGTGTAACATGTAGGGTTAATACTCCTGAGTTAACATGGTGGTGTAACATGTAGGGTTAATACTCCTGAGTTAACATGGCGGTGTAACATGTAGGGTTAATACTCCTGAGTTAACATGGTGGTGTAACATGTAGGGTTAATACTCCTGAGTTAACATGGTGGTGTAACATGTAGGGTTAATACTCCTGAGTTAACATGGTGGTGTAACATGTAGGGTTAATACTCCTGAGTTAACATGGTGGTGTAACATGTAGGGTTAATACTCCTGAGTTAACATGGTGGTGTAACATGTAGGGTTAATACTCCTGAGTTAACATGGTGGTGTAACATGTAGGGTTAATACTCCTGAGTTAACATGGTGGTGTAACATGTAGGGTTAATACTCCTGAGTTAACATGGTGGTGTAACATGTAGGGTTAATACTCCTGAGTTAACATGGTGGTGTAACATGTAGGGTTAATACTCCTGAGTTAACATGGTGGTGTAACATGTAGGGTTAATACTCCTGAGTTAACATGGTGGTGTAACATGTAGGGTTAATACTCCTGAGTTAACATGGTGGTGTAACATGTAGGGTTAATACTCCTGAGTTAACATGACGGTGTAAGAAAGGTGAAATAAACTATTACTTTGGTAATTGGACAATTGCAATGCAACAGCATCATCTGAAGGTTCAGCTGTAAAGTGTGCATTAGGGCATCATCTGAAGGTTCAGCTGTAAAGTGTGCATTAGGGCATCATCTGAAGGTTCAGCTGTAAAGTGTGCATTAGGGCATCATCTGAAGGTTCAGTTGTAAAGTGTGCATTAGGGCATCATCAGAAGGTTCAGCTGTAAAGTGTGCATTAGGGCATCATCAGAAGGTCCAGCTGTAAAGTGTGCATTAGGGCATCATCAGAAGGTTCAGCTGTAAAGTGTGCATTAGGGCATCATCAGAAGGTCCAGCTGTAAAGTGTGCATTAGGGCATCATCAGAAGGTTCAGCTGTAAAGTGTGCATTAGGGCATCATCTGAAGGTTCAGTTGTAAAGTGTGCATTAGGGCATCATCTGAAGGTTCAGCTGTAAAGTGTGCATTAGGGCATCATCTGAAGGTTCAGCTGTAAAGTGTGCATTAGGGCATCTGAAGGTTCAGTTGTAAAGTGTGCATTAGGGCATCTGAAGGTTCAGTTGTAAAGTGTGCATTAGGGCATCATCTGAAGGTTCAGTTGTAAAGTGTGCATTAGGGCATCATCTGAAGGTTCAGCTGTAAAGTGTGCATTAGGGCATCATCAGAAGATCCAGCTGTAAAGTGTGTATTAGGGCATCATCTGAAGATCCAGCTGTAAAGTGTGTATTAGGGCATCATCTGAAGATCCAGCTGTAAAGTGTGCATTATGGCATCTGAAGGTTCAGCTGTAAAGTGTGCATTAGGGCATCATCAGAAGGTCCAGCTGTAAAGTGTGTATTAGGGCATCATCTGAAGATCCAGCTGTAATGTGTGCATTATGGCATCTGAAGGTTCAGCTGTAAAGTGTGCATTAGGGCATCATCAGAAGGTCCAGCTGTAAAGTGTGTATTAGGGCATCATCTGAAGATCCAGCTGTAATGTGTGCATTATGGCATCTGAAGGTTCAGCTGTAAAGTGTGCATTAGGGCATCATCAGAAGGTCCAGCTGTAAAGTGTGCATTAGGGCATCATCAGAAGGTGCAGCTGTAATGTGTGCATTAGGGCATCATCTGAAGGTTCAGCTGTAAAGTGTGCATTAGGGCATCATCAGAAGGTTCAGCTGTAAAGTGTGCATTAGGGCATCATCTGAAGGTCCAGTTGTAAAGTGTGCATTAGGGCATCATCTGAAGGTCCAGTTGTAAAGTGTGCATTAGGGTATTATCTGAAGGTTCAGCTGTAAAGTGTGCATTAGGGCATCATCTGAAGGTTCAGCTGTAAAGTGTGCATTAGGGCATCATCTGAAGGTCCAGTTGTAAAGTGTGCATTAGGGCATCATCTGAAGGTTCAGCTGTAAAGTGTGCATTAGGGCATCATCTGAAGGTTCAGCTGTAAAGTGTGCATTAGGGCATCATCAGAAGGTCCAGCTGTAAAGTGTGCATTAGGGCATCATCTGAAGGTGCAGCTGTAAAGTGTGCATTAGGGCATCATCAGAAGGTGCAGCTGTAAAGTGTGCATTAGGGCATCATCTGAAGGTTCAGCTGTAAAGTGTGCATTAGGGCATCATCAGAAGGTGCAGCTGTAAAGTGTGCATTAGGGCATCATCTGAAGGTCCAGCTGTAAAGTATGCATTAGGGCATCATCAGAAGGTGCAGCTGTAAAGTGTGCATTAGGGCATCATTAGAAGGTGCAGCTGTAAAGTGTGCATTAGGGCATCATCTGAAGGTTCAGCTGTAAAGTGTGCATTAGGGCATCATCAGAAGGTGCAGCTGTAAAGTGTGCATTAGGGCATCATCTGAAGGTTCAGCTGTAAAGTGTGCATTAGGGCATCATCAGAAGGTTCAGCTGTAAAGTGTGCATTAGGGCATCATCAGAAGGTTCAGCTGTAAAGTGTGCATTAGGGCATCATCAGAAGGTGCAGCTGTAAAGTGTGCATTAGGGCATCATCAGAAGGTGCAGCTGTAAAGTGTGCATTAGGGCAAGGCTTGGTGCATCGCCTGCTGCGGGTCCTGAAGGGTTGAGAGTGGCAGGAATGTGGCAGGAGAGAGGCAGCTTGACATTGACAACGGCACCATCTCTCTCGAAGCAACAATAAATCAGTATCCAAGGCATTCCATCGCTGACAGTGACCTATTCCGCGCCTTGAACTTTAAAGGCTTTGAGTGCCTTATCATTGTGTTAAAAGTGTCTTTTGTTTAGAGAAACAGCTTGTAAACCAAGAAGCCCCGCGTTAGTCACCCGAAATGGTCCCGAACCTGTTTTGACTGACACTCTGTTTGGCCCCGGCAGCTTTTAAATGTAACCTTTCCCACATGCCAGAGTTAAAGTTTAGTAGGCCAAACCTCCTAATGCGCTCGCATGGGCAGGACTGAACTAGCTAACACGTTGCCTTGTCTCTGGCGCTGGGAGAGAAGGGCTCTGTGGGAAGTGATAGCACATTCCATTCACTTTTTCCCACACAGAAGAAACAGGCAGAGTAGAGGGGGAGAGAGAGGAGAGAGATGAATGCTATCTTATCAGACTGTGCACACGAGGAGATGCATATGCTACTCCACCACCATCTGCATTGTCTCCTTTGTTTTGATGAACTTGCTGTGCGGGTCAGCAGGTTATGCTGTAAAAACGTTTGAATCCTGTCATTTTGACGGAGTTGAGTTTGGACATAAACGTGAGAATTTGTGACATAACCTTTTGTAACCTTACAAGAATTTGTACGGCGGCTCCACATTTTCATTCCTGGACTACTTAGAATGCTATCTTGGACATACCTGTACACAGCAGGACATGTTCTCACAACAGCCTTCTTTAGTCGACAGCAGCCACCACACATTTCATCTGCTATAGTCTAAGCTCTGACCTGGTGACTGGAGCTCCACTCTGAACAGACAATGAGAAAACTGATGGAGACGGTGTGTTGAGAAGAAGCATGTGACAATCATGCTCCCACTACCTGTATGAGCTGCACGGGGAAAAGCACACCACCTAATATGTCAGTTCAGCTGAGTCCAGTACAGTTGCATTCGGCCCAGTTCACACAGTTACATTCGAGACTGTCCTCACCCCAAAACAGCTTGATCATGACCTATAGTTAGGTTTTTAAAATGAAGCGACCTCTAGCGGTCGTGTGTAAACACCGACAAGCTGCTATTGGTCTGCGTCCATGTCACGGGACTTGTCACGTTTCTCTCTCCACATTGAAATAGCACAGTGCAAAGTAAGGGTGTTGTGGTCAGGGATGGTGGATGGGCATAATGTGTTGTGCCTGGAAACACTCTCCAGTGGGACACGAGGACCAGGAAGTAGCCCTGAAAGCTGGAATTCCTTGAATGGCCACTTGAGGCAGGGCTCAGAAGTCCGGTCGTTCCCGTTCACCCCCATGTTAAAATGCCCCACTTTGTAACAGTGATTAAGCATCTTTACAGCCTGGACCTTAACACGGATTTGCTCTATATACTGTAGCTAATTTCACCTTTTCATAACAACTGTATGGGGGTCATTTTTTATATAACTCGCCTGTTTGAAGTAAAATAGACGATAGAAAAGGGGGTGATTGACATGTGGCCTGTCCAGTGATCGCGCAGCTTGCCGATCACGGACCAATAGCAGGCGGAGCTGCGGCTCTGGGAAACCCCCATCTCAGGTGAACTGCGTAAGGACTCAACCCATTCCCTCCCACTCTGCTGACGAAAAATCAAGATGGCGACGGCCACCACTTCAACTCAAAACGGGAGCCCCCAAAATCAATGGGATAGCTGTGTCCATATTTTTTTAGGTCAGTGGTCGTATCTAGACGGTAGGAACAACTGAGCTATGTGGTCCTCTGGGTTGGAGGACTTGTATTCAGTTCAGGTCAGTTCAGTGGTTAAGCGTACTTGGGATCAGTTGAATTCAGCATAGCTCTGATCAGCCCAGTTCAGTTAAACCCAGTTGTGTTGTGTTCAGCTCAGTTGAGTCCATTTGCTGTGTTGTTGAGCTCAGTTCAGTTGGTGAGTGTAAACCCCCCCTGATGTGGTGGTTACCCTCCCTGTAGCCAGAGGCTGTTACTACTTCCTGGTTGTGTAATAAGAGACAGACAGTGGGCTTTCCCCTGCATAACTGTACCACGCAGGAGAGGCCAGGCAGCGGTCAGAATGCAAATACTATGCAAAACCTGCAGAGTTATGGAAATATCATCACAAAATACCAGAGGGTTTTCCTGGATTACGCTATGAAATGAATGAATGAAGCTCACCGCAAAAACAGCGACAACATCAATTAACTATAATTGTGCAGCACTTGTTGAGACAAAGCCATTGAACAAAATGCGTTGAATATGAATTAATGCGGAATAAGTGCGGCCAGATGTATCTGATTCCTGATTTGCCGTTTAGATGATAACTACACTAAGGAAATACCCATATCAGACAATAGCCGTTTGGTCCAAACAACGGTCATTCAAACATAAAGAAAGCACTCGTGCAAACTTGTCTGAAGTATGATCCTTTCACTGCAGTGCTGCTAGAGGATGATGCAGGATTTATGAAGCTGTGGTAGGTTCTGAAGATGATGCAGGGTTTATGAAGCTGTGGTAGGTTCTGAAGATGATGCAGGGTTTATAAAGCTGTGGTAGGTTCTGAAGATGATGCAGGGTTTATGAAGCTGTGGTAGGTTCTGAAGATGATGCAGGATTTATAAAGCTGTGGTAGGTTCTGAAGATGATGCAGGGTTTATGAAGCTGTGGTAGGTTCTGAAGATGATGCAGGATTTATAAAGCTGTGGTAGGTTCTGAAGATGATGCAGGGTTTATGAAGCTGTGGTAGGTTCTGAAGATGATGCAGGGTTTATGAAGCTGTGGTAGGTTCTGAAGATGATGCAGGGTTTATGAAGCTGTGGTAGGTTCTGAAGATAATGCAGGGTTTATAAAGCTGTGGTAGGTTCTGAAGATGATGCAGGGTTTATGATGCTGTGGTAGGTTCTGAAGATGATGCAGGGTTTATGAAGCTGTGGTAGGTTCTGAAGATGATGCAGGGTTTATGAAGCTGTGGTATGTTCTGAAGATAATGCTGTGGTAGGTTCTGAAGATGATGCAGGGTTTATGAAGCTGTGGTAGGTTCTGAAGATGATGCAGGGTTTATGAAGCTGTGGTAGGTTCTGAAGATGATGCTGTGGTAGGTTCTGAAGATGATGCAGGGTTTATGAAGCTGTGGTAGGTTCTGAAGATGATGCTGTGGTAGGTTCTGAAGATGATGCAGGGTTTATGAAGCTGTGGTAGGTTCTGAAGATGATGCAGGGTTCTGTGGTAGGTTCTGAGTTATTACAAGGTGACAGATTTGTGCCAGGAGTTATGTTTGTGCAGGGAGGAAGGAGGCGGGTCGACGCTCCCATCCTGGGCCATGAAACCAGAAGTGACAACGAAGACCTCAGCAGCACCATGGCATCATGGTGCACAACCACACGTTCTAATGGAGCTAGCAGCAGTACACACGCACAGTGTGATACGATGGATCGGCATGTTCTAGGGGTGTCACGATACACTCAGTTCACGATACGATACGTATCACGATACTGGGTTCACGATAACGATACGATACGATATGATTTTAACAATATTTTTTAAAACTTGAATAATGACAATATATGACTGGAAAAGTAGTATTTTATTTGAAATGCACAAATACAAAACATGCTGTTGTGGGAAATTGTTATTACAATAACAACTAGAAAAAACATGAGATTGGAGATAAGGCTTATCTTGAAATAGAATTACCGTAGTTACACCGTCACTTAGATTTACTTTGAATTAAAAGGTTTCTCAGCAGTATAAATTCTCATTATGCATCTTCAGTTTTTCTTCAAACTCAAACAACAAGACTTTTCTTAATCTATTTTTTATGCATCTTCAGTTTTTCCTGTCAAGTAAACAGTTTTGCCAGAAACTCAATTGAATGGTTTCTCTCCTGTATAATTTCTCATGTGTCTCTTCAGAGACTTGTTCAACTGAACTACTTTCCACACATTGAACTTCAACAAACAAAGACGTTTCTTAGTCTATTTTTTTTTTTTTTTTTTTTGCGATATGAGATTTCATCTCAACGATACATATCGTGGCGTTTTACTATCGCGAAATTTCGTGGGACGATATATTGTGACACCCCTGTCATGCACCGTCCGGAGGCACCGTTAAACAAGCACTGTGCACCTGCGTGACAAAGCGGCCATATTTTACACCGCCGGATGCATGCAGTTTGGTTGATGACATGTTTATTGTAGAACTGATCAACACTACACATGTCTATGGGAAGACTTCTCAAGTGATTCTACACATTTCTGATCATATTCCACACAGGTACGGTATGCATGAAGGTGCAGGAAGACTATGATTATAATGGCTTTTCCACAATGTCAAGAAGAATACATTACAAGAATTAGACCTTATTCGATTGACGTCACTCACGTACGGGCACGCCCACCGCCGCCATGTTGTTGACATAGCGCAGCCGCTTTAAGTGACAGCCTATGTAAGAGCAGAGTTTATAGGAAGCTAGCCGCCGTTAGCGTTACCTGTATCGTTCCAATTGTGTTCGGATGGTGACCTGCGTTAGGCACGGCTGTAGTAATGACAGCAATAAAGTCCCTGTGGTTTGTTTCTATCTCTACCGTCCACAGACGTGAAGGGAGCGAGACTGAGGATACGTCAGCAGCACAGGAGAGGTGTGTGGATAGTTAGGAGAGACAGGTGAAACTTTCTGACAGCTCCTCACAGCAAAGTCTGTTCACCTCGTTTTTTCTTTTGTTTATTATTACATGCATTAACGGCAGCATACAAACAACAATTCTGGCTTTTTTATTGCTGTCATTACCATCGCTATTTTGTAATGGAACAGAAACGACAATAACGCCGTTACTATAGTTGTCAGCTGCAGGACGGTATGTCACCAATATGCCGCTGTCCGGGGTTAGCGAATAAGGTCTATACAGAAGTGCTGAATATTTTAAATTTCTGACTAGGGCTATGAAAATGTCTCTCTCTCTAAGTATGAGTGCAAACCCACCATGAGTTGTCTGTACATTCGGACATATTCTCAGTCAACGTCAAGGCAAGGCATGTCCACACACACACACACACACACACACACACACACACACACACACACACACTCACTCACTCACTCACTCACTCACTCACTCACTCTCTCTCTCTCTCTCTCTCTCTCTCTCTCTCTCTCTCTCTCTCTCTCTCTCTCTCTCTCTCTCTCTCTCTCTCTCTCTCTCTCTCTCTCTCTCTCTCACACACACACACACACACACATTCACATACATACATACATGCCCCAATAGCACACGTACGCGAGCGCACACACACACATGCACACACACACACACACACACACACACACACTCACTCACTCACTCACTCACTCACTCACTCACTCACTCACTCACTCACTCACACACACACACACACATATTCACATACATACATACATGCCCCAATAGCACACGTACGCGAGCGCACACACACACACACACACACACACACACACACACACAGACAGCACACTCCACCCTTCCCAAGCCGCGCGCCCAAAGAGGGAATGTATCTTCTTTGTAATTGAGCGTTGAGGTTTTCCTCCGATCCCCACTAAGTGCCTGAGGTGACACATGAGTCAATATAAGTGCCTGAGGTGACAGACGAGTCAATATTTGGAGAGATGATGATGAGCACAAACATGGCAGTTATACCTCCTTCACCGTGCTGTCATGACAACAACCACATACGTTCTGTTGGGTGTTTCTAGATTGGCTATATATACATCTACAGTACCATACAGTACAACATGGCACATTCCAGTGAGTGCAGGGTTTGTCAAAGTGGGGTCACCCCCAGCAAGTGGATACACCAGCCTGGTGTATCCACCACTGGTGTAATATTTTATATATTTATATATATATATATCTATAATATTTATTTTACCTATTTACGTTGTAAGTGGCAGTCTTGATGTTCCAGTATGTTTTGTGTGTGTGTGTGTGTGTGTGTGTGTGTGTGGGGGGGGGGGGGTGGTGGTGTGTGTGGTGTGTGTGTGTGTGTTTTGTAGATTAAACTATACCAGAACTTGAAATGTTTCCATGGGTGAAAAATGACAAATACTTTTAATCATTAAATCACCAGAAACTATCCCACATGTAGAATGTTTAAAGGAACACTCTGCCCATTTTCAACCAGCTTTGTATCATTAGAACATCAGTAGTATATCAGAAAACTGTAAATGGTTTTGAAGTCTGTCATTTAATTGGACAGTTATTGAGTGTTAAAGTGTGGACCAGTGACATCACTGGTCCACACTAACTCAAATTAATAACTCATTAACTCAAATCAACTCTCAAACTGTAAACGGTTTTGAAGTCATTCATCTAGTTTGACAGTTATTGAGAGTTGATTTGAGTTAATGAGTTATTAATTTGAGTTAGTGTGGACCAGTGATGTCACTGGTCCACACTTTAACACTCAATAACTGTCAAATGAAATGACAGACTTCAAAACCGTTTACAGTTTTCTGATATACTACTGATGTTCTAATGATACAAAGCTGGTTGAAAATGGGCGGAGTGTTCCTTTAAGAATGACTAAAAAAATCTTCCACTGTGACCAAGTCTTCAAATTCAGGTCCATGGCCCTGATGATGTGTGTGTTTTTGGGGGGGAAAGTTTTGAGAAGCCCTGCTGTCGTTATTGTTCACTAATGACGACTATGCAGGTTTTCTGTCCACTTTCTGTAGCAAATCAATAGTTTTGAAGAGGCATGAAGTTGTGGTGGGAACACAGCAGCACAGAGCGAGAGGAAGGATCAAAGATTCTGAGAAGAGGGAGGAGAGAGTTTGAGAGAGACTTGAAGGAACATGAGGAGACGATATGCAAAAATGGTTGTTGACATTCCAGTCATATTAGCGCAGGGAGGATATGTCCATTCTTGGAGATGTAAGTCTCTATTTATGTAGAGACAGATGCACGAGCATGAAGTTATTATTATGCCATAATGATACATCAGCTGACCTTCCAATTAGGCTAATTTAGAACAGAGGAGAGCCCTGCAAGGCGGTAGTGGGGCCAGAGAGAAAACAAACATGTCAACCTTTCTTTTCCTGCTGCTGTTGAGTACTGTATGCCCACACACAACTCCACTGTTGGAATCAGACCTATATGAACTCCTGAAAAGCTTTAAAAGACAATTCCAGTTGGAGTTCCCTGCATTCCCATTCCCAACCTGTGGGCCGGGGCCCACTGGTGAGCCGCGAAGGTGCATTACGATTATGATTAATAGATAGATATACACACACACACACACACACACACACACACACACACACACACACACACACACACACACACACACACACACACACACACAGCCTTTATTGAACAGGACAGAAGATTGACAGGAGATGAAGGTGTGACAAAGGGCCACGGGTCGGATTCGAACCCAGGTCAGCCGCAGGTATAGGACTAACGCAGGTATAGGACTAACGCAGGTATAGGACTAACGCAGGTATAGGACTAACGCAGGTATAGGACTAACGCAGGTATAGGACTAACGCAGGTATAGGACTAACGCAGGTATAGGACTAACGCTCGGTTCACATGGGGCACTACTCAGAAGCAGCGAGCAGGAGCCTTGCCATTCACACCAGAAGCACTCTCTTTTCCTCAGCGCCTCGCTCGGCTCACAACTTGCATTGACTTCATGCCTGGCAGCTCGGGTGCAGCGCGCTGCATGCTTGGAAAATAGAACAGAATCTGAAACTATCGCTGCAGCGCACGCAGCGTAGCTTCAGCGTGGCGTGGCATGGCGTGCAGCGGGTGTGATCGCCTAAGGACGCCGAAATGAAACTGCCATAGCGCTGCGTGACTTCGGCGTACGGTATGGTGTGAACCAAGTCTTTGTGGTGCACACTACCAATGGTCTATGAAAGCATTATCGGAATGTTCATTCATCATTCGATACCCGTGTACGGTATTATGTTTTATGTTACATTACCTACCCGTGTATTATGTTACATTAACTACCTGTGTATTATGTTACATTAACTACCCGTGTATTATGTTACATTAACTACCTGTGTATTATGTTTTATGTTACATTACCTACCTGTGTATTATGTTACATTAACTACCCGTGTATTATGTTTTATGTTACATTACCTACCCGTGTATTATGTTACATTACCTACCCGTGTATTATGTTACATTACCTACCTGTGTATTATGTTACATTACCTACCTGTGTATTATGTTACATTAACTACCTGTGTATTATGTTTTATGTTACATTACCTACCTGTGTATTATGTTACATTAACTACCTGTGTATTATGTTTTATGTTACATTACCTACCTGTGTATTATGTTACATTAACTACCCGTGTATTATGTTTTATGTTACATTACCTACCCGTGTATTATGTTACATTACCTACCTGTGTATTATGTTTTATGTTACATTACCTACCTGTGTATTATGTTACATTAACTACCCGTGTATTATGTTTTATGTTACATTACCTACCCGTGTATTATGTTACATTACCTACCCGTGTATTATGTTACATTACCTACCTGTGTATTATGTTACATTACCTACCCGTGTATTATGTTACATTACCTACCCGTGTATTATGTTACATTACCTACCTGTGTATTATGTTACATTACCTACCCGTGTATTATGTTACATTACCTACCTGTGTATTATGTTACATTAACTACCTGTGTATTATGTTACATTACCTACCCGTGTATTATGTTGGGACGGCTTTAGCTCAGGAGGTAGAGCGGGTCGGCCAATGACGCAAGGGTTGGCGGTTCGATCCCCGCTCCCTCCCAGCTGCTGTCGTTGTGTCCTTGGGCAAGACACTTAACCCCAAATTGCTCCCGATGGTGTGTAGGCACCCTGCGTGGCAGCCTGCCGCCATTGGTGTATGAATGGGTGAATGTAGACTATCTACTCATTGTAAAGCGCTTTGGATAAAAGCGCTATATAAATGCAGACCATTTACCATTTACCATGTTACATTACCTACCTGTGTATTATGTTACATTAACTACCTGTGTATTATGTTACATTACCTACCTGTGTATTATGTTACATTACCTACCTGTGTATTATGTTACATTACCTACCCGTGTATTATGTTACATTACCTACCTGTGTATTATGTTACATTAACTACCCATGTATTATGTTTTATGTTACATTACCTACCTGTGTATTATGTTACATTACCTACCCGTGTATTATGTTACATTACCTACCCGTGTATTATGTTACATTAACTACCTGTGTATTATGTTACATTACCTACCCGTGTATTATGTTACATTAACTACCTGTGTATTATGTTACATTACCTACCTGTGTATTATGTTACATTAACTACCTGTGTATTATGTTACATTACCTACCCGTGTATTATGTTACATTAACTACCTGTGTATTATGTTACATTACCTACCTGTGTATTATGTTACATTACCTACCCGTGTATTATGTTACATTAACTACCTGTGTATTATGTTACATTACCTACCTGTGTATTATGTTACATTACCTACCTGTGTATTATGTTACATTACCTACCTGTGTATTATGTTACATTACCTACCTGTGTATTATGTTACATTACCTACCCGTGTATTATGTTACATTAACTACCTGTGTATTATGTTACATTACCTACCCGTGTATTATGTTACATTAACTACCTGTGTATTATGTTACATTACCTACCCGTGTATTATGTTACATTACCTACCCGTGTATTATGTTACATTAACTACCTGTGTATTATGTTACATTACCTACCTGTGTATTATGTTACATTACCTACCTGTGTATTATGTTACTTTACCTACCTGTGTATTATGTTACATTACCTACCTGTGTATTATGTTACATTTCCTACCTGTGTATTATGTTACATTACCTACCTGTGTATTATGTTACATTAACTACCCGTGTATTATGTTACATTACCTACCCGTGTATTATGTTACATTACCTACACGTGTATTATGTTACATTACCTACCTGTGTATTATGTTACATTACCTACCTGTGTATTATGTTACATTACCTACCTGTGTATTATGTTACATTAACTACCTGTGTATTATGTTACATTACCTAGCCGTGTATTATGTTACATTACCTACCCGTGTATTATGTTACATTACCTACCTGTGTATTATGTTACATTACCTACCCGTGTATTATGTTACATTACCTACCTGTGTATTATGTTACATTACCTACCTGTGTATTATGTTACATTACCTACCTGTGTATTATGTTATATTACCTACCTGTGTATTATGTTACATTACCTACCCGTGTATTATGTTACATTACCTACCTGTGTATTATGTTACATTACCTACCCGTGTATTATGTTACATTACCTACCCGTGTATTATGTTACATTACCTACCCGTGTATTATGTTACATTACCTACCTGTGTATTATGTTACATTACCTACCCGTGTATTATGTTACATTACCTACCCGTGTATTATGTTACATTACCTACCTGTGTATTATGTTACATTACCTACCTGTGTATTATGTTACATTACCTGTGCTTCTCAATCGTACCATCAAAGCATGTTTTCATTCCAACCAAACACGACAGCAGATCATCTCACAAGGTGATCATCCAAGCCAAGGAATCCACGTCGATGGCCTACTTGTGATGTTCTTCTGGAAAATATTCTTCCCACATTTTCTTGGAAACAAATTTAGAAAGAATATGAAAACAGAGAAGGATCTTTACAGTTTGAGATGGAATGAGGAACAGCAGTAAACATATTTTAAATATTATTTGCTTAGTGTCTACTTAGTACATATTTTAAGTATTATCTGCTTCGTGTCTGCGCCCCTATTCTCAAGTTTCAGATAGCTTATCAGGGTGTTCCATTTCACATAGCCATTATGTCTTATTGGACTTGTATTTTAACTGATGTGTGAATATACTCAACTGAAATTAGCTCAACGACAAGACTTTCAATAAGAAGACAAATGTAGACACTTAGCAGTTCCGCATGCGTAAATGCATTTCTAACATGGTTTTCAGAAAATGCTTGAACATAAACTTTGCTGTTTCATAAACGTTTGTTAACCACAGACCTTATTTCATGCATATACCTACCTTCTTCTTCTCCTTCCGGCTGCTCCCATTAGGGGTCGCCACAGCGGATCATCTGTTTCCACCTCTTCCTGTCCTCTGCATCTTCCTCTGTGGTGCCAACCACCTGCATGTCCTCCCTCACCACATCCATAAACCTCCTCTTTGGCCTTCCTGTTTTCCTCTTGCCTGGCAGCTCCATCTTCTGCATTCTTCACCCGACATAACCAGCATCTCTCCTCTGCACATGTCCAAACCATTTCAATCTGGCCTCTCTCACTCTGTCTCCAAACCATTTCAATCTGGCCTCTCTCACTCTGTCTCCAAACCATTTCAATCTGGCCTCTCTCACTCTGTCTCCAAACCATTTCAATCTGGCCTCTCTCACTCTGTCTCCAAACCATCTCAATCTGGCCTCTCTCACTCTGTCTCCAAACCATTTCAATCTGGCCTGTCTCACTCTGTCTCCAAACCATCTCAATCTGGCCTCTCTCACTCTGTCTCCAAACCATTTCAATCTGGCCTCTCTCACTCTGTCTCCAAACCATCTCAATCTGGCCTCTCTCACTTTGTCTCCAAACCATTTCAATCTGGCCTGTCTCACTTTGTCTCCAAACCATCTCAATCTGGCCTGTCTCACTTTGTCTCCAAACCATTTCAATCTGGCCTGTCTCACTTTGTCTCCAAACCATCTCAATCTGGTCTCTCTCACTCTGTCTCCAAACCATTTCAATCTGGCCTGTCTCACTTTGTCTCCAAACCATCTCAATCTGGCCTCTCTCACTCTGTCTCCAAACCATTTCAATCTGGCCTGTCTCACTTTGTCTCCAAACCATCTCAATCTGGCCTCTCTCACTGACTCTGTCTCCAAACCATTTCAATCTGGCCTGTCTCACTTTGTCTCCAAACCATTTCAATCTGGTCTCTCTCACTCTGTCTCCAAACCATTTCAATCTGGCCTGTCTCACTTTGTCTCCAAACCATCTCAATCTGGCCTCTCTCACTCTGTCTCCAAACCATTTCAATCTGGCCTGTCTCACTTTGTCTCCAAACCATTTCAATCTGGTCTCTCTCACTCTGTCTCCAAACCATTTCAATCTGGCCTGTCTCACTTTGTCTCCAAACCATTTCAATCTGGTCTGTCTCACTTTGTCTCCAAACCATCTCAATCTGGTCTCTCTCACTCTGTCTCCAAACCATTTCAATCTGGCCTGTCTCACTTTGTCTCCAAACCATCTCAATCTGGCCTCTCTCACTCTGTCTCCAAACCATTTCAATCTGGCCTGTCTCACTTTGTCTCCAAACCATCTCAATCTGGCCTCTCTCACTGACTCTGTCTCCAAACCATTTCAATCTGGCCTGTCTCACTTTGTCTCCAAACCATTTCAATCTGGTCTCTCTCACTCTGTCTCCAAACCATTTCAATCTGGCCTGTCTCACTTTGTCTCCAAACCATCTCAATCTGGCCTCTCTCACTCTGTCTCCAAACCATTTCAATCTGGCCTGTCTCACTTTGTCTCCAAACCATTTCAATCTGGTCTCTCTCACTCTGTCTCCAAACCATCTCAATCTGGCCTGTCTCACTTTGTCTCCAAACCGTCTCAATCTGGCCTCTCACTCTGTCTCCAAACCATTTCAATCTGGCCTGTCTCACTTTGTCTCCAAACCATTTCAATCTGGCCTCTCTCACTCTGTCTCCAAACCATTTCAATCTGGCCTCTCTCACTCTGTCTCCAAACCATTTCAATCTGGCCTCTCTCACTTTGTCTCCAAACCATCTCAATCTGTCCTCTCTCACTCTGTCTCCAAACCATCGTCAAGTGGAGTGTTTGAATGTAGTGAAGCTTTGAGTTAACCATGCAGTGAAACCAGTAGCTGAAGTGTTTGGTTGGAATGAAAAGCTTCTTGACCGATAGCGCATGATTGGTATTTGGTAACCGCTGGTCTAAACGACTGAAGTACACACGCACACACACACACACACACACACACACACACACACACACACACACACACACACACACACACACACACAGCGACATAGTATAACAAGTGTTTTGTCTATCAGAGCCCACTCAGTTGTTTTGCCCACGAGTCTGTTGGAGGCCAGCATGGCCGGCTGTTATGTAGGAGTGGTGCCACCCAAGAAGATGGCTGCACAACGGAACTATGCCATGGTACCGCCATCACTGAGAGACCGCTATCAGGATGGCATGGCATATACACAAACACTGGCACGCACACACTAGACTCACCCAGTTGTGTGTGTGTGTGCGCGGGCGTGTGTGTGTGTCAGTCAGTCATCTATCTGATAAATGCCCACTCCACAGCTACAATGAGGTAGGAGTACATACCACATCTGGCAGGGTAGAGACAGAGGCAGAGAGAGACAGACAAACGGACGCAGAGAGAGTGAGAGAGAGACAAACGGACGCAGAGAAAGAGAGTGAGAGAGAGAGACAGACAGACAGACAGAGGCAGAGAGAGTGAGAGAGACAGACAAACGGACGCAGAGAGAGAGTGAGAGAGAGACAGACAGACGCAGAGAGAGAGTGAGAGAGAGAGAGACACAGACAGACAGAGGCAGAGAGAGAGAGAGACCAATACCGGCCGAGTCATAAGTCAAAAACAGAGTAAGAAAGAGTGATTTGCAAACTGTCTGACATGAGTACATTGATGGTCCTCCTGTGATAGTTATGAAGACAGAGCAAGGGTGTGTGTGTGTCTGTGTGTGTGTGTGTGTGTGTGTGTGTGTGTGTGTGTGTGACACCCCCCACCTCATCCCAGACACACAGACTCGGCATAGTGCCACCTACTGGCAAACGTAAAAAAGTGGTGTATCTCGAGAACCATTTGTCGGATTGTCTTCGGGGTCGGGGAGTGCGCTAAGGGGGACCTGATGGATTGCAGTGCCCAATTTCATGTAATTTGCCACAGCAAAACCCCTGACCCCCCATTTTCTACCCAAATGTACTTGGCCCATTTCCCCCTGCTGCCCCTGTCGCTGCTCCACCCTCTGCCGATCTGGGGAGAACCGCAAACTAGCACCATGCTTCCTCCGACACACATGCGCAGTTGCCAGCCACTTCTTTTCACCTGACAGCGGGGAGCTTCACCGGCAGGACATAGCACTTGGGAGGATCACGCTATTCCCACCAGTTCCCTTCCATCACTGCTGTTGAGGTCAGGACAGGGACACAGAGACAGAGAAACAGAGCGAAACATCTTCACCTTGCTTCAAATCTGCCCTGATCACCTTACATAACTCCTGATATGGTGGTGAAAAACAAACCAATCACCCTCTGTCACTCATTTCAAAACAATAAAGACAGACAGCGGTACAACTGTGGAACACTGCCTGGAGCAGTGCATGGTTATAAAGCAAGTCTGATACCATGAATATAAAGATAGTCAAATGCCAAACAATCAAGAGATCACATGATGAGGAGCTGGTTGAACAAGCCGAGGAATTTTAACGACTGCTTTGAGATTAAAACAAAGGGCAAGTTCACATGATCATGATTGTGGACTTCCGGTCCAAACGGGCCCACAGTGCCACGGTGCCACGGTGCACACAAAGGCTGTTTGATGCCACAATACACATTTCTACACAAAGGCTGTTTCATGCCACAATACACATTTCTGCACGTTTATATGGACAAAAGGACATGTTTGCATCAAAAATGACAGCATGAACACACTTGCTTGCCAAAGTTAACTTTGTCTCAAACCAGAGTTACCCTCGCTTATGGTTATCGGTTATGGTTATGGTTATGGTGACCTCTTGCGATAAATAAATAATTTTATGTCGGCAATTTATGTAATAAATAAACTAGAGACCATGCATCTTGCAATGGGATCACACCAGCCACTTAAAACGAATGTGGGCCAGGGGGGGGGGTGTAAAGTGGGGGTGGAGGGGGGGGTAAAGTGGGGGTGCAGGGGGGGTGTAAAGTGGGGGTGCAGGGGGGGTGTAAAGTGGGGGTGCAGGGGGGGGGGGGGTAAAGTGGGGGTGCAGGGGGGGTGTAAGGTGGGGGTGCAGGGGGGGTGTAAAGTGGGGGTGCAGGGGGGGTGTAAGGTGGGGGTGCAGGGGGGGGGTAAAGTGGGGGTGCAGGGGGGGTGTAAGGTGGGGGTGCCGACACCCCTTGCTTGGATCGCGGCCATTTTCCAACTCTGCCTTCATGTTGATGTCAGCTACACACCTGTAAAGTTTAGTGACGGCATCTTGCACAGCTTTGATGATATCACGCTCACAAACTCTGTCCACATACCTTCATCTAAACACCTGGAAAAGTACTCAGAATGGCTTCTGTGGTATAGTTCCAGTACATTAGGTGTTTCCAGGACCACATTTGGCCTTGATGACAACAGTAGCAGCCCTGTGTTGTCACAGCTGGTCAATATATAATATATAAAGTGTCAGTGAGTAAAGGAGCCATTTAGAATGTTGATGTTGTCAAGTTCAAAGCGCCTCTACCTGTACCTGCTGTGCTACACAGGCTTGACTCGTGACGAGGATACCAGGCACGCTAAGACTCTCCTGTACCTTCAGCACCATGCAGCCCCTCATGCTCAGGGAGGAGCTCATCACCATGCAGGAGGACGTCATGGTTTCCTGGATGATGGACTATTCTCAGTGACATGCTACAGTTTGTTCACACGCTCACTGGGTTAGGCTGTAGAATAACGGGTTAGCGTTAGCCCCCAGGGGACTGTTAGCACACCTCTCACTTTTCCTTTTCATTCTCTATACCTCAGACTTCTGATTCAATTCAGGGTTATACCACGTCCAGAGGACTACCTCCAGAGGACCACCTCCATATGACCACCTCCACAGGACCACCTCCAGAAGACTACCTCCAGAGGACCACCTCCATATGACCACCTCCACAGGACCACCTCCATATGACCACCTCCAGAAGACCACCTCCAGATGACCACCTCCAGAAGACCACCTCCAGAGGACCACCTCCAGAGGACCACCTCATATGACCACCTCCAGAGGACCACCTCCATATGACCACCTCCAGAGGACCACCTCCATATGACCACCTCCAGAGGACCACCTCCATATGACCACCTCCAGAGGACCACCTCATATGACCACCTCCATATGACCACCTCCAGAGGACCACCTCCATATGACCACCTCCAGAGGACCACCTCCAGATGACCATCCTCATATGAGCACCTCCAGAGGACCACCTCCATATGAGCACCTCCAGAGGACCACCTCATATGACCACCTCCAGAGGACCACCTCCAGATGACCACCTCCAGAGGTCCACCTCCGGATGACCACCTCCAGAGGACCACCTCCAGAGGTCCACCTCCGGATGACCACCTCCATATGACCACCTCCAGAGGACCACCTCATATGACCACCTCCATATGACCACCTCCAGAGGACCACCTCCAGATGACCACCTCCAGGGGTCCACCTCTGGATGACCACCTCCAGATGACCACCTCCAGAGGACCACCTCCAGAGGTCCACCTCCGGATGACCACCTCCAGAGGACCACTTCCAGAGGACCACCTCCAGATCACTCCTCTGTCGTGGGATACATCACCTTAGGGCAGTGAGGAGGAGTACAGGAGTCTTGTTGAGACCTTTGTCAAAAATGGGCGTGGCCTAACACAAAAAGGCCGTAACTGCACACCTGTTTGTCCAATGATCGCTAAATTTATCAGATATATCAAGGAGGATGTCCTAGTCAAAATTTGTCATTGGTGAAAGTGGGCGGGGTCTATGGTGTAACCATGTCATAGCGGTAAATCAAGTCCATTCACATAATCGGTCGCAAACTTCTCAGCCTCATCTGGAGTGGCATTTCTGACATGCTATTGTGCGATTTGAGCAAAAGGGGGTGCCGCCGATGCCAAGAGTGGGCGTGGCCTAACACAGTAACATGCGTAACTCCACGCCCATTGGTTCAATGATCGCGAAACTCGGCAGATATACCGAGCGATATATTTGGACCATGTACCAGAACCACTGCCACGTTTTTGTGATGTCATTTTGTGATGTCAGTTGGAAAAAGGCTTGGACCCCGGTATATTTGTGATTGATGTTATAATTATTTGCATATCATTTGCATATAACTCATAGTTGTTCCTGGTGTTGGTCGCTCCCTTTTTGTTGCTGTATTTAAAAGAAGTCATGGAACTTGTTTGGTTTCGGGGGCCAGTGTGAAGTAAGCCACATACTTAGAACAGATGCTAGTGAGCATAGAGTGTGACATGCTTCAGACACTGATCAACAGGCTCCTTTAACGAGCTGCGGAGGGTTTGTAGCATGACCAATTCAGAGAGAGACCATGCAGGTTTATCAATGCAGCAGAAACAAAGACGTGTGAGGCCCACAATACAGTAAGCAGGCAGACAAGCAGACAGACAGGCAGACAGACAGATAGACAGGCAGATAGACAGACAGACAGACAGACAGGCAGGCAGGCAGACAGACAGACAGATAGACAGACAGACAGACAGACAGACAGGCAGACAGACAGGCAGACAGACAGACAGACAGATAGACAGGCAGACAGACAGACAGGCAGGCAGACAGACAGACAGATAGACAGACAGACAGACAGACAGACAGACAGACAGACAGGCAGATAGACAGACAGACAGACAGACAGACAGGCAGACAGACAGACAGGCAGATAGACAGACAGACAGACAGACAGACAGGCAGACATACAGACATACAGACAGACAGACAGGCAGACAGACAGGCAGGCAGACAGACAGACATACAAACAGACAGGCAGGCAGGCAGATAGACAGACAGACAGACAGGCAGAGACACAGACAGACAGACAGACAGACATACAGACACACAGACAGACAGGCAGACAGACAGACAGAGCCACAGACAGACAGGCAGACAGAGAGAGAGAGAGACAGACAGACAGACAGACAGACACACAGATAGACAGACAGACAGGCAGGCAGACAGACAGACAGACAGACAGACACACAGACACACAGACAGACAGACAGACAGACAGGCAGACAGGCAGACAGGCAGGCAGACAGGCAGGCAGACAGACAGGCAGACAGACAGACAGACAGACAGACAGACAGACAGATAGATAGACAGACAGACAGACAGACAGACAGACAGGCAGACAGACAGGCAGGCAGGCAGACAGACACACAGACAGACAGACAGACAGACAGACAGACACACAGACACACAGACAGACAGACAGACAGACAGACAGACACACAGACACACAGACAGACAGACAGACAGACAGGCAGACAGGCAGGCAGACAGGCAGGCAGGCAGACAGACAGACAGACAGACAGACAGACAGACAGGCAGACAGACAGGCAGGCAGACAGACACACAGACAGACAGACAGACAGACAGACAGACACACAGACACACAGACACACAGACAGACAGACAGACAGACAGACAGGGGAGTTGTATTGTGCAGACAGAAATGCAGTCACGCTATGAAACAATATACAGAGAGGCAGGAGAGGCAAAGATGACTCAAATGTCAAGTATTTCAAAGATCCTACTTAAGTACCAAATCAATCAGAACCAGAACCTTGTATTGACACCACATCATCTTCCAGTGTCATGTTCATTCTCTACATACATGCTTGATGTTGACAAATCTAAAAACTAAGATCCTGAAAATCATGTCATTGATTATGTCAGGTGGCAGGACAGTCTGCACAGTCACACAGACCGTTTCCCCAGGCAGTAAGGCAGTCAGTAAAAAGTATGGGTGATTGATGACAGTAAGACAGTGGGTCCAGTCAGTGAGACTGTCAAAGTCTTACTGACTGACTATCTGACTGTCTTAATGACTGGCACAGTCCAGTCAGTAAGACTGTCAAAGTCTTACTGACTGCCTTAATGACTGACACAGTCTCTGTCAAACGATTGTATTGTCATTGCTGCCAGTAAGACAGCCAGGCGTTAAGACAGACAGTCAGACAGACAGGCAGTAAAGTGCAGTAATTGATGGCTGTAAGACAGAAAGTCCGTCCAGTCGGTCAGACAGCCAGGCAGTAAAGGGCCGTGATTGACAGCAGGTCTTGTGGCTCGCGCCTCGGCACGCCACTCATCCGCCACTTCCTGGGTCCTTTGTGTTGCCCCACACACACACACACCCACACACACACACACACACACACACACACACACCATCTGCTGTGGTAATTCACAGGCTGCATGCCGGAGCAGCACACAGCCTCCTCTCTCACTTTCCTTTCTCCTATTCATGCTTCCCTCACTCGCTCGCTCTTTCTTTTTAGGAGGGAGAAAGCCAGGCTATTCAGAACTTTTGTTTGTACTGGCCCCACAAACACACATACACACGCGCATGCACGCACGTGCGTGTGCGTGTGGGCGTGCGCACGCACACACGCGCGCACGCACACACGCACGCACGCACGCAAACACACACACACACACACACACACACACACACACACACACACATACACACATGTTCCGAAAGCAATCAGTCCACTCCAGTCATGTACTGTATTAGATAGAGGATGGCAGTAAAGTAAAAAAAAGTTGTCCGAAAAAGAAATACTCCGTAAAGTACAGATACTGAAAATCCTACTTAAGTACAGTAATGAGGTATTTGTACTTAGTTACTTCCCATCTCTGCTGACCAGAGGAGGCACTAGTGCAACAACCAGGATAGGGGGTACTGTATAGCCTGCCCCTACCCCAGCTTCCCACCTGCAGACCCTCATACTATTAAATATCTGAAATACTTAACAAACAGAGCTATTAAAATTAAGATAAATTACGTCATTTGAAATTTTAGCCTACCTAGCAAAACAACATGACCAAGCACATTTGAGTGCACACATCCCAGCATGCACCTCCCCAAACAGGAAGAAGACATACATCTGGATAAGCTTATGAAGGCCATGCACATACTATGCATTTGTTGTATCCGCCCACACACCTCTCAAGCTGCGTTCACAAGCTCTGATTGGACTATGTGCGGATGTCCCGCCTAAAGGCTCATTAGTCCAATCAGAGCTCATTATTTTCACAGGAGTTTCCCTTTCCGTTTTGACCAACTTTCCGCTGCAGGAAGTACAGACCAGGGGCCGGTTGCACCAACTGGTCTTACACTGGTCTTAAGCTAAGTTGGGTCGTAACTTTACGACCTAACAGCTACGCCGGTTGCACCAAGACGGCTTAAGCCTTCTTTTCACTACGCCCAGGCGTAACTCCTACGCCTCGTCAGGAGGAGGCGTAGAGCCTGCCTGTAACAGAGATCTCCGTGTTTTATCAGCATAGACCGTTTTGAGTCCTTACCCTCATCGTCGTAACACAGCCAGTTCTCCATCTTTTGAAGCATGATGTTAGATTACAACGAGCTAGTTGTGTGGCTTAGCCTTCCAAAATGTTGCCGTTAATTTTTTAGAATTTAATACATAGAATTGGGAACGTTACATTCAATTTCATTCAGACTGTCTTTCTGGCTCAATCGCCGCCATTTTCCCCCCGGAGCGAGGGAGGGTGAGAGGAGGGAGGGTGTTTTACAGTAGTGGCTGATAGAGCGTAGTGGCACAGTGACGCTCCAAGCAGGTCGCGAGGCACATTTTTTGCAACATCATCCAATCAGGGTGCATTCCCTGGCAATTCACATGGACGCGCATCGCTACGACCGGCGTAGTTAAGACCAGACGTGTTGGTGCAACAGGCGTAAATCCACTCTAAAGACTGGTCTTAACTAAGACCGACGTAGGAGTTACGACCAGGCATAGTTAAGACCAGTTGGTGCAACCGGCCCCAGAGGTGGGAGCATTTGCAAATAGCGGGCGGAGCCAACGTGTCCGTTTGAAGAGACTAGTAGCTGCCAGTCTTCTCTGCCATGGTTTTGTTTGTTTACAGTCATTCTGCTTTATTGATATTAAAATGCTACAAGAGACACAACACTGCCTTTGCACCTGCTGATATCATGATGGCAGTGAGTGGTTTAACACAGCACTAGTCTCTCTGGCCAGACTCCTCTCCCTTCCGTCCGAGGAGTCTGGCGCCGCAGGTCTCCATAGTGGGATTGCGATGGGCGGCGCTTAGCGGCAGTGCCCTTGGAAAATAGTTTCAAACAATCCAACTTGCCGTTTTCAGCGTGTAGCAACGAGCTAGAGTGTAGGTTTCTGCCGTTAGCTAACACAACAACAACAACAAAAACAGATTAATGAAAATAAATATGAGAGAGGGGGGGGGTAAATCTATACATTTGAAATGCTTATAGCGTCCATTTTCTCTACCTGGTCCAGGACTGGCTGCCAGATGGTATAAAAGTCGAGAGCACAACCCCTTGTAGCGTATCAGATTTTTTTCTAGGGTTAGATGATACATAAGATCTCTGACCCAGTGATTGAAAGTTGGAGGAAACTTGTCTTTCCATTTAAGGAGTACAAGTCTTCTAGCCAGAAGTGTACCAAACGCTGTCATCTTTTTACTGCATTGGTTGAGGGAGAGATCACGCGGGACCACACCAAAGATTGCAATTATGGCAAGAGGTTCAATGGATATTTCCAGTATATCAGATTTTTTTTTTTAAATATGGGGCAGTGAGTGGTTTAACAGAACGCTGGCTTCTCTGCAGCCTACATAACTTGTAGATGGGCCAGTGGATTTAAGCTGATCTGTTGATATTTCACCCTAAAGAAATGGGTCAGACTCTGTGGGTGTGACCGGCATGCCAGCTTACTTTGTTAAATCCCTCATGCATTGTTTGGTGATGTGTGGTGTACACCACACACACACACACACACATACACACACACACACATACAGTAGGCCTACATACACACACGCGCACGCACACGCACACACATAGTGCAGCTACCTGATCTTTGTCATCATGTCGGTATGTGTTCTCACCATTCATTCCACTCTACTCCCCCGCAAGTCCCATAGCCATTATGCGTACCTGCAATGCTCTCTCTGTCTGTCTCTCTCTCTCTCTCTCTCTCTGTATGCATGTCTCTCTCTCTCTCTCTCTCTCTCTCTCTCTGTATGCATGTCTCTCTCTCTCTCTCTCTCTCTCTCTCTCTCTCTCTCTCTCTCTCTCTCTCTCTGTATGCATGTCTCTCTCTCTCTCTCTCTCTCTCTCTCTCTGTGTATTTGTGTGCGTGTGCGTGTGTGCATGTGTGTGTGTGAGAGGGTAAAACAGGTGTGTCACACTTAGGAACAAAGTGAAAGGAGAGGCCTGAGACTGTATATGTTAGGGCAAATGTCATTGATACGGTGTCTTGCATTGAAATAACATCAGATTATCACCCACACACTTTCACCAGTTGGACATGAAAATCTTGTCAAAGCTAAATGTGTGCTTTAAAAAAACATTTGGATTGTTATATGTTTGGCTATTTCACCAGTTTGCATGTTCTCCCCGTGCTCCCCTGAGGTTTCCTCATATGTACCCCCACTAAAAATATCCAAGAAGATCGCCGTCTGACCATGGAGGAGGACGAGCCAGCATGGGAAAAATGCAGAGGACAAAATTCACTTTGCCTCTAAGCGTGTGTGTGTGTGTGTGTGTGTGCGTGTGTGTGTGTGTGTGAGTGTGCGTGTGCATGCCAAATTGTGACAAATAAAGACAGGGCTTGTGTCCGCCCTGTACCTCGGCAATCAGTCCAATTGCTTAACACCTTTAATTGGTCGCAATTAATTGGGACACGCCACTTAACGAACCTGTTATGAAATGTCGTTGTGAACAGGGAGATGCACTTACAGTATGAACCTGTAATAAAATGTCATTGTGAACACGGAGATGCTGTCAAGCAACTTTTGGATTAAAGCAACAAATAAACGACTATGGTCTGGATGTTCCTCTGCGATATAACTATCAGACACCTGTAATTTCATGTGAAATGTAAAAAAAAAAATCATAATTAATAATAATAATTTGAAAGATTGTTTTACTTTACTTGACTGTCATTTATCGGAGTGGCCATTTCTCCCTCAAACACGTGGGGTCAAACGTCTCCTTAAAGAGGTGCGTACATTCTCATGTCAAGTTTGTTTTTTTAATAAATCCAACCCCAACCCTTTTGGCAGTATATTGGTGTAGTGACGGTGTCGTCTACTTTCAAGCCCCGAGCCCTGCTCATGACATCACTTCCGTCCAGACGGCGTTCCCCCGTCTCCACCGGGCTTATTGAAGGTGCAAAGAAGGAGCTGTTGATTGACGAACGAATTGTCTTTGGTCTGGTGCCAGAAACACTCAACACAGAATTAGAAGCATGCAGACAGAGCAGAGCGTTCACACAGGACGGACAAAGATCTGCAATGCATTCCTCCATCCTGTATTCACTGTGAGAAACTGCGTGACCTAACCTACTTCCCCTATGAATGCTTACAGTGGGATGGTCAGAGGAACTTTCTAAACTGCTTATATAAGAACAATGTAGACAAGAGCCACGTTTAGAATATATATATATATATATACTGTATATATATAGTGTTCATCATAGTGAGCTATATGGGGAATGATCAAAATGAGTTTCAGACACTACACAGATTTTTTTGCTGGAGATCATTGCGTCACCAGATGCGCCGGGTATTCATGTGACACAGGCAATCCGCGCCCACTATCATCATAACCAGCTGAGCTCGTGAGCAGATTGAGATGTCCTCAGGTAGTATTGCTGTTGCATGTTTTGACTGCTAAATCATAAATAAATAGTTTAAATTCTAATTACGTGCATGTGGGGTTTTGTCAACTAATGGTGCTGTCTCCTAATAGCAAGCTGTGCTGGTCAAGTAGCTCACAAGCTTGTTAGCTCGCGAGCTAACGACTTTCTTCTTCCCCTTCGGTAAAGACAACCGCATTGTGGTATACCGGCGGAAATGTAGGGTACATTCACTGTTCACTAGAAATCGCTGTGCATTGTGGGTATTTTATAGTGGACTAAGTAGTGACTCAAATTAACAGTTGAGGACACTATAAAAAAAATGGCGACACACTAAATAGTCCACTATTTCTGTCATAGATTCCGAACAGGGCTATAGAGTGTCAAACACCAAAACAATGACCACTTATTATGAAAAGGTGTCGCCAAAATCATGAAAAACAAGCCCCCTGCTGGCCGAGTGATGGAAGGTGTGTTCCATGTCAACGTGACGTCCCGGGTTTGAATCTAGCCCAGGATCTTTGTTGCGTTGTCGTCCCCTCTCTGAGGCCATTTACACCTGCCGCTAACATGCGTTTTCTGTGATCAGATTGTAATCAGATTGTATTTTATCACTTCAGCCTGATTCCATTTACACCTGGTGTTAACATGCATTTTCTGCAATCTGATTGCAATCAGATTGCAGAAATGGTTGTCCTCTCAATCCGCATAAAGTTGGTGTATCCAGATTGAGAGGACACATTGCATTTACACTTGTGTTCAATGTGTACACAATGCATCCCTGACCACCTCCGGTGGTGGTTTGGCCGGTCAGATTGCAATCCTTCTTCAATGCGTTTTGGGGGTGTTTACACCTGTACTGGTATCAAGTGATAAAACACAATCTGATTGCAATCTGATCACAGAAAACACATGTTAACGCCAGGTGTAAATGGCCTCTCTGTCTCCCAGTCCTTCCTGTCTAAAGCAGAGACACGCCCCCTCTCTGTCTCCCAGTCCTTCCTGTCTAAAGCAGAGACACGCCCCCTCTCTGTCTCCCAGTCCTTCCTGTCTAAAGCAGAGACACGCCCCCCTTATGTGGACTCTTTTCAAAATGTCTCGTGTCAATTCAGGTTCAGGTCTTCCCAAACATTCCAATATGTAATGAATCAAACTGCATCATATCCATCAGATCAGAAGTGGACTGTGAACACTGACTGGAGCAGATCCACCTTTTTAATAAAATATTATATTTTATATATATATTTTACATATTGGTGTAACCCTAGTTTCGCTGGCCAGCCTCCCCTCCCTTCTGTGAGAGGAGTCTGGCAGCGCTGGTCACCATTATGGGATTGCGATGGGCGGCGCTTAGCGGCAGTGCCCTTGGAAAATAGTTTCCAACAGTCCAACTTGCCATTTTCAGCGTGTAGCAACGAGCTAGCGTGTATGTTTCTCCCGTTAGCTTGCTAGCTAGTTAGCGTTGTTGTTTTCACTGTGGCGGCAGGGGACTATTTACACAGCGACACACAGAGAGGAGGGAGCGGAGGCCTCTCTGATTGACATGGTCGGAGCCAATGACAGAGTTTCTTAATCCGGCTGCGTCTGAAATGGACGCCTCCAATGGGAGAGCAGCGGTAGAGCAGGGGAGGGTTTATGCCCGCAGCCTGTTTCCATGCAGCCAGACTCTCACGTCTCACGGAAGGAAGGGGTCTGGCCAGCCAGACGAGTGTAACCCCAATACACAACACACTGTTTGTTTCTATGGGGCCTTCATTAGTGGAGAGCCAGCGTTGAAGCGTTGAAGCCACCACCTCAGGAGCTTCAGGCTCACACGCTGCAGACAGAGATCACCACCTCAGGAGCTTCAGGCTCACACGCTGCAGACAGACAGAGATAACAGCGGTGTTTGACGGACGCCTGCGAACCTCATTTAGGAACTGCAGGTAGCCGAGGAGCCGACGGAGCAAGGCGTCAGCCGCTCGCACCTCCACGACACACGCTCATAAAGATAAGTGCCACCATAGAGCCCTGCTTTTGGAGGGGAAGAGGGGGGGGACGAGACGAGACGAGATGAATGGAGTGAGAGACAGAAAGTGAGTCTGAGACAACTGCAGTGTTAATCATCATGCAAGAAAAGCTATAAAAGCTAGCTGGTTGGGTGATATGGTAATTTGGAATTTTGGTGGTTTGCCAAAATGTATGAGTGTGTGTGTGTGTGTGATGGGGGGGGGGGTGGTGTTGGACGACCTGCAAAGGAAGGAAGTTGTGTTATATATAGCCTCCAGTCTCCAGTCTATTGTCTGACTCTGTGTGTGTGTGTGTGTGTGTGTGTGTGCGTGTGCGTGTGTGTGTGTGTGTGCGTGCGTGTGCACGCTTACATTTCAACATGGTCTCACGGCAGTTTGTGTTGGCAGTCACGACAAACTAATCAATAGCCTACAGTGCATTCATGTACATGGACACGATTTAGCGTTTTGATTTATCATTATTATTTTTTAATTGTCAAAATGACCTAAAAAAACTAATGTGGCTTAAATATGACTTGCGGTTGAAATGTGCTGTAGACTTTGGACCCACTGGGACGTGAACACGGCTCTCCCGTGTGAAAGACATGTCATCAGGGATGATGTCATCAGTGAGGTCATCCTTCCTGGCTGAGGCCAAGTTCAGTGATGATTTCATCAGTGATGATGTCATCCGTGATGACGTCATCAGTGATGTCATAGAGCAGGCGAGCTGCAGTGGGCGAGCTGCAGGGCGGGCGACGCCCCGTCCTGTATATCATCCAGCCCTGGAGGATGGTGATGATGCTCAGGGTCACTGGTGTCACAGGAAAGACATTGTTGTCAGACTTTCCTTCCTGATGTTTTGCATCTCTGAAGAATGAGAGGATGTTGAGGAATACAGGCTTCTCTGGATTTATTTATTTATTGTCACAGATGACAATGATATCACGTCCTTAGAAGCCGGCTTGTGCTCGCCACGTGCCTTAAATACACATACAGCTCCTGGTGTGTGTGTGTCTGTGTGTGTGTGTGTGTGTGTGTGCGTGCGTGCGTGTGTGTGTGCGTGTGTGTGTGTGTGTGTGTGTGTGTCTGTGTGCCTGCCTCAGTATTTACTGTCTTCACAGTTTACTTGGCTCCACCCACTGAGGTATAACTTAACCATTGAGGTAATTTCTTTTTCATTTCTGCGTCAGAAATGTTTTGTAAAACTACGATTGCAATCTGCGAAATCCTGGTGACGTCAGTAAACAGCACACAGCCCCGCCCACTTCTGTGATGTCTTCTACCAGAGGATACCAAAGTGACGAGAGACCCGGCGTTGTCTGAAAATAACTCATGCTCAACTGTTGTGTGTGAAGATTTCCCGTCAGTATTCATTCACCTTATGTAGCCACGCCCATTTGATCCGGTTGTGTGGTCGTGACTTCCGGCAAAAAAAGAAAAGAAAAAGAAAATGGCCGGCTGCTCCAATATCATCTAACTCTGAATTAACTAATAATTTAGCCAATTGTATGTAACATACCAAATAAAAGCAAACGGCAATGTCTAAGAATGCAACGCCATGTAACTGGCTCGTTAAGTCTCGCATTCCAGGGAATTACGTTAACGTCTGCGGGTCTTATAGACGTAAGTGGCTCGCGCTGCGCTCGGAGGAGAGAAAACCATCTGAAGCTTTCTTTGTTGGAGTCCAGGTATGTTTTACAAGAAAGTGCTCGTCATTGTCGACGATAACGTTATCTGACCTGGCTAACAGTGGATACTCCGCTCGCTTGCTGTGTACCGAGCTCAAAGTAGTAGGCTGTGTTCTTTGTTTTACCCCCTGCACTGTCCGCTAAAAACAACTCTCTTCTTCATGACGTTTATTTGTATTTCGCGCCCTGACCGCCGGAAGTGTTAAAACAACCTGGAAGAATTTGGCCCACTGTCGCGTATGAACATAAGGTGAATACTCAACAGAGACATTTAATTTAGCTAATAGTGTTGACTGTGTCTCCTACAAATAACACAACTTTCACCTTTCAAATTGCAGGCACTGCTGCATATAGAGACACTGCGGAGCGCGTCATCATTCAGAAACCACGCCCAAAACGGGAGGAAACAAAACCCTCCTCCTCCAATCCTGGCGTTCTCCTATGTCACATGTTGCACACAAAGATCATATATATACGGAAGATGAACACAACTTACTTCCTTGACAGCTAGATCCACATTTTTCTTCTCGCCAATTCTCAATGGCTTCCTTGTTTTGCTCGGGAGTACAAAAAAACTTTAACTGGCGATTTTTTACATTTGTTTTCTGTGCAGCCCACCACACAACAGCTTTTAGCTATGTTTAATTCAAGGAAAATGACGCTGGTGTATAGAGACACTGCATGAAATAGGCCAAGCCCATCACGGGGGAAAGCTCTCTGTTCACTCCCACACACCAACGTCATTTTCCTTGAATTAAACATAGCTAAAAGCTGTTGTGTGGTGGGCTGCGCAGACAACAAATGTAAAAAATTGCCAATTAAACTTTTTTTGTACTCCCGAGCAAAACAAGGAAGCCATTGAGAATTGGTGGGAAGAAAAATGTGGATCTAGCTGTCAAGGAAGTAAGTTGGAATGTTCAACATCCGTATATACGATCTTTGTGTGCAACACGTGACCATGCACGTGACAGGAGAACGCCAGGATTGGAGGGGGTTTTCTGTTTTCCCCCGTTTTGGGCGTGGCTTCTGAATGATGACGCGCTCCGCAGTGTCTCTATGGGAGTGAATGGAGTACTTTCCTCCGTGATGGGCGTGGCCTATTTCATGCAGTGTCTCTATGCCAAAGAGTTGGGAGCTGTAACCAGGAAGTAGCACACCAGGAAGTACCGTGGCATTGCTTTATGACTACAGCCGTGTGCGTTTAAGACACACCGATCTCTGCTCGGAGCCGTTGATATAATAGCCTCACATTTTCAAAATGGAGAGCCATGTTTTTTGTATGTCATGAGGGGTTGCCGTGGGTTACAGCACACATCTGTGGTTTAGGCTGATTTAAAAAAAAATGACCCCAGTGCAGCTTTAAAGGAGAATTTTGTTTTTTTTTAACCTGGACCCCTCTCCTCACATTAATTATGATCTGACGACTCACCCAGTGTTCTCCGCAGCGTTTTTGTCCGTCCTAGGCGTTGTTGTGATCGAAATAGTGTGCAAGCCAGTCCTAGAATGTAGCTCCGTGGGGTCCCAGTGGCAGCGTGTTTTCCTCCATCTAAATAGACAGTTTTATTCCAGTTTTCGACGCATATCGTCATAAACTGTTCCCTAAGGAACGATCAGACTGCAATTCTCCCCCGAGCTCTTTTCACTGGTGGTTACAGGCATCCCATTTTTGCCTGTCGGGTCAGTGAGACACAACTCTCGTCAGGAAAGTCTCACTGACCCGACAGGCTGCAATGGGATGCCTGTAACAACTACAATAGCAGACAATACAATAAAGACAATGCAGTCTGCTGGTTCTTTAGGGATCCGAAAACGGGAATAAAACTGTCTCTTTAGATGGAGGAAAACACGCTGCCACTTGGCCCCCACGGAGCTAAATCTAGGACTGGCTTGCACACTATTTCGATCACAACAACGCCTAGGACGGACAAAAACGCTGCGGAGATCACTGGGTGAGTCGTCAGATCATAATTAATGTGAGGAGAGGGCTGCAGGTTAAAAAAAAACGAAATTCTCCTTTAAGCCAAAGCACACTATCAGCTAGTGTTCAAAAAGGGACCAGAAACAAGAAAGGGTCAAGAAACCTGTCATCTAACGACCAGGAATGTACTGTCTGTTTTAGAGGATGTGAATGGGATGTGTTAGCGAGGGCAGAGTGGGGTGTCTCTTCAGGGTATATTTATAGGAGATACCGGCCGAGTCATGGTGGCCTGAGCTGGCCTCCTCACCTCCTCCCTCCCAGCATGCTTTGGGGCCACATAGTGTTGTGAATGGAACAAGTTTATTCAGCCAGGGAGCCTATTACCCCATGCCTGCTCAAAGGCCCCCCAACAATCCATGTCAGCACATGAAAGTGGTGACTGGACACTGGGGGGCAAGATGTGTGTGTGTTGTGTGTGTGTGTGTGTGCGTGTGTGTGTGTGTGTGTGTGTGTGCGTGCGTGTGCGTGCGTGCCCTATTGGGGAAGGGTGCCTGCACTTGAACTGGGTCCATTCAGGCAGGTTGGGGGGGTCCGTAGCCGTGCAGAGTGACCTCTCTAGGGCCGGCCGCCATTGTGGCCTTAATCCTCCGCCTCCTCCTCCCTCTCTCTCTCTCTCTCTCTCTCTCTCTCTCTCTCTCTCTCTCTCTCTCTCTCTCTCCATTCTGCGCCTCTTTCACCGTCAAAGAAGGCTTTGACTTCTTTCTCCCTCCTTTTCTTCTCACCTCTCTGCCCCCCCCCGTATCGTTAAACAGGGTCCTCGCAGGTCACGGGATGCCCCGGACATCATGGCATTCAGAGAGAGGCCAGTATGTGTTTTACAATATGCTGTGCTGCACATCTCATCGCTTTAGATGGCTGCTTCCTCAACGCGGGCTCCGGGGACCACCAGGGGGTCCCTGAGGGGGTCCCAAGGGGTCCCCAGCAAATTGATTGTTTGTTCAAGTTCTCCATTATTTAATAGAGAGCCAAAAGTGGAACGTCACTTCCTGCTTCAGCACCGTACCAGAGATTTTTATCCGCCATTTATTTTCCCATAGACATTTAGTAAAATGCCTATACAAATAGTTTTACTTCGTCAAACGAAATGGTTCAGCTATATTTAGAATCGGGAGAGACCATAGAACATTTCACTTGGACCAAAACTTAAAAAAAAAAAAAAAAAAAATCTGCATTTTTTTTTTACATTTTGGTCCGAGTGAAATGTTACGCGGTCTCTCCTGTTTCTAAATATATCTGAACGGTGTGGTTTGAACAAGTACAACTATTTTTGTAATCATTTTACGAAATGTCTATGGGAAAATAAATGGCGGGTGGAAATCTCTGGTACAGTGCTGAAGCAGGAAGTCGGCGGTCACTTTGCCTCTCTATTGACTGGAAGTGAACATACTTAGAGAATGTAGAAGAATGACTATTTTGATCATCCCTGTTACTGTAACTCTGCAATACAGACAGTCATGGGATTCTGGACAAATTTCAATCAGATTTGGGTCTGAGGCACAAACACGTCATTAAATGGGGGTCCGTGGTCCCACAGCGTGGACCGAATTAGCCCCTCGATTTGGAAAATGTTGGAAGCACTTCTTTAGATAGTGGGTTTTCAGCCCAGTCGAAGTGGAGACCAGACTGAAAAGCAACAGTAATAACAAACCTGGAAAGAAGAACATGTTTAGGTCATGGAAGTGCTCCTCTGACTTAGTTGTGGAGAGTCATGTATAAAGAGTTGACTTCACGGTTGGGAGCCCTGGTTTACGTCCCTCACTTCCTCTCTTTATCCTGCGCCACCTCACCTCTGAAAGCATTCCTGTCGTCTTTCTCTGACCACCAACACCACCAAGTCTCTTCCCACTCATTCCAAAAGTCTTCCTGCACCGTCTGATCTCTGCCATGCAGCTGTTGTTGGTTAGCTCGCTCCTCTGAGTCGTCTGGAAGATACCGTGCGTCCGCATTACGCCGGGCAGAAATCACCGTCCTCTGAAACAGTGAAGTCATCAAACAGACGATCCACCTCAAAACAGAATTCAATGATCTTCCTATGACTATGGATGGATGGTCAAATCTAGATTTGAGATATGGATTCATTTCTCTCAGAACAACGCAAGCAACACTTCAATCTGTGATGACATTTCTCAGTCAAATTTAGATCCTCTCTATTGATAACCAATGGGAGAGCACTTTGTGGACAATGTGGCAGCAGCCAGGGTGATGTTCCTAGGTCAGAGGTTCTCAAATGTTTTTCAGCCAAGGACCCTTTACAAGATAGAAAATATACCCGGGGACCCCCTCATTCTGATTTGTGATTTTGGGCTATAAGCTTAATAGTTTCCACGGTAACGTGCTTGACTTTTAAATTGATAGGTTTGTTAGATTAGAATGTAATCCATGAACCATTTTAGATTTAAAGCATAAAATATTTTCGTTGAACTATGAAGCTTTTGCAACAACAACAACAAAGTTTTTATTTTTATTTTCTTGAAAACCTTTCGCGGACCCCCTGGCAAAGTGCCACGGACCCCTGGGCGTCCCCGGACCCCCATTTGAGAACCACTGTCCTCGTGGGTAAATAGCTGTGCACTGTGCTACATTTTCTGGAAACAACCTCTCAGAGTTGTGCTTATTCATCATCACAAATGTTGAAGGTTGAAGTGCAGAAATACTAAATATCATTTTGGTTTTAGGGTTGATTTTCCCTGAGGTGCCAGACCACGCCATATTGCACCATGAGTAATGGGTTTCACCAGAACAGAGTGAGAGTCTGTCACATGACTCAGCCAGTTTGAGATCACATGACCAGACATACAGGCAGCAGTGCAGCCAGGACGGACAAACAGTCAGAGGGCAACCAGCTCAGATCTGCTGACAAATCCTGACTTACATCCTTTTTGGCATCATGTCCACCCTGGCCAGACAATACACTCATCATGCTTTATACAAGCATCATACCAAGTAGCACTTACTGTTAATCCATTCATTCATTTCCCAACAATATGATTCCATTTATTGATTTAAAAGGACAGCTCACCCTAAAATCCAAAAGTACATGTTTTTCCTAAGTTACATGTGGTGCTATTTATCCATCGACATCGTTTTGGTGTGAGTTGCTGAGTTTTGGAGATATCAGACGTAGAGATTTCTGACTTTTCTCCAGTACAACGGACTGGATGGCACTCGGCTTGTGCTGCTCAAAACGGCAAAAACATACATTTGGAAAACTCAACAGCAAAATGTCTCTTTCCAGAAATAATGACCCGGTTATCCAAGATGAGACAGACTTTGTTGTGAGCAGTTTCATGTAGGAACTAGGGATGTTCATTTTGAAAATTTTCCAAAATCGATAATCGGTGAATATTAACGATCAATTATCGATCATCGATTTTATTAATACTTAGAAAATTTTCAATATTTTCAATATTTTCATTTTTTTTTTTTTTACAAAATGAATGCCTATGGCAGCAAATACGAAAGACAACGTGTTCTCCTCAATGAACTCTTTATTTCAATGTGTCTCCTCTCCAACACTGCTGCCCCCGGCGCATGCCGGTGTGAATTTCCCATGTTTAAAACAGTTTTGTTGGCACAAAGGCCTGTGCCCAGCCAGAAAACTAGAGACTATATGAAGCTCCACCTCACGTTAGTCGGCTGTGCAATGGAGTGGGGCGAGGAGGAACGAATTCCACCCAAACCTAGTCCAATTTTTTTTTTTTTTTTTTTTTTTTTAATAATTAAAAAATCGATCCAAATGCCACAGGATCGATTCCAATCCTTAACGATCGATTATCGATTTTCGATAATTGATGAACATCCCTAGTAGGAACTATTTTCTTTTGACCACTAGCTGCTGCCTGCTACCCCAGCTGCAACTATGCAGTCCCATGTAGGAACTAGCTAGCAGCTAGCGGGTGTAGTTCGGTCAAAAGAAAATAGTTCCTACATGAAACTGCACACAACTTTTTCTTCTTCTTCAGTTGGATGTCTGAGCTTCACTGTGCAGGATGACGTCTGTGCAGAGTTTGACACTAAGAAGATTTTCACAATCATCTGCTGAACGTGGAACGTTTCTCTGAGTTTACTGAAAAGGCCATTTTCAACATGCAAGATTGGTGACATCATGAATTACTGGAGCCAATCACTGTCCAGTATTCAGCGGTTAAAGCCCCAACACATTCTCACTCCCAACTCGTCATATTCACCTTATTCTTTGCCCACACATGGACGCTTCCGCATTACGTCATTCCGTAATAGTATTTCCGTTTTGACTTGCCAAAAACCCCGCAGGCAAAATGGCCGCGCACACTCCGCGTCTAAACTGGCAGAATTACTCCGCCATAAACTAACATATATTGGCCAATACCTATGTAACATACAAAATAAAACAACCCGTAATATCTTAATTTTATGTAGAATGCAGAGGATATGTAACTGTTTAGTTAAACTTGCATTCCAGGAATATTGTGCTCTTAAGATGACGTTAGTGGAGTCGAGGCTGTTGCGTCCTGAAACCCACTAGCGTAACCTATGTGCGATTCGAAATAACGCATCCGAGATAGAAACGTTATGAATATAGCCACGTTATAAACAACAAACTAACGCTGGTGATCCGTATGGAAACAGTGTTACTCGAAATGGTTAAAAGTTATTATCAATTTGGTCATTCAGTGGCATTTTACTGCCATATAACATAACTAACTAGTGGCTAATATTAGCCACAGAAGGCAACTAGCGCTGAACCGGAAGAACAAATACGTTTGCGTTGAACGCGGAAGAGAGAAAAAGTGGGCGTGGTGAATAAGGTGAATACTGCAGATCCGTCAGGAAGCCTTCTTGTTGTCACTCTGTCACGAGTTGGGAGTGAGAATACTTTCTGTTGAAAGCCTGTGTTGTACAGTAGGCTGTAGCTGTACGCCTGATTGGCCGCTTTCGATTTTTAAATGAGGGAGAAGGAGGAGAAGTCATCTTAAGGATTTTAACAAGATAATATAAACTTTTTAGTGTGTTGGGAAAAACCATCAGAGACACATTATTATTCAAAGTAAGAGTATTTTACATGCATCTTGAAACATGACTTTAGTGGGTCTTTAATTTGAAGAGAAACTGCCAATATACACAGATCATCGTTGTGTCTTGTTCTTTACGATCTCCTTTTTACAGCAGTGCTCCAGCTGCTGTGTGCGCGTGTGTGCGTCCGTGTGTGTGTGTTTGTGAGTGTGTATGTTTGTGTGTGTGTGTGTTTGTGAGTGTGTGTGTGTGTGTGTGTGTGTGTGTGTGTGTGTGTGTTCACATCCAGGCTTTGTAAGAGTCCACTGACCACTGTCAACTGTGCACATGTCGCCAATGAATTTATACTGAACAGCTGAGAGGAAGAGGACAGAACTGTGTGTGTGTGTGTGTGTGTGTGTGTGTGTGTGTGTGTGTGTGTGTGTGTGTGTGTGTGTGTGTGTGTGTGTGTGTGTGTGTGTGTGTGCGTGCGTGCGTGCGTGCGTGCGTGCGCGTCTATGAGTGTGTGTAAATGAAAAGGGCATGGATGACTCATAGAAACAGAGGGAAGGGCTGGATATAGAGACAGAGAAAGAGGGCATATCTTGATCAAAGGTCATGATTTAAATCTAAACATTTTACAGTTGAAAACCTTATAGCCTACAGCAGGGGTTCCCAAACCTTTCTGTCCAAGTACCACTACGTACCAAACCAAATTTCCCAGGGACCACTTCCACTGCGTATACCAACCCCCCATAAAATAAAATTTGCTGATTTAACCATGCAATAGCAGCAGAAAGGCTAAATAATATAAAGCTACTAGCTGGTTCAAAATGGACACACACACACAAACACCCACCAACATTAGGCTGGGAAAAAGAGGACACCCTTGAAAATGTTTTTTTTCCTTGCCAAAATTTGGAGTGTTATTTAGCTACCTACCTGACAAGCTAGCATGACATGGTTGGTACAAATCCATTCCTTAAGTCTTCTAGTTTCATATGATACCAGAAACTTCACTCTGGCTTTAAAACTGAGCCTGCTGCAGCCTCTGAAAGTAAATGTTCAAAATTGTTTATGTTTCCCAAATATCACGATATTTCAGAAAATCTGCCAAATCTGGCAGATTTGCAGATTCCCCCCCCCCCCCCCCCCCCCAATTCTCTGGTGGACCACCAGGCGGAGCAGTGGTCCGCGGACCACAGTTTGGGAACCAATGGCCTACAGTATCTCCAAAATGTCAACGTTTTCTTCTTCTGACCATAAACACAAGGGTTGTTTCAGTGTCTCCGTCTGTACGGGAGCAATATCCTTCAATTGAAATGACAACGTGAAAGTCACCAAACGTTTGGCGTTTGGTTTTCGCGTGACGACATGTGATCATTTTGAGCTTAAAACATTGTTCGGTTAAGTAAAGCAATAATAGCACACTGCAATTATATAGGCTCAGAATGGAAAGAGACCTGTTTGAATTCATTGATATGGGTGTGGCGTTTCCTTATTTGTAACTGACAAACAAACAGGCGTTGGGCTCTATATCAACAATATTAAAAGTGTGTTGGAGCGGTTAAGTTTGCGGACCTGTGGTAATACGTTGTTCAAATGTGCCTCTAAATGAATTTTAATTACTTTTATAATTAAGCTGTCCCTGAGCAGCTCTGTAGGTCACCTGTGAAACCCTGAGCAGCTCTGTAGGTCAGCTGTACCCTGAGCAGCTCTGTAGGTCAGCTGTACCCTGAGCAGCTCTGTAGGTCACCTGTGAAACCCTGAGCAGCTCTGTAGGTCACCTGTGAAACCCTGAGCAGCTCTGTAGGTCAGCTGTACCCTGAGCAGCTCTGTAGGTCACCTGTATTGTCTCAGTTCTGAGGTCCCAATAAAGTAGCTGAGCCTTTGGCAGGGAGCTCAGGCCTTACTGGAAATGACTGCAGTGGAGGACAAAGCAGAACCTTTTTTATACCGTTCACAAGCCAAGCCCACCTTGTCCTTCATGCCCCTGAAGAACACTTTCTGCACCGGTTCACAACCCACGCCCACCTTCATAAGTTCTGTATGACCCTGGAGAACAATTCAAAATACATACTACAGCATGCGCTGGGACGCATCATCAGTGATGTTAACTGGGGTCGTAAGGTGTTTCGGGTCTGTCAACATCATACACCCTCGCCCAGTAGACCCAGCCGAGGCCGATTAAGACCCCGACCCGCGTCCCGGAAGCAGCCGCTCACGGATCAGCCTTCCTACTCTGTCTGCAACGTTGCCCGCGGAAGGTTGATCACGCCCAATCCGCTGCAATAGAGTTTAGTGCTACACCGCAGTATTGTAAGACCCTTCGGTGCATGGAGGTCTAAGGCCCTGTGGGGTGATTCCAGGCCGGGCACCTCCTTCGTCTCACCAGACCCTCCCTAGGGAAAAGGCGATCCTACCATGCCGTACCATCATGCCGTACCATGGGCAGAGAGGATGCCTCAAGGAGGCCTGTGCGCTGCACGTCATTCGCCTGCGCCGAGCACCTCGCTCTAGCCTGAAGGACCCCAGGCCGTGCCGATCTTTATACAGCTTTTCAGGAGGCTAATCCGTAGCATTTGTGGATTTCTCCCTCACGAGAGAGCCAGGCTGGGGTGCTAAACCCATCCCGTACCGGATGCCGTCTCTCCGACCGTCAACTGTCTCTCCAGCTTGTCACCAAACTATACTTGGTTGTCACCTAGACTATTCCTAAGTGTCACTGGCCAGGGGAGCCAGAATTCTACAATTCAAAATACATACTACAGCATGCGCTGTGATGTTAGCTGGGGTCGTGAGGTGTTTCAGGTCTGCAGAAAGAACACTTTCTGCTGGAGGAAAAAAACCACTGAATAAAGCAGGAGAAGGCCACATGCAGAAATGTGGTTTCTGGGCGTTGTAGCACAGCAGGATATCTGGAGCTTTGCTGTTCTTCTGCTGTTGAGACGTCAAAGAAAAGTTCTGTATGAGTCATTCTCTGACTACAGCACTGATCTGAAAGACTGAAGGCCATATGACATTCTTACTAGGGCTCGACCTATCAGGCTTTAGAAGGATAATAGTGATATATATATACATATATATATATATATATATATATATATATATATATATTCATAGCCTCTTTGTGTCTGTCTGTCTGTCTGTCTGACTATCTGTCTGCCTCTGTCTGTCTGCCTGTCTTCCTCTGTCTGCCTGTCTGTCTGCCTGTCTGTCTGTCTGCCTGTCTGTCTGCCTGTCTGTCTGTCTGTCTGTCTGTCTGCCTGTCTGTCTTGTCTGTCTGTCTGTCTGTCTGTGTGTCTGTCTGTGTGTGTGTCTGTCTGTCTGTCTGTCTGTCTGTCTTGTCTGTCTGTGTGTCTGTCTGTCTGTCTGTCTGTCTTGTCTGTCTGTCTGTGTGTCTGTCTGTCTGTCTGTCTTGTCTGTCTGTCTGTCTGTCTGTCTGTGTGTCTGTCTGTCTGTGTGTCTGTCTGTCTGTCTGTCTGTGTGTCTGTCTGTCTGTCTGTCTGTGTGTCTGCCTGTCTGTGTGTCTGTCTGTCTGTCTGTCTGTCTGTCTGTCTGTGTCTGTCTGTCTGTGTGTCTGTCTGTCTGTGTGTCTGTCTGTCTGTGTGTCTGTGTGTCTGTCTGTCTGTGTGTCTGTCTGTCTGTCTGTGTGTCTGTCTGTCTGTGTGTCTGTATGTCTGTGTGTCTGTATGTCTGTGTGTCTGTCTTGTCTGTCTGTCTGTCTGTCTGTGTGTCTGTCTGCTGGGTGAACATGTGTCGATGAGTGTTTGCTCTGGTCTACATGTCAGTTAGAACTGCAGGCGTTACACCTTCCAGGTAAAACACTACTTCCCTAAATGCAAATGGCCCTGTGTGTGTGTGTGTGTGTGTGTGTGTGTGTGTGTGTGTGTGTGTGAACAGCTATATTCATGTAGGTCTGCAAGTGATAAGATTCCAGATTAATTGTAATATCTATAGTTTGACTGATTCGATTACAAACGAGGAATTTGACTTTGTGCAAGTTTGCAGCGATCACATCAATATTAGAAGATGGAGCAAAACAGAAAACAATCTCAAATGATAAAGTCAAGTAAAAGTCCTTTAACTCATTGAGTGCCAAGGACGTCGATCGACGTCAAAGTAAATAGTGGCGTAGAGTGCCAAGGACGTCGATCGACGTCAAATGCGTTTTTTGACGGTGGGACGTGGATCAAAGCCTCCTGCATCTCCTGTACAAATATTGTAGCTATTGAAGGTGTATAACCTATTTTACGGACTCATTAGGTGGCGACAGTGCTCTCCAGATTAGAGAAAGGTCCGGAAAACAGCAGGAAAAAGCCCCGTGATGAAAAAGAAACCGCTCATGCTGCAGCCAGAGCCATATAGATTGCTCTGTCTGGAGCTGACGTTGGCTGCGAACAGCAGTCAATCCGCGCCCACAACTGAGCCTCTCTGTCTCTGCTGTATAGTTTCTCCACACGATTAGCCGCCAGAAAAGCAGCACCCGACGCCGAAGGGCCAAAGCATTCTCAGCAGTCCGGTTTGGCTTTTCCGTGTCGCGCTGGGAGCCGGCGCACAAGAACGGAGGCTCCGAAAATAGACTGGGTGCGTGTAGGCTGTGTGTTAGTGTGGGGAGGAGTTTGCAGCTGAGGGGGGGAGAGAGGGGTGGGGCACGCAGGCACCACACAACTACACCACGTCACTACATCAGAAAATATTATCTTCAGAGTAGAGATGCTCCGATCAGCTTTTTTGAGGCCGATCACCGATCACCGATCACTGGAAGCAGTATCTGCCGATCCCGATATGGCCGATCACCGATCACCATCAATTCAAGCCAAATTCAATTTATTGTGTCGCATTATTCATATATTTAATTATTCTTAACAACATCGACATTGTATATTAAGTATTAAAATTAGGAGATGAGAAAGTATCATGAATTGACAACCGTTTTATTGCAGGCTAAGGCAACATGCAACTCTCTCTAGAGACACTCTCTTAGACAACTTGGAGCTTACAGAGTAGACTGTATACTGTAGCTTTCCTGTGGAAAAATAAATAGTCTTATAAAACAAAAAATATAATACTATGTACACAACATGTGCACCAACACAGCTTGGAACCTGTCTGTGAAAGCTGCAGCGATAGCCTCCGCGGTGTGTGACCCAGAAAACTCTTGTGAGTGAAGTACAACTTTGTTCAGGTCGAACTTTTCATCAATAAACTGCGCAGTTAGGCTCAGCATGGACATAGGACAGACACTTGAACTCCAAATGTCAGTCGTGAAGCTGATTGACGTGGTGTTGTCTTTCATAAGGCTCTCGATGTGCTTGTACACAATTTGGTATAATTCCGGCAGGCAAACGTCAGTTAAATATTTACGTCCTGGCAACGTGTAACGTGGATCCAAGCAGGACATGAGGCGTTTGAACCCGAGGTCTTCCGCAACAGACAGCGGCTGCTGATCAAGACATATGAATTCCATTAGCTTTGCATTTATTTCTTTTCGTTTCTTGCTGTCGTTGCTGTAGGGTTGCTGTCGTTTCAATGTCTCTGTTACAGTTAGCTGAGTGAGTGGCGTTTAGGTTGCTGCCGCTCTTTCGCTGCCTTAGCGCTCGCCAACTTTGTAAACTCCTCAAATTCCTTGACGTGGGGAACCTTCAAATGTCTTATGAGGTTCGTAGTGTTGAAACTCTTCTGCTGCGTTCCTCCACGCGGTATCTCCTTTGAGCACAGAATGCAAACGGCAAATTTGTTGTCCTTCTCCAACAAGTTGTAAAATTGCCAGACAGGCGACGCCATGTTAGCTGCTGTGCTGTTTGTTCTCGCCCAAGCTGCTTTCGCTATAGAGAGAGTGCAACTTCCAAACACTTTTTCGCCACTACCACCACGCCCCCTAAGGAAACTTGGGAGCCAATGAAGCTTCATGACACGGAGAGACAGCCAATCACAAGCTGCCCTTTAGGAGACCGGAAGAATACTACTTGGCAGCCTGGGAGTGCACTATCTCTATATTGAAACGTCTCTGGTAGTAGTTCTTGCAGATTTTGTGTCATTCTGATCGGCCTTGTTTGATCGGCACTTTTGATAACTCCGATCAAAGCCGAAAAAGGCCAAATCGGCCGATTCCGATCAAGTGCCGATCGATCGGAGCAACTCTACTTCAGAGTCAGTGAATGTGCTTGAAATGCTTAATTTCACAAAAGGCGGAATAACTCAGCTTCTAATTTGAAACGCCTGTATTTGCTCAAAACAACCTATCTTCTCCGGCTCATAACTAAAGAACGGAAAATGGTATCAATAAACTTTTTTTTGCTGATGATACAATAGAGTCAGCTCGTTCTTTGTGCGTGTTCGGTGTTTACATAGTAATATCACACAATATTCTGTGGGCCTCGAGAAATCACTGAAAACGCTCTGAAACTCTGGCACTGGGAGCGTCCGTTCTCCAAAAGTGGCTGGCACTCAATGAGTTAAAGTGACATGATGTAGGATACAGTCTGTGGGATCATGTCCATCATGTTTCCACCGCAGCCCGTTGCAGAGCCGGTTGTGTTCAGGGGTCATCAAGGTGAAGAGGCAGTGACTAAGTCCTGATTTGTGGCGGCTTTCGGGTCTCGTTGAAGAGGCAGATGGCAGTTGGGAAGAAGCTGTCCCCGTGTTGAGACGTTCTGGTACTGCCAGACATCAGTCTTCTGCCATGGGGGAGGACCCTGAAGAGTTTATGTCCTGGGTGGGAGGGGTCGGCCATGATTTTCCAGTGTAGGTCCTGAATGGATGGCAGGCTGCAACCGACCACCTTTTCAGTTCGGCAGATGATGCAGACTGAAGATGTCCTCGCGAGCAGCAGCTACCAGACGGTGATGGAGGACGTGAGGATGGACTCGATGGTGGAGGTGTATAGAAATGCAATGCTCCCTTTGGCACTTAGAACCTCCTCAGCCTCCGAAGAAAGTACATCTTCTGTTGTGCCTTCTTGGTGAGAGCTTTGATGTTCAGCTCCCATACATGATTGATTGATTGATTGATTTTCTTTATTTAAGTGTCATGCTTCGAATGAAGCCCAGCCCACATGGGCTTACAGGACACTTTTACTGTTCATCATTTAAACAAACAATGATCAAAACATAAAACCAACAGAAAACACCCAAAATACATACAGTAAAGTTGTACAGCATGAAAACCACCACCTGAACCTACTTAAAGAGCTGTGCTTGCCTTTTATTCCAGGCCCTAGAGATAAAGTTAGCAGTCTTAAATACCTCAGTCTTAAACAACCACTCCAACTTCTGGCCATCATCTGCCCAGAAGAGCTCAGGTCTTTGCTGATGATTGAACCCAGGAAGTGAAAAGACTCCACAGTGATTGACCAGGATGATGGGGGGGAAGGTGGGGCTGCGTTCTTCCTGTAGTCCACAACCATCTCCACTGTCTTTTTGAGCGTTGAGCTGCAGGTTGTTTTGACTGCACCAGGTCATCAGGTGGTGGATCTCCTGCCTGTACGCAGACTCGTCAGCATTAGAGAGATGAGCCCTATGAGGGTGCTGTCATCTGCTTGATACACGAGCTTGATGGAGCTTGAAGAATAAAAGACTAACTGATGGAATAACTCTGGAAATGTGGTGGGAAGCAAAACAAATCTCAAGTCCTGGCAGTTTGTCCAGTATCTGTGAATCTTTGACCTGTAAACAGTGAAACAAGTTGATCCTGATTTTACAACTTAAGTGGTTTCCTTACAATGCAAATCCAGCCAACAGCAGAATAAACATACAACATAAGCTCTTTAGCTCATCCATCAAACCATTCAATAATTTGTTCATTCATTCATTCATTTGTTCATTCATTCATTCATAAGCTTGAAACTTGGATAGTTGCCAGCAGCATAATAATATAAATAAGAATATAATACTAAGAATATAACACTTCCAAATTTTTCAAGAATATTTTAAGCACATGTGAAAAGTATTAAAAATATCTGGTAACACTATTTTGATAGTCCACTGTTGACTATATCTACAACATGTCAGTTGACTGTCAACAAGTCTAAACAGACAAGTAACGTGCATTCAACCAACCACTGGATTATAAAACAGGAACATCTCAAGTTCTAAACTAGCCAGCCAGGAACACATTCCTACATATTGAATTGTATGCATGATTTGTCTTATTACCCTATAACCCTAACTTTAGTTAACTTTAGTTAGGGTTATAAAGTTTCTATAGAACTCAACCCTATTCAAACAGTGCTTCTCAAACTTTGTGTTGTTTCACTACCTGATTTCTGAACCCGTACACTACACCCTTGACCCGACTACAGCATTTTGCTGAAACTGCAAGAGAAAACAATCGCATTATGTGATGCAATGAATGGATGATAACCCACCTTTTGAAGAATATAACATTACGAAAATAAGCATTGTTTTCATGCGTTTCTCTCGTGATCAGCGCTGATCACGGCTCTTCTCGGATCCACTCAGATATCACACATAATGATAAACAGACCCGGGACCCGTGGTGATAGAATAGGACCCGACCTGGACCCAATTGACCATAATAAAATGTGGACCGGGCCCCGTGGTCTCGGGTCGGGGTCCCGGCTCCTCGAGTAGACCCATGAAGACCTCTAGTGAAAGTGTTGCAATGAGTGCCTCCTGAGTAGATTTATTTTTAACCTTTCGTTTACTTTCATGAGTTATTCTTACATTTTCTTTCCATTTCCCCCTTTCTCTCAAGTACCCTGTGTAGTACCTCCATGTACCCCCTAGGGGTATACCCCACTTTGGGAAGCACTTCTACAAACCTTACCTTTACTAAATTCTTGTACAGTATGTGCCTAACACATGACTGTTCCTTTCATGTGCCCTTAAAGGAACCCACACACACCTTAACTGCTGTTGGCAGCCTACCAGTCTACCAGCAGTCCACTTATTCTGCAGGTGTAGGCCTACGTGACAAATCAACTCATAGGTCGTTGAGATCAATTATAGTGTATTTGCAGACAGCCCAACTGAAAGTAGTTAATAGTCTGTTGAAACAATTGTTGTTGACAGTTAGCTAATACGCTCTTTAAGATCTATTGATACGTCGTTGAGTCAGCAGTGGACATGAAGTGATACCGAATGAGTTACAGCAGTTGGCTTTATAGGGTAGTGTGTACTGTAACAAAGAAAAATACCTATTATGCAATAGAGTGTCAGACTTGGTTGTTTATTCTTAGATGTTGTCACCTGTCAAATCAACTATCACCTTATATGTCAGTTCTGAGGTTGATTATTGTGACAAATGTTATGTCAGGCTGATTATGATGTATAATAATCATAATATCAAACTAATTAAGTCTGCATAATTAGGCCTATCCTGTCTCACTGACGACCATAACCATCTATATCATTTAAGGCTCAAGAGTCTAGATGACAGGAAAAGGCGTCAGAAGTTTAGCATCGATGCAAAACGCCTCAGCTTCCACTGGTGGTTACATCCCTGGACTTCCCCCATTTGTGTCCCTACTGTGTGTGTGTGTGTGTGTGTGTGTGTGTGTGTGTGTGTGTGTGTGTGTGTGTGTGTGTGTGTGTGACGTGTGTGTGTGTGTGTGTGTGTGTGACGTGTGTGTGTGCGTGTGTCAGGATGGGAATTTCGTCATTTTAGGGCACAAGGCCATGCACATGCCAGGGCACAAAGGCCATTACTCTATTGACATCGTGAAGAGTGATTTTTCTGAAATATGTGTTAAAATGAGCCAATGACACATCCTTTGCATAGAGCAGCAGGTTACATTAAACTGAGACCACTGGTGCTTTTAAAGCAGCTGACAGTAGCAGGCTGCTAGCAGGGCACTGCCAAGGTGGCCTTAGAGATCTCAGGGCATCACGGCCAGAGAGGGAGGGGCAAGGGAGGGATGGCCTCCATGTAATTCCTACCCTGGTGTGCGTGTGCTTGTGTGCATGCATGTTATTACCTGTGGTATGTGTGTGCAGTGTTACCTGTTTGGTGTTTTCGCAATCTGGGAAGCGATCGGGTTAAACAAACAAAACTAATTTTTTCTCTAACCTCTGGGGGCAGCAGCCCCGTTTCAATGTGGTGCAACAGGAAGTCAAGAGGCGCGGTCGGCAGCGGAAGAAAATCCCTTTCCGCTCCCTGCGAGCTCTGCCATTGGCTCCAACCGACCGGCTCCGCCCATTCATGGATTTATTTTCCGCTCCCTGCGTGTCGCTCTCAAATCCGTCCGTCGCTATGAAACAACAATAACAACAATAGCTCGTTGCTAGTAGCAAGTAGCAACTTGCTACACGCTGAAAATGGTACGTTTTGACTACACACCGGTCACGTTCACTTCATTTGGATCGGGTAAAGCGCAGCATGCGTGCGAGCACTGTTACATCCCTTTTGACGGAGCCTGCCGATAGATTTTCCATGCAAGTCGAAAGTCCGTCTCGAGAGATTAGGTGTTTCGTGTCCAGAGATGGGAAAGGTACAAACATTCTTTACTTGAGTAGAGGTACAGTTACTTGTGTAAATAAAGACTCTGGCAAAAGTAGAAGTACTGATTCAACCTGTTTAATCAAGTAAAAGTAAAGAATTACAGGCTCTGAAATTTAATCAAGTATAAAAGTAAAAAGTATTTTTTTAAAGCTAACTGAACCTCACGTCATATTAAGATAAAGAGAATTTCTGGGGTGGCGACTCTGGAGACGATGAACCGAGCACACACGGACACACTCCAATTAACGCTCTCCAAGTAGTAGGATTGGCTACAGGTGGTGTTATGCTGATGGTGTATAATCTCTGGTCCTGGATTTGTTTGAAACAGTCACTGAAGAACTAAATCTAGGAAATGAAATGAAATAAACTGACTCCCTTCAAGTTTCAAGTCAGTTTTGGTGGAGCACGAAGTCCTTCATCACTCGTGGTAGTGGTAGGGAGTGGACTTGGTTCAGGCGATGTGTGCCCAGCGCTTGGCGGATCCGGATCCGACACACGTGGGCCAGACTGCGAGGACATCTCTTGGCCTCCAGAAAGACCCTGAGAGCCTCAGGATCCGCCCTCTCCTCCAGCCGTGCCTGCTCTGTGGTCACCAGGGCCGGGTCAGCGCCGTGGTCCAGCAGCAGCTGGACGAAGGCTGTGTTCCACCTGTTACGCAGCACCTTACCCAGCAGGAGAGAAGCCATTTCACGGGTCAGAACGCCAGCAGCCTGGAGCAGCAGGCGGAAGCAGTCCAGGTGTTTGTGTTCAGCACTGATGTAGAGAGGGGTGTATATGCCGTGTATGTTTCTGTTAGGGTCGGCCCCGGCTTCCAGGAGGATCCGGACACAGTCCAGGTGACCCACGGCCCAGTAGAGAGGTGTCCTGCTATACTCAGCAGCTAGGTCTACCTGTGCTCCTTGTGTGATCAGGTAGTCCACCAAGGCAGCATGACCCCTCCAGGCTGCGAGCCCCAGAGGGGTCCACCACCCACACCACCCATAAAGACACAGCTCATTGATCAGCCTTCTGAAGTGGTCTTCCTGCAGCAGGCTCCTCAGTGTGTCCAGGTCTCCTGCCTCGACGGCATCATAGAGCCGTGTGTCATCATGTCCTGCTTGAACAGCCATTCCTTCAGATGTGTCACTGTACCACACTGACTTGTATGCTGTGTCTCAAACAGAAGGTATTATCAGTGTTGCCAGGTGGCAAATGTTGAATTATCGTACCTGAGGGTCAAAATGATCGTTTTTGGAGGGAAATTATCGTACACGAGCAGCGGCTTCTTCTTTCCAGCATGCGTTCTCCACCACTTATATAGCCTCAACCCAGAAGGATTTATGACATCACTGATGACATCACAATCCCTGATTTATGACATCACTGATGATGTCACAAACAGACACAGCCCGCAAAATTGTGACTAACCACTGCCCCCCACTTTTACTTTTAAAGTACATTTTACACCAGTAAGTATTGGCCTGCAAAAAATAAATATATATATATATATATATATACTGTATATATATATATATTTTTTATATCGATACTTGGCGTCCAAATATCGATACAATATCATCAGGCAAAATATCGCGATACTATGGTGTATCGATTTTTTCCCCCACCCCTAGTAAATGTATGTATTTATATAGCACTTTTATCCAAAGCACACACAATCTAGGTACATTCACCCGTTCACACAGACATCCACACACTGATGGCTTCGACATGCAGAGGAGGCGGGGATCGAACCACCGACCTCTTTTATCCAAAGAGATTAGTGGACAACCTGCTCTACCTGCTGAGCCACAGTCACCCATTATAAATTCAATAATCAATTTAGATATTTATCTTTAAATATTATATTTTGGGATGTGGATATTTAGTTTTTGGGAATTCTTGCCTTAATATTTGCTAAAGCAGAGAGACAGGAAACATTGGGGAAGAGAGAGGAAGATGTCATGTGACAAAGCTCCAAGGCCTGAGAACATTGAGCCAGCCGGATGCCCCAGATTGGAATTGGAATCAAGCAGAGTCGTGTAGATAGAAGAGTCGCAACATCTCCATTCACTCCGATGCACCAGTTTTTAGTTCCAGGAAGTAAGGTTCTGGATTAAGCAGCACTGTCGAGTTGCAGCAAAATGGACAGTTTGTGTTGTACTTTATTTTATTTTATTTTAACTTCTCCCAATTCTCTTCTGATTGGATCTCCGCCCAATTCGTCCCTCTCTCGCATTTCTGCCTAGATTTTGGCAAAAGTATCAATAGATTTCCTCATAGTTTTCGTCATAACATCTTTGTTTAGTTAACGTCTCGTTTTCATCAGGGAATATAGGTCGTTGATTAACTTTTTTCGTCATAGTTTTTTTTCCAACAAAAATAACACTGATTGTCAAAGCCCCATTTTTTTTTTACAATATTCCTCCAATATTAAGACTTTGTCAGAGACCCTCCTTGGCTTTCGACAATAATAGCAAATCATTTGCACAGAGAAGATGTGCCGCCTCTTTGTGGACACGTCAATGTGTCAGTTGATTTTAGTCAAATGTAATCAGTTGATTTAAGTAAATATTGAATCCGTTTATTTAAGTAAATATTGAATCAAGTTGGACACTGACCACCGTGTCAGCATGTGTGTGTGTGTGTGTGTGTGTGTGTGTGTGTGTGTGTGTATATATATATATATATATATATAAACAGACACACAAACAGACAGACAGACAGACAGACAGACAGACAGACAGACAGACAAATGGCACCGGAAACATAAGCTCGTTGGCGGAGGTTGTATCTACGAGCCATTGAGTTTTCTTCTCCCCTGGTGGCCGTGCAACATCCCTGCCTGGAAAGGAATCCGTGGACTTAAACTCACCAAATATTTGTCCAGTTTAGGATAAGCTCCTTTGATTGGAGTCTGGCTTTTAATCTGGTCACCAGTTTGTACCTCTTATTGGATAACAGCATGGCTTCAAAGCTGCCTGCAACTTGAAAGGTTACCAAACACTGCTACTCCTGATAGCGCCCATATCTCTGTGCTATATGATATGCTGCAGCAACATATCTCTGTGCTATATGATATGCTGCAGCAACATATCTCTGTGCTATATGATATGCTGCAGCAACGCAAATGGGTGATTTCCTCATACTGTGTGGGTTGGCACTTGTTGCAGGAGAGGAGGTCGCTCCTTGAAAAACAGTTGCTGACTAAAGAAGTTGCAATCATCAGTTGACTGAAGTATTTATTTATTTTGTATTTTATTTTTTAATGTGCCCTGATTGTGTGTAGCATCTGTGTTGCAGCTTAGTGTGGCCATGTTTATTGTGCCTGGAGTTTGATCCAAAAAGGCTTCGGAGGACCTCGCAAATGCCCCTGCAAGATTCCATAGAAGACAATCATCTCTACACCAAAGCCTGATTAAAACGGGTTGGCTCCATCTGATTGGATTCAGCAGCATCAATACCATCTGGGGTCGACAAAGTAAAAAAAAAAATCCCACTGTGACATCATCAGTGATGTCATAAATCCCACTGTGACATCATCAGTGATGTCATAAATCCCACTGATGACATCATCAGTGATATCATCAATCTGACATCATCAGTGATGCTGGTCTCGTTGGCCACACAGCAGCCGAGTTGCGGGCAAGGCCGCGCATCGGCCGAGCTGTGAATGCGAGCTGCAGGGCCAGGTTGGCGAGCTGCAGGACGGGCGAGGCCGCACAGCGGGCGAGCCTAGGAATCGAGCGCGCGAGATCCCGAGTCATTTAAATACCAATACAGCCAACACATTTGAAAATGCGTCCGGCATTATAAGCACAACGTTTGAAAACGAAACTGGGATGGACAAGCCCGTCTTTATTTTCACAAACACCACACTTCACATGCACACGCGTGTCGGCAGCGACACACACACACACACACACACACACGCACACACACACACACACACGGCGTGGCGCCGTGAAATACATTGCACATTTCAAATGAATCATTCAGTAAATGTTAGTTCCATTTGAGTCATTTTTGTTTAATAAATGATAATAGTTGATGTTAAATAGCCTACTTACTCCACGCTGATGGAAATGTGTCACACAGTTTGAAATGTGTTATATGTTTTGGCAGCTTCCATCACGTTCATCTGAGCACTCAAAGTGTTCTGCCATGTGGCTGTGATTTGGTTTTGCAGAGAGGGTGGGAGGTTGAACATGGGGACAAGCATAACCCCAGGGCTTAAAGACACACACGCACAGACACACACACACGCACGCACACACGCACACACACACACACACACACACACACACACACACACACACACACACACACACACACACACACACACACACACACACACTCCAAATACAGCTCTGGACCACATCTTAAGGGGAAAATCCACTCCAAGAAAGAAAGGGGGAGGAAAAAGTCCCGGGCTTTCCTCCTCTCTTTGTTTCTCCTCCAACTCCAGTTGGTTTTAGCAGCCTAGTTTTACCTATAGTTGCTTAGTTGTCTGTTGACATCATATAGTAGTTTGTTACATGTTAGATGAGTTAGCTACTAGAGAGGAATACAGCAACATTTTAACAGGCAACAACAAAATGTGTCCCCAAAACCCTCTATGCGTCCCAAATGGGGCAGTGTGGTTGAGGAATAAATGTACTGGGTCTAACAGTGAAGCTGTGGAAAAGGTAGCTTCGATGTAGCAAGCTACTTTTGCCATGTTGCTCGTAGCTTAGCTCGCTACATTTCTCTGGGCGTAGCTTCAGTGTAGTGAAGCTATATTTATTCTAGAGTCACTGGTAGCTTAGCTTGCTACATTTATTTTCCAAGTAGCTTGCCCAGCACTGATAATAAGGATATGAGCCGCTGCGTGGCAGGAAATAAGCTGTTTATAGGAGCTACATCACATGCACGGTTGCAACAGGCCCCTATGGCCTCTGTTCCAGGCCGTTGCATGGCGCGTTCTATGTGTACTGCATCATTTTCAAGAATGAAAATAAGGTCTAGGTTGTGAAAATAAATAAATCTCTTTTAACATATTTAGTAAATACAGTAAATGAGAATGACATGTTAGTACTAGTAGGTAGATTGGTTATAGTCTATATAGGACCTGGCTCAGATCTGTATGCACTTCATTTAGGAGAGATTCTCTCAACTCTTATAGATTAATTTGACCCCTGCGAACAACTTGTGTGTCAACATCTCTTTATGTTTCCACATGATGTAAATAAATACAGCAGCATCTTGTTACCGTGGAGATGCCGGAACCCAGTGGTATATTTGCCAAGGTATAAATGCAGGACGTGGTGTGACAGTATTTTTTTTGTTGAGAGACATAAATTAAGCTTAAATTGGCCAAAAACTCACTGTACTCCTTTAATGTCAAAGTCAGTCAAGTTGCATTAGTGACATATTTACATAGATGTTGATGAATGTGCACTAACCCTTATACAAATAAACTCAATAAAGTCACCTCTCTTTTGAGAGGTGACCTCAGAGTTGGGATGAAATCAACATACTTTGCATACCTTTTTGAAAGGCCTGAGTGTGAAAAGGCTCGCACAGCATGTTAACGAGCTTTTTGTCTGTAACGACGAGAAGCGTCCAGCGTTTGGCACCCGTCTTCTCACTGTATTGATCTCCATTATTGATCATTCAACTATTGGTGTTTGACAAAGGAAAGTTAACTATTTCCACATGACCCGGCCATGTCTGCTGGATCCTCACTCATGACCCCTGACACACGCACGCACGCACACACACACACACACACACCCCACACACACACACACAAGCACGCACACACACACACACACACCACACACACACGCACACACGCAAGCACGCATGCACGCACACACACACACACACACACACACACACAAGCACACACACACTCGCACACACACACACACACACACACACACACAAGCACACACACACACACACACACACGCACGCACGCTGGTCCCCTGTGTGGCAGTGACCCGGTAGATAACCTCTGACACATCCATCTTGTGCTGACACTTTTCTCAGGTCACCACTGGGGGAGCTGTGGTGCAGCCAGGCAGGCCCAGCAGAGCTCAATCTGGAAACCCAGTCACATGACTGATAAGACTCTGGCAGACAGCCAATATTTCCGGTGTTGAGCGGGTATGTCCGCCCCAAGATGTCCGCTTCCGTCATTGTTTACAGTCCGACAATGTCTCATGCAGCTAATTTATATATTATTATTATTATTATTATTATTATTATTATTATTATTATTATTATCATCATCATCAGAAATGCCGTCTTGACCTAAAACACGTACAATCGATCAGCTCCAACTCTGTTCTCGCATCAATTGAACTGGAAACCCCAAATAGCGGCCGTCTTTTCCCGACTTTACAGCAGAAATAAACATGTTTACAGCCTAGTTGAAAAACAGTTTTGGTCTCTAGAGCTAATATCATCAGTAATAAACACTTTCCTAATGAGTTCATGGTCTCCATTGGTAGTTTCAAGTCTTCCTGTTCAATATGGTGTTAATTTAGTAAAATATTTTGTGTGTGTAAAATAGACGATAAATCAAATTTTTTGGGGTGTGATTGACAGGTCACCTGTCCAGTGATCGTGCAGCTTGCTGATCACGGACCAATAGCAGGCGACTCCACATCTCTGTCTCGCCTTTAAAAAAAAAAAGGGCAGTGGTGGCCTAAAGGTTAGGGAAGCGAGCTTGTGACCGGAAGGTCGTCTGTTCAATCCCCGGGACCGGCAGGATAAATGTGGGTGGGGAAAGTGAAAAGGCAGCGCTTGCCCCTCCCTCATTACCACCGCTGAGGTGCCCTTGAGCAAGGCCCTTCACCCCAACTGCTCCAGTGGAGCTGCTCAGTGGCCAACAGATCAGACTGTGAATGTGAACAGGGCGCTCCTGAAAAAGAGAGCATTGCTCTCAGTGACACTCCCCCTGTATAAATAAATATATATATAAAAAAAAGGCGATAGTCACAATGTGAAACTTGAGCCTTCAAAGCGAGAGTCCCCAAAGTGACATCACAGTGTCTACAGTACGTCCAAAGTGACGTCACAGTGTCTACAGTACGTCCAAAGTGACGTCACATTGTCTCCAGTACGTCCAAAGTGACATCACAGTGACGTCACAGTGTCTCCAGTACGTCCAAAGTGACGTCACAGTGATGTCACAGTGTCTCCAGTACGTCCAAAGTGATGTCACAGTGTCTCCAGTACGTCCAAAGTGACATCACGGTGTCTACAGTACGTCTAAAGTGACGTCACAGTGTCTCCAGTACGTCCAAAGTGACATCACAGTGTCTACAGTACGTCCAAAGTGACATCACAGTGTCTACAGTACGTCCAAAGTGATGTCACAGTGTCTCCAGTACGTCCAAAGTGACATCACAGTGTCTACAGTACGTCCAAAGTGACATCACAGTGTCTACAGTACGTCCAAAGTGACATCACAGTGTCTACAGTACGTCCAAAGTGACGTCACAGTGTCTACAGTACGTCCAAAGTGATGTCACAGTGTCTCCAGTACGTCCAAAGTGACATCACGGTGTCTACAGTACGTCTAAAGTGACGTCACTGTGTCCAGTACGTCCAAAGTGACATCACAGTGTCTACAGTACGTCCAAAGTGACGTCACAGTGTCTCCAGTACGGAACGGTGTCTACAGTACGTTCAAAGTTACATCACGGTGTCTACAGTACGTCTAAAGTGACGTCACTGTCTCCAGTACGTCCAAAGTGACATCACAGTGTCTACAGTACGTCCAAAGTGACATCACAGTGTCTACAGTACGTCCAAAGTGACATCACAGTGTCTCTAGTACGTCCAAAGTGACATCACGGTGTCTACAGTACGTCTAAAGTGACGTCACTGTCTCCAGTACGTCCAAAGTGACATCACAGTGTCTACAGTACGTCCAAAGTGACGTCACAGTGTCTACAGTACGTCTAAAGTGACGTCACTGTCTCCAGTACGTCCAAAGTGACATCACAGTGTCTACAGTACGTCCAAAGTGACATCACAGTGTCTACAGTACGTCCAAAGTGACATCACAGTGTCTCTAGTACGTCCAAAGTGACATCACGGTGTCTACAGTACGTCTAAAGTGACGTCACTGTCTCCAGTACGTCCAAAGTGACATCACAGTGTCTCCAGTACGTCCAAAGTGACGTCACAGTGTCTACAGTACGTCCAAAGTGACGTCACAGTGTCTACAGTACGTCCAAAGTGACATCACAGTGTCTACAGTACGTCCAAAGTGACATCACAGTGTCTACAGTACGTCCAAAGTGACGTCACAGTGTCTACAGTACGGAACGGTGTCTACAGTACGTCCAAAGTGACATCACAGTGTCTCCAGTACGTCCAAGGCTTTGAGTGGGACGAGGCGCATAACGCATTACAATCCTCGTGTTTGTGCTCGCTCACTCCCTTCACAATCTTGCTGCTATCGCTTATCATCACTCAGCATAATTTCCCCCGTTACACTTTGTCATTGTAAAGAAAAGCCTGGTGTTTTGTCTTGGTGTCATTGTGTCCTGCCATGTGTCATTGTGTCCTGCCATGGGCCATTTGCTTCAGGGGATGTTTAATCTGCAGAGATAGGCCCTGCATGCAGACACAAACAGTCTCTCACTCCAGGAGCCTTCAGAACCCCTCTGCTCCACATTCCTGCCCTCCAGACCCATCTCCTTCTCCTCAGCCAGCTCCACCCAGCCCTCCACCCACCCTCCACCCAGCCCTCCACCCACCCTCCACCCAGCCCTCCACCCAGCCATCCTTCCCTCCAGCTTAAGCCTAATGAGTTTGCTCAGTCTCAAATCAAAGCACCACTCGCATTCGGGGGGACGCCTTAGAAGTGCATTAAAATGCGCAGTTTGTCTTTCAATAGGTGGCCAATAGAACGCCTGTGTTGAGTATTAAGGACCCCTGCCGGGTGGTCCTCGCCTCTCCGCATTCACGCTAGGGGTCCGAGCAGAGGGGGGTGGCGGCTGGGGGGGGGGGGGGGGGGTGGGTTGGGAAGGTGGTTTTTTTGGGGGGGTTTGGGAGAACTTCCCCAGGCTTGTGGGCTTTGTCCCAGATGATTTAAATCAGTTTGTTTGGGCTTGTGACTGTCGCATACTGACGACGGGCTTAATGTTTAGTAGTTGATCCTAGATGTGTTGGCGATGCTCAATGCTTTGTTATCGTTGTTTAAAGTATACATCGGCGATTTTAGTAGGCTACATTTGATTTGAGTCTCGTCAAAATCAGACCGAGCTAAGTGGGAAGAACACAAATCTTTTTTTGGATGTGCGTGTATCCTCTCTGATACAAGAACACAAATCTTGAAACTGTTTGAATGTATGCTATATTTACCAGTAGGCTACTTACTACACCAAGATGAAATAAACTAGATGAAACTGTATCCATGCCTGTGGGTCTTTGCACCAGCAAATGGTAATAGGAGACAGCTATAAGAAAATAGAATATATAAGAAAATAGAGGTAATTATCCATTGTAAGGGAAACTCCAACACATTCCACCTGTGTGATGCGCGCCAGCCAGTTTGCAGCAGAACGCTCATCGGCTATCAGGGTGAAGGCTATCAGGGTGAAGGCTATCAGGGTGGAGGCTATCAGGGTGAAGACTATCAGGGTGAAGGCTATCAGGGTGAAGGCTATCAGGGTGAAGGATATCAGGGTGAAGGCTATCAGGGTGAAGGCTATCAGGATGGAGGCTATCAGGGTGAAGGCTATCAGGGTGCTATCAGGGTGAAGACTATCAGGGTGAAGGCTATCAGGGTGGAGGCTATCAGGGTGGAGGCTATCAGGGTGGAGGCTATCAGGGTGGAGGCTATCAGGGTGGAGGCTATCAGGGTGAAGACTATCAGGGTAAAGGCTATCAGGGTGAAGGCTATCAGGGTGAAGGATATCAGGGTGAAGGCTATCAGGGTGAAGGCTATCAGGGTGGAGGCTATCAGGGTGAAGGCTATCAGGGTGGAGGCTATCAGGGTGAAGGCTATCAGGGTGGAGGCTATCAGGGTGAAGGCTATCAGGGTGGAGGCTATCAGGGTGGAGGCTATCAGGGTGAAGGCTATCAGGGTGGAGGCTATCAGGGTGGAGGCTATCAGAGTGGAGGCTATCAGGGTGGAGGCTATCAGGGTGAAGGCTATCAGGGTGAAGGCTATCAGGGTGGAGGCTATCAGGGTGAAGGCTATCAGGGTGGAGGCTATCAGGGTGAAGGCTATCAGGGTGGAGGCTATCAGGGTGGAGGCTATCAGGGTGGAGGCTATCAGGGTGGAGACTATCAGGGTGAAGGCTATCAGGGTGAAGGCTATCAGGGTGGAGGCTATCAGGGTGGAGGCTATCAGGGTGGAGGCTATCAGGGTGGAGGCTATCAGGGTGAAGGCTATCAGGGTGGAGGCTATCAGGGTGAAGGCTATCAGGGTGGAGGCTATCAGGGTGGAGGCTATCAGGGTGGAGGCTATCAGGGTGGAGGCTATCAGGGTGGAGGCTATCAGAGTGAAGGCTATCAGGGTGAAGGCTATCAGGGTGAAGGCTATCAGGGTGGAGACTATCAGGGTGAAGGCTATCAGGGTGGAGGCTATCAGGGTGGAGACTATCAGGGTGGAGGCTATCAGGGTGGAGGCTATCAGGGTGGAGGCTATCAGGGTGGAGACTATCACGGTGGAGGCTATCAGGGTGGAGACTATCAGGGTGAAGGCTATCAGGGTGGAGGCTATCAGGGTGGAGGCTATCAGAGTGAAGGTTATCAGGGTGAAGACTATCAGGGTGGAGGCTATCAGGGTGAAGGCTATCAGGGTGGAGGCTATCAGGGTGGAGGCTATCAGGGTGGAGGCTATCAGGGTGGAGGCTATCAGGGTGGAGGCTATCAGGGTGAAGGCTATCAGGGTGGAGGCTATCAGGGTGGAGGCTATCAGGGTGGAGGCTATCAGGGTGGAGGCTATCAGGGTGGAGGCTATCAGGGTGAAGGCTATCAGGGTGGAGGCTATCAGGGTGGAGACTATCAGGGTGGAGACTATCACGGTGGAGACTATCAGGGTGAAGGCTATCAGGGTGAAGGCTATCAGGGTGGAGGCTATCAGGGTGGAGGCTATCAGAGTGAAGGTTATCAGGGTGAAGACTATCAGGGTGGAGGCTATCAGGGTGGAGGCTATCAGGGTGGAGACTATCAGGGTGGAGGCTATCACGGTGGAGGCTATCAGGGTGGAGGCTATCAGGGTGGAGGATCAGGGTGGAGAGTTGAGGACTGATTTAAAGTGCCAATTAGATAACGAGGGATGATTAGCCATGATGGAAGGAGGGCCTGTGTGGGACTTTAGTCATTGAACCGGGGTTACACCGGGGTTACACCGGGGTTACACCGGGGTTACACCGGGGTTACACCGGGGTTACTCTTGCAAAGTGTGCAAATGCGATCTTTATTGTCTCTGCCCTGGAGCATTGGGGATAACCATCGGGCTCCACTTGGCTGCACTAGCTCTGAAAACGGCCCTTCAGAAACCCAGGGGGGACATCACACTGACTACCCTCAATATATATTTTAGTCTATGGTGCTGCTCACCTGTGAACTTTAGTCTGGACTTTAGTTGTAACCTTAGTCTTAAGGCAGCAGGAAACAACAGTCAAACTTGGCTGAAATAGAAACACAGTAGAACACATTGCTGCATGAATACATGTGTGTATTATTCTGGGTTTGATGGTCAGTGCTGTTTCAGAGGCTTTTCCAATCTGAGAGGAAATGAACTTCTGAATATGTTTTTTGCCATGAAAATGTAAAGATACTGAATATCACTAAAGCCTGCCATCTGGTCACATCATCCTACCATCAGCTAAAAAGACCTCTCTGAATGAACAAAATGGTACCGTACAACCTCTTCCACATGACGTTGCTAACCTAACCGTAGCGGCTTATCTGTGAGGGCTCCACCACATTGTTCCTGTCTGGCTTGATAAGCTTAATGCTTGATAAAGAATTTCTGCTTAACCGAGGCGCGACAGTAACTGAATGTGATAACAGCAACATGGACTCCTCCTACTGAGCTCAGCTCAGAGGTTTGGACTCGCTATGGACCACTTTGGCTTCTTCACATTCTAAATTGAACAATAACAACAATACACGTCACAAGTCTCCCAGCAACCCCAGCTGGCGCCATCATGGATGAGAGCCAAGACTGCGGGGTGGGGGGTTATTTCTGATCAAATCACACATCAGATATATGAGGGAGTTTCCTGCCATTCTTGTCAAATGCATTCAATTATATGACTGTATATATTGTATTCAATTGTATTGTGCTGGTCAAGTTGTAGCTTAAATGAAGTTGTCCAAGAGAGGAACCTGAGGAACTCCAGTATGGCCGACATGAGGTGTTGCATCTGAATGCCCAACAGCTAATAAAATAACCATCATGCAGCACTTTCTCTAGGCTGTTTAGCCTACATGTGTTGGGGATTAGGATACATTTACGGTAGTATGATATGCTCTACAGTTTAGCTATTGCTGGTTAACATTATCTTCAAGAACATTATTATTCTTTGGTGGAGCTGTTCACTATTGAAACAGGCTGACAGAAGCACTGTGAGGGTTCATCAGCCCCAGCACTGTATCGTCACGCACTGAGACACCATACCCTGGCATTTTTATTTGAGATTAATTTCATTATTTAATAGTTTTTTTGCATGAAAATTGCGATGTTTAAATAGAACGAAAGATATACATAGAAAGAAATATACGCACAAAATATCAGTTTTGGTATCAGCGGTATAAAACTCTATAGTCTCTTAATGTATGCAAACCTCTCAAATCTTCCACTGTCAGAGAGGAAGAGAGAGGAGGAGAGCAGAAGCAAACTTTACCCTGGAAGGAAACCACTGTTTGTTTGTCTGAATCTGAAACAACAGGCAGAGAGAGAGAGAGAGAGAGAGAGAGAGAGAGAGAGAGAGAGAGAGAGAGAGAGAGAGAGAGAGAGAGAGAGAGAGAGAGAGAGAGAGAGAGAGAGAGAGAGAGAGAGAGAGAGAGAGAGAGAGAGAGAGAGAGGACTTTTGTGAATGGACTGAAGACCGGATCCAGGGCAGGCTCTGCTCTGATTGGCCAACGAGTTCAGCCAATGAGGGGGCTCCACTCCGCAGCTCCATTCATGAAAAGTTGGAGTGGAGGAAGGAGGGGGAGGAGGTGGTGTATATCGCTCTGCAGCAGTCCTTCCGCTATGTCTCTCTCAGCAGAGGGAAACAGCACTTCCTCATTTCATCACCACTGTGGCAAACACTGTTTCTCTCTTTCACCAGAATGTGATTTATATGACTGCTCTTCACAGAGAACGGAAATGTATTGCATTAGATTCAGATAACTGCTCGTCGCTACTGTCGTTCAAAAGCTAAATCCACTCTAAAACACTTATAACAATAACATCGACGATATTTCTAGTCGGAGTCTGATAGCAGAACTTCATCACTTCATCGTTAAATAACTCCTGGAAGTCTTCATAGCAGATTGATCTAACAGTGTTTTGGTACTTTTGACCTTTTAAATGGAACAAGCAAGCAATGAGATCTCATATTTTGTATGATGATGTATGTATGATGTATGATGATATATATATATATATATATACACAGATCCTTTCCCAAAAATTTGAATATCATGGAAAAGTTAGTTTTTTCCCATAATTCCTTTCAAAAAGTGAAACTTTCATAGATTATAGATTCATTACACACAAAGTGAAATATTTCTAGCCTTTATTTGTTTCATTTTTCATAATTTTGGCCTATAGCTCCAGAAAACCCCCAAAACAGTATTTCAAGAAATTAGAATAGTGTGAAGAAAATAAGCAGTTACTTCTCAGTTATGACTGACTCCAGCCTCAGTCCACTCCCTCTGAATCTACGCCAAATGTTTGAATCGTCTTTGCTTGACAATCCGCTGAAGACCACGGTCATCCATGGTCTTTCCATGATATTCACATTTTTTGGAAAGGATCTTATATATATCAAGTCTTGAAGAGACTATCTGGTTCAAAGACATCCATGACTTGTGCCTGCGCACCTGTCAAAAATAAATAATCCCTTTGTTTTCTGCGCAGTATCGTCATGTTGTCTCATAATAACCTGTTTTATCCACCTGCTGTAGGGATCTCTGATAAGAACCTATCCACATCTATTATTGCTGGACAGAATTCTGAATTAGTGTCACAACAAACAGATCTGTGTTGATAAGTAACACAAATGGAGTAAAGAGAACTTCTATTGGCTGTTGTCAGTTGAAACATGGGTTGGAGTCTTGGACGACTTCCAAATCAAACATTCATCTGGCAGTTTTATGTTCCGAGAAGTTAATAAAACTGTATGGTGAAGATGTAAAGCAGACACGCTACGCTTTTAGCCAGAACTAGATACAGTATTAATATCAACGGCTTTATAACACAATCACATTGTTGGAATGTGTGTCATAGCGTCTAAGCTTCCATCCAGGGCGGAAGTGGGTTCATTCCCCTGAAGTCACGTCGCACATGGCAGCGTTGTCAGCTGCCCCACAATGAGTAATGAGTAATAAGCTTATCTCTGTCGCACCATCCATTTTCACTGATTGCGTGTTTATTATGGCCTGTGGCTATTTTGTCTGTTTCAATGCTTCTACACACGTTCAGAAGTATTTCTGTGGTTGTTGTTTTTTTGTGTGTCTCTGCTTCCATTCTTCTGCAGGGCGTCTCTCCTGACCATCCGGTCCAGGGTGTCCTCCCCAGGCATCCGGTAGAGAGAGGGAGGGAGGGAGAGAGAGAGGGAGGGAGAGAGAGAGGGAGAGAGAGAGAGGGAGAGAGAGAGAGGGAGAGAGAGAGAGAGAGAGAGAGAGAGAGAGAGAGAGAGAGAGAGAGAGAGGTTACCACTTGGTCCCAACAATCCCTAGCTGGCAGTGGGCCAGATTGTGACTCATTGTCTATGTCTCATAAAGGCAGATATGGCCTGTTTGGAGGCATGAAGGCAGATATGGCCTGTTTGGAGGCATAAAGGCAGATATGGCCTGTTTGGAGGCATGAAGGCAGATATGGCCTGTTTGGAGGCATAAAGGCAGATATGGCCTGTTTGGAGGCATGAAGGCAGATATGGCCTGTTTGGAGGCATGAAGGCAGATATGGCCTGTTTGGAGGCATGAAGGCAGATATGGCCTGTTTGGAGGCATAAAGGCAGATATGGCCTGTTTGGAGGCATAAAGGCAGATATGGCCATTTTGGAGGCATGAAGGCAGATATGGCCTGTTTGGAGGCATAAAGGCAGATATGGCCTGTTTGGCGGCATACAGGCAGATATGGCCTGTTTGGAGGCATAAAGGCAGATATGTTTGGAGGCATACAGGCAGATATGGCCTGTTTGGAGGCATAAAGGCAGATATGGCCTGTTTGGAGGCATACAGGCAGATATGCCCTGTTTGGAGGCATACAGGCAGATATGGCCTGTTTGGAGGCATAAAGGCAGATATGGCCTGTTTGGAGGCATACAGGCAGATATGCCCTGTTTGGAGGCATACAGGCAGATATGGCCTGTTTGGAGGCATAAAGGCAAATATGGCCTGTTTGGAGGCATACAGGCAGATATGCCCTGTTTGGAGGCATACAGGCAGATATGGCCTGTTTGGAGGCATAAAGGCAAATATGGCCTGTTTGGAGGCATAAAGGCAGATATGTTTGGAGGCATACAGGCAGATATGGCCTGTTTGGAGGCATACAGGCAGATATGGCCTGTTTGGAGGCATAAAGGCAGATATGGCCTGTTTGGAGGCATAAAGGCAGATATGGCCTGTTTGGAGGCAGTTTCCTGCAGATATGCAGCTGACAGTGTGGTATTCACCTTTTTCCTCGACTTACATTTCCCATGAGTCTCAGCGGTAGCCGTTTGTCGACTTCCTGTTTAAAAAGATTTCACTAGCAAGGAGGTGCGGCTTATTTGATCCGAAATGGCAAAAAATTATTATGATTATTTTCAGTCTCTTTCGCTATGAACGGTCCTGGGTGGAAATAGGCAACCGGCAGCTGGAAACAGAGTGGGAGGGTGTCATGGAAGCGCCCACTCTCTCACCATGAAACTCTGAATATGACTGGAACAGGTTCCCCTCTTTTTGTCAGCGGTTCTCAAATGTTTTCATGTCACAGACCAACAAAAAGACAAACGGGACACCTACGTTGCCGATTTAGTCCCAGGGGTCATTTGAGAAGATCTTATTTATTTTATTTATTCATTCATTAATTATTTCAATCAATCATTCATTCATTTATTATTTGGTTAGTTAGTTAGTTAATTAGTTAATGTTCACCTTCGCTGCTACAACTCCATCCTCGGGGAAACCCTAAAGTGGAGGGGAGAGAAAGCAAAGGGGAGAAGATTGGGAGAAGGAGGACAAGGAGGAGGAGGTGCAGCAGCAGCAGACAGTTTTGAAACAAAAGAGGCTGCTGGTAAAGTTTGAGCCACAGTTCTCCTCTGTTCAGACACAATCAGGCAGAAACTGATCAATACACACACACACACACACACTAATGCATAGCCTCTGCCGATCCCACCACACCCCCTACCATCTCCCACCAGCATCCCAAACCGCCAAAGAATATGCTGCTTATAATGATGCGTTCACACACACACACACACACACACACACACACACACACACACACACACACACACACACACACACACACACACACACACTAATGCATAGCTTCTGCTATGATGCATTCACACACACACACAAAGGGACTCACACACATTTGCGTTACTATATTTGTGACAACCTTCCATTGACTACATTCACTCCCTGAAGCAGGCATGTCAAACTCAATTTCATCCCGGCCCACATCAGCATTGTGGCTGCGCTCAAAGGGCCGCTTGTAAGTGTAAGACTATAAAAGCATGTCAATGTGTCTACTTGTTATCATGTTACATCGTTGCCTCTGCGTTAGATTATTATTGGTTTTAGTCATAACTTAAAAAATGCTCTGAAAGCACAATTCTAGGAAGGAATAATGACAAATATAGACATTCAAGTGTACAATTATTATATTATTATACATCAGCCAGGTGGGGTGCTACACATCAGTGGTGGATGAGTTGAGCACCACCTCCTCCCCCCCCCCCCCACACACACACACGATATGTGACTAAGGGCTTTGAGTATCTAGAAAGGCGCTATATAAATGCAATACCTTTTTATGATTATTATGATTAATAATAATCATCATAAAAAAATACACAAAGTATAAAATGATGTTTTAGTTTTCTTATTTTCAGACAAATTAGAGTATGGTGTTATTTTACCTGCTGACGGTTTGGGCTGTAACTACAGCCTTCTTCTGAGCTGTCATCTGACTTCCTGGTGATGACGTGTCTTATCAGCTGGTTGGTTCACCAGGAAGTCAGACGACAGCTCTGAAGAAGGCTGTAGTTACAGCCCAAACCGTCAGCAGGTCAAATAACACCATACTCTTAATTTGTCTGAAAATAAGACAAATAAAACATAATTTAAAAAGAAGACAAAATGAACCGAATTAATTTTTTACAAAGTATAAAAGCTGAGATGGTGTCGTGCACACCCCTATTCTGACATGTTGACTTTGCGGCCCTGCAGCCTCTGGTTCAGTTGGTCGAGATGCTCTGTTATGTCCACAACATGGCAAGATCACGCAGCCATTTGGGATCTCACAGTTCGAGCAATGATTTTCTTTTACTTTGCAAGAAGAAGTTGAGAAATCATATTTCTTTGGTCTCCAGCAAACCTGAGTTGAGTCTTGCAACCTACATGCTAGTTTGAGGGGGAGAAGTAAGTAGGGGCGTTGCTACGGGTTGCGCCACGGTTGTCAAGACATCACTGCCCGCAGCCCACTTGGAGGCAGGTCCGGCAAGCTTTGGCCCCACTCTGGAGAAGGTCCATCTTGCACGGCACAGCACAGCTCACCCTGTTCTAAATGGTCATGGAAACGCAAACCAGCGCAGCTCTGCTTGACTCGGCATGGCCAATAATGCCAAGGGAAAAGCCCCAGTCATCACTCCACCTAGCCTCAGCTACACCTAGCCTCAGCTACACCTAGCCTCAGCTACACTTAGCCTCAGCTACACTTAGCCTCAGCTACACCTAGCCTCAGCTACACTTAGCCTCAGCTACACTTAGCCTCAGCTACACTTAGCCTCAGCTACACCTAGCCTCAGCTACACTTAGCCTCAGCTACACTTAGCCTCAGCTACACCTAGCCTCAGCTACACTTAGCCTCAGCTACACTTAGCCTCAGCTACACCTAGCCTCAGCTACAGGGGGGGGGGGGGGGTTCCTCATTTTAGGGGCAAGGCCATCTGGCCTTCGGCGTGGCAGATTTTCTAAGGGCACAAGGCCACATGCCAGGGCACAAAGGCAATTGCTCTATTGACATCGTGAATAGGGATGGGAATTTCATGCATTTTCCTTAACACATTGAGTGCCAAGGACGTCTGTGCACGTCCTAAAAAAAAGTAACGAGGAGTGCCAAGGACGTCTGTGGACGTCCTAAAATCATAATTCATATTATTCCATAATTCTGCTGTTTAAGGTCGTACCTAGCCAGTGAGCATGAATCCCTTCAAGGGATCACACGGCGCCACCTTAAACATCGTCATGGAAGCTGCGCCACCCACCTCGGATCCTTTACTTTGTGCATGAGACAGCAGGGAAAGACGTGATCAAAGAGGAAACCGATGCATGCTTCAGCCAGAGCCGTATATATTGCTCTGTCTGCAGCGGAGAGTGGGCTCGGCTGCATCCGCGCTCACAACTGAGCTCTTATGCTTCTATCTATCTCCACACGATTTCCTGCCAGAAAGCCAGCATCCGAAGCCGAACGGCCAAGCCTTTTCGTTCAGTCGCGTTTGCCAGCGCGCATCATTTCCTTGATGCGCGCTGGGATCCGTCCGGGGCAAAAACGGAGTCGAGAAAACAAACTCTGTGCGTGTGGGAGGAGCCCGCAGCTCAGAGGTGGAGAGGGGGGGGGGGGGGAGAGGGGGGGAGGAGGGGGGGGGGGCACGCAGGCTGCACAGAAACCACACCACGCCACCACATCAGAAAACACCAGCCAGAGTCAGTGAATGTGCTCGAAATTAGAGTGCAAAAGGTATTCATAAAAGTGACTATATCTTGGAAAGTAAAAAAAAACGACAGAAAACCCTTGAAAGTGCACTTTTTTCAGAGGCTGTCATTTCATAATGGAACTATCTAGAAACAAAATTTCTTCTTTGGAAGAAGCAGGAGTGTTCAATGTTTCATTAAAGTCCAGCCCCGTCAATATAGCCATAATAGAAAAAATTCTATAGCTGTTTTCATCTGAATGGAAGTGAATCTGGCACAGGCTGCAGACAATTTTACTGAAGCGCTGTGGCACTCAATGTGTTAACCGTTAGTTGCGCACCTTAACAATCAGTTAATCGGTTATTGTTAGCGTAGTTTCTGCTATGAAGACTGAATTGATGATACAAAGTAACAATGTTGTCGGTCAAAACAGTTAATTAATTTTAATCGGCTACATTTTTAACGGCAGTTAGATGACTACCGGTTAATCATTAACATCCCTAATGAAGAGTGGTTTTTCTGACATGTTAAAATGAGCCAATCACACATCCTTTGCATAGAGCAGCTACATTAAACTGAGACCACTGGTGCTTTTAAAGCAGCTGACAGTAGCAGGCTGGTAGCAGGGCACTGCCAAGGTGGCCTTAGAGATCTCAGGGTATCACAGCCAGAGGGAGGGGCAACCTCTGTGTCATTCCCATCCTGCTCAGCGATATCCTTCAATGGACAGCAGACTCACTCATCTTGTTACAGCATGAAAACTCAAGTATGCCTTTGTCTTGAAAATGTCTACCTTTTCTCCTCAGCTCTTATTTCCTCACATAGCGCTTACATGATAATCCTATGAGAGGCAAAGTGAACGTCACTTCCTGCTTCAGCACTGTACCAGAGATTTTCTTCCGCAGTTTATTTCCCCATAGACATTTCGTAAAATGCTTATAAAAATGGTTTTACTTGGTAAAACCAAATGGTTCACCTATATTTAGAATCGGGAGAGACCATAGAACATTTCACTCGCACCAGAACTAAAAAACAATATATTTTTTCTTCTTCTTTAAACTCGCTTTTTTACGTTTTGGTCCAATGAAATGTTATGCGATCTCTCCGGTTTCTAAATATATCTGAACAGTTTGGTTTGAACAAGTAAAACTATTTTTATAAGCATGTTACGACATGTCTATGGGAAAATAAATGGCGGATGAAAATCTCCGGTACAGTGCTGAAGCAGGAAGTGACGTTCCACTTTGGCTCTCTATACATTATAGATCAATGTGCCTGTCGGGAAAATGCTAGGACAATTATTAGCTTTCCTAGAGAGAGCGCAAAATAATCCTATACACCTTCAAAAATATGTGGACCTTCAAGAAGGATACAGACATGAACATATCTCTTTAGACTGAGGTGTTGATGACACTTTGTGTGATGCAGCTGGTAGAGCCTGACAGTGGGAGATTGCATTCATGTCTGGAGATATACCGGCGATCTGATTATTTTGTCTTTCGAGTCTTTGCTGCTTGCTTTGGGTCAAAGAGGACGTTAGTGCAGTTATGGAGGCTTTAGGCTGGACCCCACCCCACCTAGCTTGGTGTACACTGTCCAAGCCTCAATGACCCCCCAAACCAAACTATAAGAATGTACCGGCCAGCCCTGAAGGGGGAGGCCTATACCCCCGGGGCTATTGTTCCCCAAAGTAGGTCAAAGCTCGGAGCCATCACAATCGATTTAGATGGATTGGAGAACATTGGAGATGGAGAGGGGGGGGCAGAGTCTGCATGGATGATCACACTTGTTGATATAAATTGAAGGAACAGGAACTAATGTTCATATTTTGGGACAACTCATCATTGTCCTCTCCTGCACAGCTCGTCATCCTCCTTAACCTTTATCCTTCTCCTAAGAAAACATTACACCACTTTATATTTATCTATTGTCCAAATTAGCTCTTTCATTAACTTTATTTTTAATATGATTATTTAGTGGGTTTTATTTGAGCAACTTGTTAATCATCAATTGGCTTAAACCTACGTATATTGAGAATTGAAAGCTTGCTTGAAGTGTATGCTCCTTCTAAGAATCCCTCATCAAAATGTATTTCCTTTTGAAAGGAAGAATTGAGGGAGTTCACTCTCCAAAAAGTCTTTTTTCTTTTTGTCCGGTGAACTTTTCAGCTGTGATTCTCTTTGGAGAGGTGAGGCACACTTAACCGTATACTGTTTGACAGTGTCACTAAACCAAGAAAGTAACCGATGCATTCCTTTCCTTTAGAGGGGTAAACATTTTATTTATTTATTATTTATTTATTTATTTATTTATTTATTTATTTATTTCTTTCTTTCTTTCTTTCTTTATTTATAAATATTTTCCCCCCAATTGTACTTGGCCAATTGCCCCTGCTGCCCCAGCCCCTCTGCCGATCTGGGGAGAGCTGTACAGTCACACACATGCTTCGTGTGCAGTTGCCAGCCGCTTCTTTTCACCTGACAGCGGGGAGCTTCACCGGCACGTGGGAGGATAACGGAGCTATTCCCAACAGTTCCCTTTGTAAAAAATATATTTCTATTTTACTTTATTTGATTTATTGCATTTTGCTTGTTCTTTTCAAATTAAAATCTCTATCGAGGGGTCAGAACCAGATGGGCGTAAGTGACATTTTGGGCAGAAATGAGTTATAATATATCAAATGACAGCTCTTGATGAGCTCTTTCTACGGCCAAAAGGGTGTGTGTGAATTCTAAACCAATCCAGAGTTATTCATCAAAAACCAAAAGACCTAAGACTGAACACACTGAACTATTTGTGGACTTTTGGCCCCGACTTTTTTCCAAATAAAAAAAACATAGAAACCCCTAAATGAATGTCAAAATATTGTTCATGAAATATATTGTCATGTTTATGAAGTTTTCAGAATGAAGATTGAAATTTAATAAACAAAGTAAGGACAAAGTGCTCTTTTTCCCCCTCGCTCCTGTCAAATTGGTCAAATTCCCTTCTGGTTCTCACCCCTCACTTATATGCTCATATGTTTGTATTTATTTGATAAAATTTGCTATATAAATATATATATATAAATATATATAAATGTGCTAATATATAAATCAACTTTCCTCCTTGCCTTCGTCTTCCTCCCCTCCCTCTCTCCCGCCTTCCCTCCATCTCCCAAAACTTGTCCAATCTTCTCTAAAGCTTCTTCTCCCCCTTCTCACCTACCTCATCCTTCCTCCTCCTCCTCCTCCTCCTCCTCCTCCTCCCCTTTCTCCTTATACCCCACCTCCTCCTTTTGTGTGCTGTAATTAGTCATGTGGAACATATGGAGCCTCATATTACATAACCCGGCAGCAGCTGCACCCGGGCTAAGATCCAAGATAATGCAAATCAGGGGGCACTTTTTTTTGGACACGACTCCATAGAGAAGCAGTTGGATGCGTCATTGCTGCTAACCTCATGTCTCTTGGAGAACAGTGCTGCTCAAACTTCTCCATGTCGAGGACAGGCACAAATGAGACCCCAGGGCCCCCCATCTGAGTTCTACTGTTAAAGCTTTTACAATATTGCAGAAAGTATGAAGCCCTTCCTGTCAGTGCATCAGTTATTTATAATTGATTATAATAATAAATAATAATAATTTATTCTATTATTTTATATTATATATTATATTATTTATATACAGTATATATATATTATTTATTTATTTGTTGATTTATTTATTTACTTTTGTTCCAAGTCGAATTCGCTAATTTGGTGTATGTCAGCAGCAAAAAAAAAACAATCTCTAGACTAGATAAGTTTAAATTTTGCTGAGGCTTAACACTCCCATGCCTGGTATTTAGTGCAGGAAATTACCAACAAGGCATCTCTCAAACCAAACATTTGCTTATGAACAGCGGTAAGACCGGCCCAACTTGAATGAGCTCTCTCACCTCTTTGTCTCTCTCTTAGCTAAAGCCATAATCATAGACTATTGGGTTCATTAGCCATGTCTTTTTCTAAGGGCTGGCTAATCCTGTGGCTGTTTCCAGGCTTCCTGTACCATATGGGACTGGGACTGCTCGCTATAGATATCAGTACAATACATCCAGTCACCAAACCGTGCATAAAATTAGCTCAGGTTTTATTATGTAATATACTCTAATTAGAGAAGTAATCTGCAACATCCTCCTGTTTGTTTGTTTGTTTGTTTGTTTGTTTGTTGTTGGCTTTTTGTCTCCATCTTTGGTGCTCGCTCTACTTCACAGAGATCAGCTGTCAATCACACAGTGTGTCCAGTCCTTTTCTTTGGAATTTCTGTTGAGTTTGAGCTTCTGTAAGTTCAAGTTCAAGTGTATTGTCACATACATCTAAAACGTACAATGTCGATTCAAATGCAATGAAATGTATTTTTATTTCTTGTAAACAAAAAAACATTACTCAATAAAACATTTATTTAAAAAAGAAATGTACATTGCGACTGTTCTGAAGAGACTAATTTGCCAAAACACTGTTCAGGGGTCTAGCATGATTTTGGTGCAAAATAAATAAATAATCTGTTCTGATCTAATAATGTGTGTAATCTTACTGTCCACGCGTGACATCACACTTTTTTGTGCGATGTCACACGATAACATCTGTCCACCACCAGGCCTCATCAGTGATTTATGACATCATCGGTGATAAATAGTCCCATGCCGAGCCGTCTACATATGCCCTCAACATTTTAATATGTATTTCACACTTTCATACTCTCATAAGACATTGCAACATCACAATTGCTTGAGTGACATCACTGATGACATCACAATTGCTCGAGTGACTAGTGAGGCATGTGTGGGGGGAGCCTCTTCCCATTCCCCACACATCACCTGCCATGTTACTGTGAAGGCATCAAATACGTATGATTATGATTGTCAGATCATCATTGATGTCATAAAGCACTGATGATGCCATAGGCCTCATTATGCTAATGAGGTCATAGACATTGTGATATCATCAGTGATGGCAATGGTGATTAAGCGGGAAACAATTGAGTGTGCGAAGCGGAGCACGCACATTTTCAGTCATCAAGTTATTCAACATAGCAGTATTATCAGCTACACTCTGCTACAGTGTATGAAGAAAACAATACAGTCCTCTTCTATGACACCCCTCCCTACCAGATACCAACTAGGGGTGCTCCGATCCGGCTAAGCCACGATCCGATCCGATTCCGATTCCTGGGGTCACGATCCGATTCCAGAATCGATTCTCGATTCCAACGATTCTCGATTCCAGAATCGAGAATCGATTCTCAATTATGTAGTTTTATATTGCAATAACACACAAAGGTAAATATAAGACAAAAAATGACAAATGTATTAAGGCTGAACTTCAAATTCAACTTCTGTATTACAGTCAGGGCCTAAATTCATTTAGCAAACTATGTTCTTCAGATAAGATGGATTTATAGGCTGGGGGGGATCTGTAGACTTTTGGGGGGAATACATTAACCAGAGTTCTTAAGTGCAAGAGGTGGTGGCACCGTGGCAGTACAGTACACAAATGACATGAACATTTGGACACTTATTCAGCCGGTATCTTGCATGTTGCGTTCAGGTGCACTGTAAAAATTTTTTTTTTTTTTTTTTTTTTACAATTTTAAGAATCGATTCTTGGGAGTTTGGAATCGATCCAGGAATCGTGGCATTAAGAATCGCGATCCTTTCAGAATCGATTTTTTGGAGCACCCCTACTACCAACCAATCTTTTTTTAGGGGTGACAGGGGCTCTTTAGCAGGAAGTGGTCCACATCATCTGAAAGCTGGGACGTGACGATTATTTGAGATGCAGCTCAGCACTGTCAAGTTTTCCCCCAGTCATAAATCTGTAATAAACATTGTTTTGTTTAGGTGTCTCTTCAACATTTTTGAAAGCTTAGAACTAGTATTGGGTTAGAATATGATGAGTAAGTATATGATAGCCATCCCATGCTCATTTATGTCTCTTAAAGTTGTTGCAGCAATATTTGGTGTGATACCATTTTGGGGAGATTGGTAACTTGGCATTATTGGGTTATTGTCAATATACAGTAGGAAAGCCGTATACCCTGAATGTCCTAGGTCTCTCTAGTTTGTGGTTGTAGTTTCAGGGTCTGTTTATCATTATGTGTAATATACCGTGTGGATCCGAGAAGACGCGTGATCGCCGCCGATCACGAGAGAAACGCATGAAAACAACGCAGGTCGCACGTGAGGCTAAAGGTATTTACACACACAGTCCGATTGTTTTCGTATGCGTGTTTTTTAATCCGTCATCTGAAAACACAGACGGGTCCCAGCTCGCAAAAATCTATTGACTGATGCGAAAAACGCAGAAAATCTAACCTCGTCCGAAAACTTAAATGACGGACGTAATTGTCGGACTCGGTGTGTCAATGATGATTGACACAAATGAGGTCGTATTCTTTTTTTTCTCCGTGTGACAATTTCGGACGAAAATACGGACTTGGTGTGCAAAAGCTATTATTGTCACAAGCTCAGTCTCTGCCTCGGTATTTGTCGGCTCTGTACGGGTCAGGTACTGTATGCTCGTTCTATATGGCTCCGGGGTCTGACATTGATCGGTTCTGTCCGGGTCCAGGTCTCAGCTTTCTAATAATAGACGAGTCCAATCTGGGTCTGGGCACAAATTCCCCGGGTCCATTAGGGTCCGGGTCCGTCATTTTGGACCCGTGAAGACCTCTACTGCATGCAAATAACTGCATGGTTTTTGGCGAAACCCGCATAGGATTAGCATAAGTGGGCATGTCTCTAAAGGGGAGACGACCCATAGCAATCATTCTCATTACGATATCTTGACGTGAGACGTCAGAGGACCCCTTTGGAAATGACCATGCCAGTTTTTCCCTCTGCAAAATTTAGCTTAAATTCAGAGCATTATTTATCCTCTTTCGCGACAAGATAGCATTACACGGTTGGCACCAATGGATGTCCTCAGGTCTTCTAGTTTCATATGATACCAGTCTCCTCACTCTACCTTTAACAATGACCCCGCTCGCTACCGCCTCTGAAAGACAGAAATGCCACGGATGACGAGGGCACTTCGGTCATCGAGGGGCCTTACCGGGGCAGGTGCTCGACCCCCCGCCGCCTGCCCCCCTGCACGCGCCGGAGACGGACAGTAAATAACAAAGCCGTCCAGGGGGCAGGAGTTCGACTTCCGCAGGATCCCGTCCACACAGGCTGCGTGGAAATGGTGATGACAGGGCAGGGTTCGAGCAAACTGGTTCCTGGCAAAGCTCTGCAGACAGATCCGACACTGCTGTCCCAGCGCCAGCAGAGGAGACCCCGGCCTCACCAGCACCATAGGCAGACGCGTCAACACGTGCACTGGTACGGGGTCCTCAGCATCAGGAGCCAACACGCGCTCTGGTACAGGTTCCTCAGCATCAGGACCCAACACGCGCTCTGGTACAGGTTCCTCAGCTTCAGGACCCAACACACACTCTGGTACAGTTTCCTCAGCTTCAGGACCCAACACGCGCTCTGGTACGGGGTCCTCAGCATCAGGACCCAACACGCGCTCTGGTACAGGTTCCTCAGCATCAGGACCCAACACGCGCTCTGGTACAGGTTCCTCAGCTTCAGGTTCATCAGCTTCAGGTTCCTCAGCTTCAGGACCCAACACGCGCTCTGGTACAGGTTCCTCAGCTTCAGGTTCCTCAGCATCAGGACCCAACCCGCACTCTGGTACAGGTTCCTCAGCTTCAGGAGCCAACACGCACTCTGGTACAGGTTCCTCAGCTTCAGGACCCAACCCACACTCTGGTACAGGTTCCTCAGCATCAGCCATTCTGTGATTTGCTGGCTGAGAGGACGCACCTCTTTCTTCATCAGTCAGGTCCTCTCCAACACGGCGCCACTTCCCTCTCCTTTTGGTCCGTAAGACAAACGGGTGGTCCCGGTGGTGTCCGTCCTTTGAGCAGTCCTCACACAGGTAGTAGTAACGGCAGACGGTGCATTTGAAGCACGTGCCGGTGACGGGGCAGACGCTGCAGACGCGGCAGCGAACTCCCAGATGTCTGTCGGGTTTCTCTCTCTCGGCGGCAGTGTAGAGCCTGGCCGCGTTCCTCACCTCCTCGTTCAGGAGCTTCAGCGAGGAGAAGGCCCCCCTGCAGAGCGGGCACTTCACCATGGCGGGCCCTTCGCCCTGGTGCGGCGAGAGCTCCTGGTGGTCCGCCCACATCTTAATGCAGGAGATGTGGACGTTGTTGCCGCAACCGAAGCGGCACCAAGACACGGGCAGCTGTTTCTCCAGCAGCTCCTCTTGACAGATAGGACACACGTCCTGGGTTTTGATGGCTTTCCGGCAGACGCTGCCATCCTCCGCGTCCGGGCCTTGCTGCAGGCTCGGAGCAGCCGCTTGGCTGCTTTGATGATTGAGGATCACAGAGACTTGGCTTCCCACAAGGCCTTTCTGGAAGCAGTATTCATGTTCTCTGGGGAGTCTGAAGATCCGCATCAGAACCCAGTAGATGTGTTTGCAGGGCCACGGCCCGTTCTCCCTTTGGAATACAGGAGTACAAGTGCAAGTGTGCGGGTCGCCCAAGCTCACCCTAAAATTCTTGGCCTCTCCTTCCTCCTTCAGTAGAAAGGAGGTTGGGCCATAGGCTTTCAGGAGGAACGCCGTCATGGTGAGGGCTTTGTCCTGGGACCAACTCACTGCAGTGTTCCTCCGTGCAGTTTTCCTGTTTGCTAATGTTGCTACTACTGACATAACTAATGCAAAAGATTAACCAAACCTTGGAACTCTGGCTGTAGGCATTGACCCACCCAACCTCCCAGCACACTATATCTCCGCCGGGGGAAGGGGAGTTATGACATCACTGATGCCACAATGTCTCGATGACATCATTAGCATAATAAGGTATATGGTATCATTAGTGCATGTAGGTCATCACTCATCATGTCGCAATGTCCATGACCTCTTAGCATAGGTCTATGAGATCACCAGTGCTTTATGTCATCACTGATGATGTCACTGTCCATAACGGCACCAATGACTTACAATGACGCAAACAAACACATAACTGGAACCTTTCTAAAACTGGCATTAATCTGGCGACTGGGCTGGGTTAGGTGTAGACAACTAAAGAAACTTCTGGGGCTAAAACTAAAAGTAGAAAGATGACCTCGCTCGGGAGTCGAACTCCCCATTGCGTACAAATACATGTATCACGGTTTTACACTTTCAAAATACGTGCATTTATTATGCAAGAGTCTCATTTTGCATGACATTTATCTTTATTTCTTCTTCTTGGACACAGTGCGGGACATGCCTCGTCTGGCTCAGCCTGGCTCTCGGGTGAGGAACCACTGGACCGGCATTATTCTACGTGGTCGTCAGAGCGCCCCCTGCCCCGCCGCCACTTCCTTATTAGATTAGGGGTTGGGTGGGTCGGTGTTAAAAGCGATTCTACGATAGGAGGAGAAGCAGCTCTCTCGTGATGAAAAGTTGAGAGTGGAGGACGCTCTCCGCTGCTCCGCCCAGATGAACACTTAGTGGATCATTAGTGGGGCTGTTATACCTGCACTCACGTATCCTGCATAACAACATGTGAATCATTCATCATTCTGCTGTCTTGTGGAATCTGATGTTTTGTATGTCTGAACATGTATACGTGTGTGTGTGTGTGTGTGTGTGTGTGTGTGTGTGTGTGTGTGTGAGAGTGTGAGAGTGTGTGCGCGTGTGCGCATGCGCGTGTATGTGTGTGTGTGATCTCACTGTTTAATTGATAGATGTGTGACAATCAATAAGTCCAGCATCTGTGGTGCGAGACATGACCATAGGGGCTTTACTTTAATAATGACATCAACCAGAGGCCGCCCATCCTAGCACAGAGGGCTGTGAATCTTCACTGGCCTCACGATTCGATTCGATTACGATGAATCTGTCAACGATTCGATTCCACGATGCATCTGGATACAGCTCAAAGTATTGCAGCTCCAAGTATCAAATCCTCAATTTTCTATATTATTACTGCACATGGCTACTTTTTCATCAATTAATACAAGCAGTCAGATAAATATCAAGTCCCTTTTTTACTTTAAAGTGCTTTAAAATCTGAATGTCAACAGAAATTTAAACATAAACGATTCAACGATTCATCTGTCAACGATTCGATTCACACGTCCGCATCGCGATGCATCGATTCTACGATTAAACGACACTCCTACAGCGCATCCTAGCACACTGCTTTTAATGTCTGCACTGATAGTGCTCATTAAAACGTCTACAACCCTTCTCCTTTATTCATCCCTTAAATCCCATCGCCTCAGCCTGCTGAGGACTTTAATCTGTCCAGAGCCAGACACTGATAGACTTACGGCTGTCTGTCTATGTGATGATTAATGCAGTTGCGCTCTGCGATTTAACTAGCAAATTTGGTCATCACAATTGACTGTGTTGTTAAATGAAATTTCAGCAACTGAGCAGATTTCACAATTGAATTCAGTGAATTGTACATGTTCGTCGGCTAAGGTTTCAGAAAAGCTGCTGCAAAATCAAAATCAAGCATTTTCATCAACAATCACACATTGGGGAAGGGATGAATTTAGAACGGTGATACGTGTGCAACAGACGGACTTGCCGGCCAATCAGAAAAGAGTTCACCCAGACCATGATATATTATTACTGATTGCAAACTTCACATCAGTGCAATCAGTCGGGCTCCAAGAGAGATCCATTTGCTTGACAGAAAAGATACCTTTACAGTATTTCCACAATTTCCATGTTTTTCTTTTAATATAAACTACTTTTATAATTGCTTTCATCACAGCAGCCTTTTCTCCCTTTTCTCATCCCCATCAAATCTCCATTCTCCCTCGTCGCGTCTCGTCTCATTAAAAAGCTGGACTTGTTTCCACATGGTTGTCATTCTTTTCTTCTCTGTGTTTTTGTCACTGAGGCTCTATGGAGAAGTGCAAGCCGCCATATTTCAGACGGGACAAAAGACAGAGACCACTGGTCCTCCACAGCTCCTTTATAATATTGCAGTGGGAAAGCTTGTGATGAAGAGGGTGAGCCATGTCAGCCCACGGCAGCGGGGTCAAAGTTCGCGCTGGGCGGCAGCGGAAACAGATCTGCGACCAGCACAGCTCCTTCTTCTTTTGTCAATGTAGTTTCTTCTTCTTTTTTCTTTTATGTGCTGCTCATTATCCCAGGCTTGTGCCTCTATAAGCACATGACATTGCATTGTCATTAAAGAAAATTAGGAATCCTAGCAAATTCATATCAATTTTAGTTACACTATCTATCTAGGTATATCTAAAAGGGAGCTAGGGCTCTGTTTGTTTGTCTGTCACTGGCTACCCAGCCTCCCCGGCCTGCTAGCCCACTGGTCCTCCAGCCTCCCCGGCCTGCTAGCCCACTGGCTACCCAGCCTCCCTGGCCTGCTAGCCCACTGGTCCTCCAGCCTCCCCGGCCTGCTAGCCCACTGGCTACCCAGCCTCCCTGGCCTGCTAGCCCACTGGTCCTCCAGCCTCCCCGGCCTGCTAGCTCACTGGCTACCCAGCCTCCCCGGCCTGCTAGCCCACTGACTATCCAGCCTCCCCGGCCTGCTAGCCCACTGGTCCTCCAGCCTCCCCGGCCTGCTAGCCCACTGGTCCTCCAGCCTCCCCGGCCTGCTAGCCCACTGGTCCTCCAGCCTCCCCGGCCTGCTAGCCCACTGGTCCTCCAGCCTCCCCGGCCTGCTAGCCCACTGTTCCTCCAGCCTCCCCGGCCTGCTAGCCCACTGGTCCTCCATCCTCCCCCGGCCTGCTAGCCCACTGGTCCTCCAGCCTCCCCCGGCCTGCTAGCCCACTGGTCCTCCAGCCTCCCCGGCCTGCTAGCCCACTGGTCCTCCAGCCTACCCCGGCCTGCTAGCCCACTGGTCCTCCAGCCTCCCTGGCCTGCTAGCCCACTGGTCCTCCAGCCTCCTCCGGCCTGCTAGCCCACTGGTCCTCCAGCCTCCCTGGCCTCCTAGCCCACTGGCTACCCAGCCTCCCCGGCCTGCTAGCCCACTGGTCCTCCAGCCTCCCCTGGCCTGCTAGCCCACTTCCTTCCCGGCCACAAGATGAGTGAGTATGAGGGGGGATAATCCGTGTGGATGTGTCACCTTGAAAGTCCAGAGCAAACAATGGAAATCTTACTGGGGATGATCCATCGGGTAATTACATACCCCTCGCCCACTGACACACACACACACACACACACACACACACGCACACACACGCGCGCACACACACACGCGCACGCACACACACACGCACACACAAACCAGTGAGTCATGTTGCTGTAATCCCCCGGGGACAGGTTCGACGGTCCATCTGGGGCAGATGGGCAAGAGGGTGGCGCGCGTTTGGCATTAGCCCACGCCCCGCTGCCCCCGCCTGGCCACAACCTTCCTGCTTTTGATCCTCTTAGCAGGTGAACGAGGAGATGGACATCAGACTGACAGGCCCGGGACTCGCCTCCGTTTGGCCTGACCTGACCCCAACACTCATTAGCCCGCACATATGCCGCCCCAAAACCCCGGCATATTGCCCCCCCGGCTCCGGCTAATTCCACCCCCACAAACTGTCCGTGGAAAAAAGTCCATTTCACAGCTTGTGTCACATAAATAGATGATTAGGTGAGGTTTAATCGATGGCAGGCTGGACAGATCAGCTAATCATCATCGTATGATTACCGTAGTTAGATTGACAGGTTGTATTTGCTTGTTAGCGACGCCGTAGCAGAGCTGCTACTGATAGATTAGTCGGCTATACAACATAAACAGAAACATATTTTCTTGACATCATTTATTTAGAACATTCGCTAATGCTGGTTAGCATCACAACTTTGAAATGTATTGGATTTTTTTTCTTTCTTGAGTCGACTCATCTGTTGTCGTTCAGGCAGCATGTATGTTGGTAAGGTAGATCCAAACGCGCACAACAGACATTCAATGAAGATAAAACAAACGTGTAACGCAATAAACACAGCAAAGACACAAATGACTTTTGGCAAATCGTCTCATCTTACAATGGAGAATATGGCAAATAGGCGGATCTCCCAAAATGTTGCACGCTAAAATTCTCCACTGAAGCCCAGCCCAGAGCAGAGTGGCGTCAGCGGAGGACCAAAATGCGTGACTCATTAGCCAATGAACAGCCAGGAAGGGGTCTCGCGCTACTTTTTGAATGTTAAAATAAAGCTGATAATGTACCATTTGATTAAAAAAAAAAAAAAAAAAAATGTAGTGCACAAGCACACAGAAAACACACAACATAGAAAACAAACATGTGCAAAAACACCACAAACATGCAACAATTACAATGAACAAGGAACAAACAAACGAAACATGCGACAAATTAACAACAAACACCAAGTAGCCTGAACATGCTAGAATCACGCAGCAAAGGCTAATGCAGTGAAGCAATGCACTGGACAACTTGGATTGGTCACTCTTTTCAGTGTTCACTAAGTTAGTTTCAGGACTGTGGGAAGGAGTGGAGTGAGTGGTCTGTTGCAGCAGAGCTCTCTATGCATTGCTGCTGGTTATTGATGAGTCCCAGAACAGGAAATGACCATCCCAGGGGACAGGAAGTGTTAGTGATTAGTGAGTGCAGTTCACTGGTGGCTGCGAAATGCTTCTGTTTCCCAGGTCTGCCTGGTATATAAAGAGGTTTGGACTGGAGGGTCCTTTTGTAAGCAGTCACATATTTCTTTTCCCGCGCGCACGTCTTCATGGCTGTGTCAAAAAAGGTCAAAGTGCACCTTGGGTAGAGATTGTTGACACGTTGTGTACGCCGACGTAATGATGAATGAAGAGGAGGGGCAATATTTTGGCATTGATGATGATGATGATGATGATGATGATGATGATGATGCTTTGTTTCCCTTTAAAACAGTGGTTCTCAGCGTGGTGGTCCGGGGACCACCAGGGGTCAGTGAGAGGGTTCCAGGGGGTCCCCAGCCCAATGCTGTTTCTTTAAACGTCATAATTATTTCATTTCCTGTAGAAGAAGAATGACTGTTCTGATCATACTTTCACTTATCTCTATATCTATAACAGGGGTGCCCAATACGTCGATCGCGATCGACCGGTCGATCGCGAAGGTAGTGTGGTCGATCGCATGGCATTGAGGGGGGGGGGGGGGGGAAATTAATTAATAATAAAATATAATGGAAGTACATGCAGTTGTTTATTTTAATTATGGATCATAATACAATGCAATTGTATTGTAAAGTGAGAAAAAATAAATCATGTATTGGGGGAAAAAGTGATGCATCGATTTGAGATGCATCGATGTGTGTGTGTTTGCGATGTTGAAACTGGACTGGTAGATCTCGGGAGGCTGGCTACTTGAAAAGTAGATCTTGGGTCAAAAAAGTTTGGGCACCCCTGATCTATAACAATACAGGTAGTCATGGGAATCTGGAGGAAATCATATCTAACAATAAAAGAAATATTCTCCGATTTGGGACAGAGACAAAATCTCAGCTCATCAAATGGGGGGGGGGGGTGTCTGTGGCTAATCTAATCTGGGCTAAATTAGGGCTCCTTGATATGAGAGGTTGAGAAGCAAGGCTTTAAAAGATGCTATGCTGTTATAAATGACTATGATGTATAAAAGTAATGACAGAATTGTGTCATCTAAATAGGGGTACATTACATAGTGTATATCCATTCATCCACCCATCTTCAACTGCTTATCGGGGATCGGGGTAAACAGTTGCAGCAGGGGAGCCCAAACGTCCCTTTCCCCCTGCATGGCCACATTAGCCACATTAGCATTAGCCACATTAGCATTAGCCACATTAGCATTAGCCACATTAGCCACACACACTATTCCCCCGATGCTGCAGCAGTGAGGTCAGAAGAACGAGGAATGTGTGTGATGCTGCTGCAGCAAACGCATGCAGCTGCCCAAACGTGTCTGGAGTTTGTTTCTGTGCCATTTCGTTCGTTGGCCCCCCAAAACTGGCAAGAGCTCCGAGACCAAACCTCACACACACACACACACACACACACACACACGTGTGCACACACACACGCGTGCACACACACACACACACACGCACACACACGCGCGCACTGTGATTAAGGCCTGGGTTGAGATGAAAGGCAGCGGGACCAATCATACATGAGTTAGGGGCACCGTGGGAGGAAGTGGGCGCGCCAAAGGCATTCTGGGCCGTCTAGCTGTGACTGTGGAAAACACACGGCTCCCAGAAACAGAAACAAACCATAAAAAAGATGGAAGAGGGGCGACGGGGAGAGGAGCGGGTGGCGGCGTGGAAAATGTTATTGTAATCAGGCCGGCGACGCCCCCCCACACACAACGAGCTGTTGGCAACATGTCACCACCACACACACACACACACACACACACACACACACACACACGTGCATTCCATCACAGTTTGCATGAGTTTGAATGCTTAATGATGAATTGATTCATAAATGTATTTTCATCATTTATATTCTTTAATAGTCAGATTGAAGGAATCAGTCATGTCAGCAGTCTGTTGAGTCTGTACTGTACATCAGCAGACGTTCAGCATTATGTTATAGGAGCTCAGTGTTGTATAGACAATTCTTTTGTTTGCAAACGATTATGTATTTTCGTGGGACTTTCCTCCCCCCCCTTATTCCGGGAATCTCTACAGCTTGTTTCCTACTTGCAGAGAGTATTGAAGGCAAGAGTTGATATGCGTTTGACAACGGCGCTGTCGCCATTTTGGCTTGATGGCCAATGGGACAACAGCATAGAACCATGACGGCCAATCAGAGGTGTCTCTTTCAGGCCAAAATGGCGGATTTGCTGTGCGCCGATATTGCAATGGAACAACCTATTAACTTCTGTTCTTATCAATGTACGTTTTTTGCAACCACTGACGTAACCCCGTGACGTCCACTCGAAATTGGTCTATACTGTAGCTAGTGAGACGTCTTACCGCGCAGACTCACCTGGTCGTTTGCTTAGTTGAGGCTACATCATTTGTTGTGTGTTGCGATCAGTGTTGGGGGTAACTCATTACAAAAGTAACATATTACATGTAATATATTACTTTTAGCAGTAACTCAGTAATATAACGTATTACTTATAGGATTTCAGTAATATTATACCAGTTACTTTGTCAAGTAACTCAAGTTACAAATTGAGTTACATTTGATTAAATCAAAGCACATATTTTAAAAAGATACAATCATTTCCTAATCAAACTGTGTTTTTATGCAAATAACCACAATAACATGACAATAACAAAGGAAAAGAATAACATTTAGAATTTTGGATGGTTTACACTAACTTCAAGACGGTTGAACTTATTTTTCCGGATGGTTCCGGGGCGGCGATGTCATCCTGCTGCTGCTGTTGTTTTGGTGAAAGTAATGCAAAAGTAGTGTAATAAGTAACGAGTTACTATACACAGAAAGTAATATTGTAAACTAACGTATTACTTTCAAATGAAAGTAACTAGTAATATGTAGTATATTACATTTTGAAAGTAACTTGCCCAACACTGGTTGCGATCAGTAACGATTGCAGCAACAATCCATTTATTGCATCGGTGCCATTTAGCATTGACGAAACGAGCTGCATGCAACTGTCACGCAATAAACATGAAACAGCCATGATACAAACACAATAAACACACGCAACATGCTACAACCATGCAACAAATCTGCAGCAAACATACAAGACAGCGTGGAACCTTGATTTCAACAAGCGTCCTCGTCGTGGAGATGTTTTTGCAGCACCAGCAGCAGCAGGATGGAGCAGCATGCTTTCTGCATTTCCTCTGCTCTTGATGTGGTGAAGGAATAACCAGAGTGTGGGCGGACAAGAGAGAGAGAGACAGACACACACAGAGAGAGAGAGAGAGAGAGAGAGAGAGAAGCACGTGCCGTTACATCGCTGTTGCCCCTCTCTTGGGTAAATGTGCACTTAAAACAGAACACTGTCCCATCCCACACACACACAGACACACACACACACACACACACACACACAGCTACCACACACAAACACACACACACACACAGCTACCACACACATTTCACTGAAACCACAATGGGGCTCACCGATACGGGCCATGGAAGGCCGATTTTTACATTGAAGCTGCCAAACGCACCATAGTATTTCCGACGCGGTGTTGCGGCAGCTCGTGTTGGCAGTCACCTTTATTAATCTATTCAATTGTGCATCCAATTATTTTGTGAGACTCGGGACGACTTCACAATAAAAGTATTTCAGTTGGAAGTCACGTGCTGTGCTGTGAAATTCAAATAAACCGGTAAAATTTTGAGACATTGTAATTTACGAAGCAAAAATACATAGCCGGAGCTTCCGGTTTTCCTCAGGAAAGCAATTCCGGTATGGATTTTGCTTCGTAAAAATGACGACGTAATTTGACATGATCATTTCATATCGTGGTGAATGCACAAGTCACAACGTGTCTAACATAAGAGACATAAGAGACAACACGAGAGCGTTTTGGAACTCTATGTATTCTGTGACTTAACGGGGCTAGCCCGTTACCGCAGACTACCAGTCTTGTGCTAAGCTAACTAGCAGGAGGGTGCGCAACTATTTCTCTACCGCACGCACAGAGAAGAGAAGGGCAAATCGTCTCGTCTTACTATGGAGAATAGGGCAAATAGGCGAATCTCCCAAAATGTTGCACAGTAAAAGTCTCCACTGAAGCCCAGCCTAATCATTAATAACTACATATGGCTGGGAATACAGGCGAAAATCAATTTGCAATTTACTTTCAATTCAATTTGTTTTATGTCAGACATTCAATGGCGACGCCCTTGTGTCTCCAGCGTGCCGTGTCCCAGACGACTTGCTGCTGGGCAGCAGAATCAATAGATGAGGAGTTAATCAGCAGAGCTTCATTTAGAGTTGAGTGGATGAGGCAGCGGCTGCACCAGATCAATAAGGAGTTTGTGACTGAGAAGAAGGTCATCCTGGGACACGCGTGCAGAAGATACGTTCTTATAATTGAAGCAGTCTGTCCACTTGCTGCTGTGCTTTGCCATAGTCATTACCAGCGATGTAGGTGTAGTTGAGCACGCTAGAGGGCTAATGATGGAGAGAGCAGAGCTAAGTGGGTCTTCCCGGGCTCCGGCGTGAAGGACCAAACTCCATGTGAAGCTCCCAGGCTCCGGCGAGAAGGACCAAACTCCATGTGAAGCTCTGGCGAGAAGGACCAAACTCCATGTGAAGACTTTTTATCACCCATTATTGCACCTCCAGAAGACTGCGCAGATAATTTGAGCTTTTGAGATAATGTTGCCGAATGCAAATTAGGTGTGTGATTAAGTGAATAAATTGGCTTCCTGGATATCAGGTGGGGGGAAAGTGAGAGTCTGTGCGTCCTGTTGGCTCACCTGTTGGCTCACCTGGTGGCTCACCTGGTGGCTCACGTACAACGGAGGCTCGCTCCTTCGTGCGGCCGACCCGGGGTTCGGGTCTGACCCGGGGTCCTGTGCCGCGTGTCATCCATGCCATGCCAACCAAACAAATGCTGCTTCAAGTGAGTGTAGAAAAACAACATTGAATTTTGCTATTTTCATTCAGCTTACAGCATTTCAATACATCATGATTTGCAGAAGAAACATTTTGGATGGAAACCCAACTGACAGCTACTGGTTGTAAACAAACAAACAAACAAACAAATAAATAAATAAATATGCTCCAAAAAGTGACTTTCATCTACTTGGGCGCATGTGACATCTCGACCTGTACAGCATCAGGGACATCAGACGCTCCCTGTCTGAGCGTGCAGCACAACTCCTCATACAGTCAGACGCTTATAATATCAAGCTTTGATGACGGCACCTTCTTGGCAGGGCTCCTGGCTGGACGTACTCAACGCTCAAATCCCTGCAGATGATCCAGAACGCAGTGACGTGTCTGGATCTTCTCAACAAGCAAAAAGAGCACACGTCACTCTGCTCTTCAGATCCCTCCACTGATCCCAGTTGCTGTAAGTCCTCGCCTACAAAGCAGCAACCAAGACGGCTGCGACCTACCTGAACTCCTTCAATCAGGTCTACACTCCCTCCTGCTCAAGGAGCGGAGCGGTGCCAGCTGCTGCCACCACAACAACAAGGCCCTGAGTCTGTAGCCAGACTCTTCTCTTCTGTGGTTCCTCGGTGGTGGAACGAGTTACCAAAACTCCATTCGATTCACAGAGTCCTTCTCAATCTGACCAGAACGTAGCTTTATGGCACCTTTGTTCACACAGGACGCCTAACGTAAGCAGAGCTGGATGCTTGAGGCAGGCTCAAGCTGAGCTGACGCTTAACTGTTCACAGAAGAAGCCTTTTCTCTTTTCCTCTCAGCGCCTCGCTCGGCGCGCCTTGAACCCGCCCACAACTCCCATTGACTTCATGCCTGGCAGCTTCAAGCTTCACGCGGCGTCACGCTTGGAAAATCGGCGTGAATCCTGAACGATGGCTTGAGCGCGGCGTGAGCGTGGCTTCAGCGTGACACGTACGCACGCAGCTGGTGTGAACGGCCTCGCCTGTTAACAAGGACGCCTAAATGAAACTTGTGGGTTCAGCGTAGGTTGAGCGTTGCTTCGGCGTATAGTGTGAACGGCCACTTACTCTTAAGCTGTGTTCACACTGAGATATTTATTTTTCTCCCTGTCGATTCAACCCTTTGGAATCGCTCTGTCTCTGTGTTTAAATCGCTCGTCATTCGTCAACAGGCACAAGAATTGACGGACATCTGGGGGCTAACGTTAGACAGGATGAAAACACAATGTCATGATGTTTGTCCACTACGAGCCACCGTAGTTGTTTACAAGCTAAGCCTATCAGCGTGCTCCTAACGCGAGCTTGTGTATCTATACCGGTAGTACAGACTTCACTTCATGTCAGCCGTCAGCCTGTCAATGCAGTTTGTTGCCACACTAATAAACCAGCGGTTTGTTCCAAGCCAGTGTGATCCTTGACTCACACGGCAGCCAATCAGCGTTGAGCAGCAAGCGACTGCTGCCAGCGAAATCTCGCTCGAGTTGGGATATTTCATCTCGGGCGACAAGCGAATTTTCGCCCTATCGCTCTGTCTCTGTCGCTCGGACGCCCAGCGACTTTCCTCCCGGGCGAATATACGCTCAATCGCTCGTTTGCATTGACTTTGTATGTAAACTCGATGGCAGCGAAAAACTTTAATAGGTCGGTGTGAACGCAGCTTAACACTCATTGTTTTCTCCTGAATGGATCGTTGCTTGTGTTGTATTAAAATCTCATGTGGACGTCTCTTTGGATCAAAGCAGCCAAATGGGAAGTTGACTGTACATTGTATCTGCTGAAGTAACACAATGTGTGTTAAGGTCAAGCAGTCTGTGCACTTTGAGCAAAGGTTAGAATGTATGTTAAGGTCAGACAAATATATGGGTATGATTAATGACCTTTAATTAAAAAAATCAGATATGGTCCAGTCAGTGTGATGCACCTCTGATCTGATAGAGGTTCCTCCCCTGACATGTTTTATTTTATTTTATTATAATATAATTGTTTTAATATCACATGTCTAACCGGAGGATCAGTCCAGTGTTGCGTGGGAGGATTTAGTCATCTGCCAGCAGGGAAAAGCTGCCTCACCCTGCCTTAAGGAGCTGCTACCCACCTAAACCATTTCATTACAGGTTTCAGTGGGGAGGTTAGTGTCCCATAGATGGTCTAAATGTTTCAGTGGGGAGGTTAGTTTCCCATAGATGCTCTAAATGTTGTTTCAGCGGCTTTTCCTCCCTGATAAGATAACATTCTTGGGGGAAACACCGCATTTTTTGAGTGAAAACGGTGGAATTTAAAGGGATAGTTCACATTTTTTTAAGTCGAGCCCTATTTGGTACTTATACCAATGATGACGTTGCTTGGTAGAGTTCTTTCTCAGCACGATCCATGCTGTTCCCCCCCGTAGTAGCACTGTAAAGTTGGACAAAAATGAATGCATGAATGGTCAATGGGGTCACGCTCAACTGTATGTACAAGCTGACTGAAGCTCACTGAAATGTCATCCACAGTCACACAAAGTACATTTAGGTAAAAATGTAAAACTGTAACTCAGATCTAATTTAATGCCTGTTTAACTGGGACTGTAAATTCATGTAAATTCCCTGCACATTTAATGCCTATTTAACTTAGCCTGTAAATTTCATGTACATTCAATGTAAACTCTTATTTAACTCCGACTGTAAATTCATGTAAATCCACTGCCTATTTAACGCCTATTTAACTCAGTCTGTAAATCTCATGTACATTCAACGTAAATTCATATTTATCATCCACAGAACACTTCACCACACATGTACATATTGTATATATTTACTCGATTTGATTGCACTTGCAACTTCCTACTTCTTATCTCTGTATATTGATGTGACCGCTACGCTGCATACAGACACTAAGACAAATTCCTCGTATGTAACTTGCATACTGTGGCAATAAAAGTGATTCTGATTCTGATTCTGATTCTGATTCTGATTGTACAGACAGGAGCGTGACTCCATCGCCCTCGCATTTGTTTTTGCCCAGCTGTCCAGAGCTGCTATGAGGAACAGCATTGAGTGTGCTGAGAAAGAGCTCTACCAGTCAACGTCATCATTGGTAAGTAGCCGATAGGGCTCGACTTTGAAAAAATGTGAACTATCCCTTTAAAGGTCCCATTCCGTGTAAAACGAGATGTCCCTGCCTCTTTGCTGATAAAAGACTTGGGCGTTGCTCTACTGTATAAACACCATGGAAGCCTCAAAGCAGACAGCCCCCAGATAAAGCCAGAAAAAGTGCCTCCAAACGAGCCGTTTGGACTTCCGTGACATTGTGACATCACAAAGTAACGCTCGTTTCATTTGCCCGCTTACAGGGCCGCCCGCCGACTGAAGAAAGACCTTGTTGTCTGCATGTACTTTAGTTTACTAAACAGAAGAACACACTCAC
>NC_139651.1:15035044-15052544 GCF_964638095.1 Poromitra crassiceps | reverse complement strand
CTATACAACATCATAAACTGTTCACATGAATAGTTAATGGTGAATTAAGTGGTGTTTTGGTGAATTCAGTGGTGTTTTGAGAAGGATACAATGCAATTAGTCCATGGGCCAATGGTGAAATCGGTACCACCTAAGGGGACCGCGCAATTTTTGTATTTTTGTCTTCCTACATGTCTCTAGTTTATATTTTGGTATGATAACCCTGCCAATCTGGTAGCTTATTGAGAGTTATCACTCTGTAAAAAACCTTCTCCCATATAAATGACAAAACCCTGATTTCTGTGTATTAGTCCAGATATGTGAAAATCATGTTCACTTTTTCATAAAAGCATGAAACTTGGTACGCATATAGTTTGGGGCCCCGTAAATCTTCAGAAATTAAGCCATCACAAAAATGCCTTGTGGTGGCCTTTTTAATTCCGCCATAAGTGAATTATGTAGTTTGCATCATATCTCCTGAACCACACATGATGACACAGAAAAGGTGATGTCTATCCCAATGTTTTCATGGTCAAGGATTACAATGATACCATATAGAACATCATAAACTGTTAAAGTAACTAATCAATGGTGAATTTAATGACGCGAGAAGGAAACAGTTTCTGATAACTGATGCTATAACCTCAATTGCATGACCACTCTCTGGCTAAGATTTTTTGATGAGTAATTTGACTTACCGGTATATAGACCTTTTGTTAAACATCCCAAACATCCTGCGACTTTCTGCCACATGGCCAAATCCAAGATGGCCACTGGTACAATCTAGAAAATTTTGAACCAGAGCACCTAGAATAATGTATGAAGACACTTTTCGGTGTAAGTTAACCACAAAGAATCTGATTCTGACATCAGTTTAACATTCTGACATAATTTTGACCCAGAATTCCAAGATGGCTGCCATCCAGTAGCGTGAAAACTTAACTTTTGAATGGCAACATATACGTATGTGGTGTTTGGGGTTTACCATTTTTAGAGTAAGGACGGAGATTAACAATGGTGAATTATAGCTATTTTAATTGCAAATCCATGCCTACCAAACATGGTTTAGTAATGACAATTATTGTGTTTTGAGGGTAATTTCATAATTATGTTAGTCTCGCTGGCCAGCCTCCCCTCCCTACCGGGAGAGGAGTCTGGCGCCACGGAAACAGGCAACTGGGATAAGCCCTCCCCTGCTCTACAGCTGCTCCCCATTGGAGCGACTGTTTCAGTGGCTGCCGGATGTCTGCTCCCGGCTTATTACAAACTAAAGACATGATGTTGGAAAATTACAGTCTAGTTCCTAGGTAACTGAATGATGTAGGGGACAGGAGGAAAAAAAAAGAAAGAAAGAAAGAATAATAATAATAATAATAATAATAATAATAATAATAATAAAGAAAAAAAGAAAAAAGTATGTATAAGTATATATATATATATATAGGTATATGTATATATATATATAATAATAAAAAATAAAACAATGAATATAAAATGTATGAATATGCATGTATGGATTGTGTTTGTTTTGTTATTTGCTACCCACTGGTTTTTTGACTGTTGTATTGTTTGTTTATTTTTTTGCTTTTTTTTTGTTTTGTTGTTGTTTGTTTCTTGTATTAGGATATTTTTTCCTTGCAATCCTTTGTTGTTTATTTGATGGCAAGTAAGGACAAGGTCCAAAATGTCTGATCATGATGATCTTATTTTAATTGTAAGAAAAGGGGGGGCTTCACATAAGCGTTTGCTTCTGCCCCAAACCTTTGGTTATGACCTAAGTGTATGCTTGGTGGTGGTGGTGGTGACCAATAAATTTTTTCATTCATTCATTCATTCATTCATTCATTCATTCATTCATTCAAACTCTGTCATTGGCTCCGACCACGTCAATCAGAGCAGCTTCCGCTCCCTCCTCCCTGTGTGTCGCTGTAAATAGTGCCCTGCCGCCTCAGTGAAAACAACAACGCTAACTAGCTAGCAAGCTAACGGCAGAAACCTACACGCTAGCTCATTGCTACACGCTGAAAAGGGCAAGTTGGATTGTTGGAAACTATTTTCCAAGGGCACTGCCGCTAAGCACCGCCCATCGCAATCCCACTATGGAGACCTGCGTGGGAGGGGAGGCTGGCCAGCGAGACTATGGGATAGGTGAAGGTGAATAGCCTATGTCCATTGTCTAACAAGTTTTCTCAATTAATTTCCCTCTTTGCGATGTGATAAAAGTTTCTCAGTGAGTTATAGTTGATTGCCTCACTGAATTATCTGCTAATATCCAATTTTAGCAGCAGAATTTGATGTCCTGGCATGGGCACGTCCGTGTGTAATGACATATCCAAAAGGAATTTTACTCTGCGCTGCGCTGCACAGCATAGAGATTATGGTGCGCTCAAGCGCAGCGGAGTATTTAGCGCGTAAGAGGTGCTTTTTTTAACGTGTAAGAGGTGCTGCCCCGTATTCTGCGCAGAAACGGCTGATTGTGGCACGCCTATGTCCAGTAAAATTATAACAGGCATGCGCTTGTGCACGCCCCCAATTTGCATTGCGCACGGCGTACCGCTTTTGCGAAGATAGGGCCCCCGGGACTTGCAAGAATCTGGTCAACTTCTCCTCTCCTGCAGCATGGGCTGATTTTAAGTCTGCAATGAGTTCATTAGAGGCAGGCAGACTGTAGGGTGTGGAGGGTTGGTGAGGACAGGTCAAACGGGAAGGAGTTGAACTCATGCATGCAGGCATGGCTCAAAATGGATGCGAAAAGGTGCAAACACACCAGACACTGAAGTGACGAAGCATCTGGAAGCGCAGCCAGTTTCATTTTGGCGCACTTGTTAGCACATTAGCCCGTTCAATCAGACCAGCCGTGATGCGGCCGGCTCGCCCCATGCAGAGATTGTTTCGGCGTCTGATCTATTTTTGTGTGAGACCCGCGAGTGATTGTGTGAAGCCAGATAGGAAGTCAGTACAAGTTGTCACCGGCGCGGAGCAAAGCAGTGCGTCTGGTGTGAATGGCCAGGGTCCTGCTCGAGCTGAATTTACACACAGCGGCACTTTGCGTCTGCAGCATCACAATCATCTTCCACCCTCCTCCCTGCATGCATGCTCCAACCCGCTCTGAATGACTGGTGGCGACCATTTATGGATTTCGTTTCCACTCCCTCTGTGTCGAATCTGTCTATCTCAAATGCCTGTGCCACTGTGAAACAACAACATCAACAATGCTAGCTCGTTGCTACATGCTGAAAACGGTTGGATCTGGATTGTGCAATAAAGCAGGCCTGCTTTATACTTTTGGTGGATAGTTGTAGAGGTGAACGGAGCCTTTTTCCCTTATACCAGGGTGGAGGTATTAGCAGCCAGACTCTGCCATTGTAGGGAGGGAGTCTGGCAAGCGAGACTACCCGGGGAGGAACTCAAGGTAGGAGCTGCTGAGATGGAGTGGAGCGCTCCAAGGCAGTGATCGACCTGGTTGTGGTCAACTTGTTAACCTCCACGAGTTGCTGGAACATTGTGTTTTTGATGAATATGTGGCCTTATTCAACTCCAACATCACATACAGGAAGATGCAGAAGAGCAAGCGCATCTAGAAGCTCTATCTCCAATCTGTAGGGCTGCAAGAACCCTACATCACTCTCGTTGACATGGGCATGATCTAGAGGATGGCAACTCCATCAGCAATTAGATTGGCAGACACAAGATGGCACCCCATACAAGTGGTCAGACTATGTCCACAAGGTGTCATCCATCATCCTTGCCCGCCATGGTGATGTTGACATATCATCTGTGTGATCGACCGGTATGACACAGCATACTTGGCTAAAGATGATGAGCGGAATCTGATTTGATTCAGAATCTATAGCTACAGCTAATAAAAAGAGCTTATTGTAGTTATCTTGTCATACATTCATTAAATATTTGAATGCAAGAAATCCTGGGGGTAGTTGGTACAGCAGTACTAAAATGGGTGTTGACATTAACATGATATTTTCAGTGAACATAATTCTGAAATGTCTCCCAAAACATCCACCATTGTTAATCTCCTTCCTTGTGGTAAACCCCAAATGCACAGTATAGCTTCCCATTCAAAAGTTACATTTCCACAATACTGGATGGCAGCCATCTTGGAATTCTGGGTCAAAACTATGCCATAATGTCAAACTGATGTCAGAATCGGATTCCTCGTGGTTGACTTACACCGAAAAGTGTCTTCATACATTATTCTATGTGCTCTGGGTCAAAAGAATTTTTTTTAACATGGTGCCAGTGGCCATCTTGGATTTGGCCATCTGGCAAGGAAAATCCCAGGATCTTTAGGAGGGACCTGGGCGCTATTTTAACAAAAGGTCTATAAGTCAAATAACTCATCAAAACATCTTAGCCAGAGAATGGTTATGGCTTTGAAGTTATAACATCGGTTATCAGATACTGTCATTTCCTTCTCACAACGTCATCAAATTCACCATTGATTAGTCACTTTAACAGTTTATGATGTTCTATATGGTATCATTGTAATCCTTGACCATGAAAACGTTGGGATAGACATCTCCTTTTCAGTGTTAGCATGTGTGGTTCAGGAGATATGATGCAAACTACATAATTTGCTTATGGCAGAATTAAAATGGCCACCACAAGGCATTTTTGCGATGGCTCAATTTCTGAAACTGTACAGGGCCCCAAACTATAAGCGTACCAAGTTTCATGCTTTTACAAAAAAGGGAACATCATTTTCACATATCATCTGGACTAATACACAGAAATCAGGGTTTTGTCATTTATATGGGGGTAGGTTTGTTTAGAGTGATAACTATCCTTAAGCTACCAAATCGGCAGGGTTATCATACCAAAATATAAACTAGAGACATGTAGGAAGACAAAAATAACAAAATCGTGCGGTCACCTCAGGTGGTACCGATTTTTGCCTTGGCCCATGGACTATAGTAAGGATGATGGTGTAGAGGGGTCTGTAGTCAAATTAGTAGCAGGTGATCCTCATCTCTGTCTTTGTTCCAACCTCCAGTAAACCACAGGTATTCCCAGGCAGGCAGCCGCCCTCAAACTGCTTTGAATTTAAACAACACATTTTCTGTTTCACCAAACACACTCCCACAAGCTGTCCCCACCTACATCACCACATTTATTTTCACTTTAATAAATCGCTTCTCGACACCACAGAAATCCACTTGTGGTTAAGCTCAGTAATGCAACACACTACCTGCTTATTATCAAGTGGTAGCTGTGTGTGTGTGTGTGTGTGTGTGTGTGTGTGTGTGTGTGTGTGTGTGTGTGTGTGTGTGTGTGTGTGTGTATAGACCTATCATCATGAACCTGTAGTCACTTCATGGCAGCTTTTTCATTTGCTGTTGTAAACACTGTGGTGTGTCTGGGAGGTCTTCAGGAAACCTCCTCTGGCGCACAGGAAGTGACGCGTTTTGGCTTTCTGATTGGCTTGGAATCGAAGGGGCAGGCTTTCTTGGTCGCATTGGGGAAAGTGCTAAAACCTGTAGTTCCTCGAACGGCCACTTGAGGCTGGCTGCAAAAGCGAGTCAGTCCCATTCACCCCCACATTAAAATGCCACAGTTTACAGCAGCAATAAACATGTTTATTGTTTACAACAACAAAAAACTGTTTTGGTCTGTATAGAATTGAACCTTTCATGACAACTGTGGGGGTGGATTTTTATGGCAGATGCTATTTACACCCGGGTGTAAATAGTTGATGTGGCTATGTACACCTGGGTGTAAATATTTCGTGCCATAATCCCAATTCAGAAAATGATTGGAATATTTTATATTTGAAATATAACTAATCAATAACTGATCACGGAGCTTGCCGATCACAAAACAGTAGCAGGTGGAGCTGCGGCTCTGTGGGAAACCCCTGGTCTCGCGCGAGCACCAAGATGGCACTCACCAAAACGCCAAACTAGAGGCTTCAAATTCACGAGTGCACAACCCAATGGGTGACGTCACACACACTCCGTCCATCAATTTATACAGTCTATGGTTTGGAATCAGCAGAAAAAGAACTGGGTAGTTATCATGAGTTTTGATAGCCACCATGGCTGAACAGACAGAGAAAAGAGAAAGTGCAGCAACAGAAAATCCAAGGAGAAAGACGTCAGAGTGCAGCACACACTTCACACAGGCAAAGAAACCCCACAGCAATGAGCGCAGAGCAACAAAGAATCTGTTGTATTGTCTTTATGCTAGGTTAGGCATCAGAACTAAGGAGCCTTTATTGAAGCTACAGAGCAAACAGGTTATTTTGGGATACTTTTGTCATTCACTCACTCTACCATTGCCAAGATTGGCAGCCTGCACACAGCACATTGTATAGGCTACACCGTGGCTACCACCAAGTCCAATTTGGCAGGAAATCTCCAAACAGAACTAGCCTCCTAAAGCTCTCACAGATTCTGCCAATGGCAGATAGTGCAACTAAGGCTGATGGAAAGCTTCCACTTCCAACACGTTCTCCATTAAAGCCAACAACACCAGGGATGGGGGAGGGGAGGCAGGAAGCAATGGGATTGATGGGAAATGTGGTCGTTACTTTACTAGCATCAACAATTATAGCACTGCTGAGAGATAGAGGCTAACTTTACTAGCATCAACAATACCACTGCTGAGAGATAGAGGCTAACTTTACTAGCATCAACAATACTACTGCTGAGAGATAGAGGCTAACTTTACTAGCATCAACAATACCACTGCTGAGAGATAGAGGCTAACTTTACTAGCATCAACAATACCACTGCTGAGAGATAGAGGCTAACTTTACTAGCATCAACAATACCACTGCTGAGAGATAGAGGCTAACTTTACTAGCATCAACAATACCACTGCTGAGAGATAGAGGCTAACTTTACTAGCATCAACAATACCACTGCTGAGAGATAGAGGCTAACTTTACTAGCATCAACAATTATACCACTGCTGAGAAATAGAGGCTAACTTTACTAGCATCAACAATACCACTGCTGAGAGATATAGGCTAACTTTACTAGCATCAACAATACCACTGCTGAGAGATAGAGGCTAACTTTACTAGCATCAACAATACCACTGCTGAGAGATAGAGGCTAACTTTACTAGCATCAACAATACCACTGCTGAGAGATAGAGGCTAACTTTACTAGCATCAACAATACCACTGCTGAGAGATAGAGGCTAACTTTACTAGCATCAACAATGATACCACTGCTGAGAGATAGAGGCTAACAGTAGAGCTCCACCGTATCCATTTATGGTACAAATTCATTAATTTGACTGGTATACTTGTTGGTTAAAATGCTACATGTAGCACATTTAATAATATGGAAGAGCTAACATTGAATTTCAAGTTCAAGATTCTGTCTCAATTTGGGAAACATTTCTCCCAAAGTTAGAAACAAGCATGCGAATCCTCTGAGTTGTGTCATGAAGGATTATTGAGATGGAGCCATTGACAGTGAGAGACCCTGCCACTGCTTAGAGATGTATTCAAGTCATGTGGGTACATTTCCACTTCAAAACAAGGAGTAGGCTAGCACCTGATCTAAAGCTCATTTACATTTAAAATCAGTCAATCCACCATTCACTGTTAACTTTAGATCTAGATTGGAGACAATATTTCTCTCCTCGTTTCTGATTTTACAGAAAGGTTCTTCAGATAGAAGATGCCCATTATCCTGGGTTCGATTCCCACCTGGGACGCTGTGAACGCTGAAGGAATGCGTGCCCGTCCGCATGTTTTCGAGTGCCCACCGCTCGGGTGGGGTCGTCAAAAGGGCCTTTCTGTGTGGAGTTTGCATGTTCTCCCCGTGCCTCCCGGGGGTTTCCTTCATATAGGAACCCCCTTCACCAAAACATGCAATATCCTGGTTGCTAATGTGGTTCCTCCTCTGGTCGTTAAAGGCGCCTGTTCAGAGGGAGGGGAACTGGTTGGAATAGCGTGATCCTCCCACGTGCTATGTCCTACCGGTGAAGCTTCCCCTGTCAGGTGAAAAGAAGCGGCTTGCTAACTGCCCATGTCTCGGAGGAAGCATGGAGCCAGTTTCAGCTCTCCCCAGATCGGCAGAGGGTGGAGCAGCAACCAGGATAAATAAATAAATTAGCACTAATGGGGGATAAAAATTGGATAAAAAAATCGGGGGGGACAGAGGAGGAATATTCTGCTTTTTCCATTGTCCTTCAAAAGAGCATCAGTGTTGTGATGAAACCTCCTACACTTTGAGGAAGCTCTGACAGTAAACCCAGGTCTTCTATAGTTAAAGCATTAAGCACTCTCCATGCAAGTGTTACATCATACATGTCAATTGCTTTTTGTGTGCAGAGCCACTGCTGGGCCAATCGAATGCTAAACTCCCTCCACCCTGCCTCTATATTGAAATGCCCTGTTAACAAATTTCTATTGTAGGGACACTTGTCCCACGATAGGCACGGGGATGTGTCCCTATTGTCCTGATTGCCAATTAATTCATAATACTTCCTATGCATATGCAACTAGTTCCATCCACTCTGCAAAGGATGATCTTGCCTGGGAACAAAACTGCATTTCTATTGGTCCATGTTTGCTCCCGTCTTCCTATCATGTGCTTACGTGAGTGGCTGAAGGAAACACACATTAGCCTACAGACATCATGGTATCAGATGAAGATACAATGGTCGGGAAGTTTGAATTGAAAATGTCGTAATAGTCGTATGTAAGAAGTAGTCAGTACACTGTGTAAGTGAGATGTATGTCAAATAGTTACCCCGCTAGCCGGGCGCTTCTCGCTCATACTGAGCATTAGCGCCCAGCGAACGTCAACGCATATCCCATCAAACAATCGTGCCACTCTCACGTCTAGGTATAAAAAGCAACCCTTACCTGAGCCAAAAACGTGAAGTGAAGACGCTATCCGGTGGCCAACATCCTCTTCTTTTAAATACAGATAGGTGCCTCTTCCAAATTGTTGCATAAAATCCACTTTTCTGTCTTTGAAAAACCGAAAATGTAGGTGCAATACCATTCCGGAAGTGTGGGGGGCATTAGTGAGTATACAGTGAGTAAACAGTGAGTCGTTGTTCTGGGTTGCTCCAGATGAATGATCTTCGGTTTTTCAGACAGAAAAGTGGATTTGATGCAACAATTTGGAAGAGGCAACTATATGTATTTAAAAGAAGAGGATGTTGGCCATCGGATAGCGTCTTCACGTCACGTTTTTGGCTCAGGTAAGGGTTCATTTTTATACCTAGACGTGAGAGCGGCACCATTGTTTGATATTATTTGATGGAAATGCGTTGACATTCGCCGGGCGCTAATTAAGATTAAGATTAAGATTAACTTTATTGTCCCACGCATGGGAAATTTGTCTTGGGCTTACGCCCACACTGCAGCCATAAAAACATGAACATATACAGTACACACACACAGGATACAACAGCCAAGTGCGACGTTACACAAAATACAGAGTTTGTCTGACCAATAAAGTATCCGGCAAAACAGTCGGGGGAGCTCGGCCATCAATCAATCGATTCAAGACATAACAATAATAAATAAGATGAGCACACAACGTGATGTACCGGCTATTTAGCAGGTTTAGGACCTGCCTCACCTCACCTCACTGCAATGCAGTATTTCACGATACATTTCTTATAATATATATAATTGTGCTACATTACAAGTCTAGATATCGATATTCGATAATTGTACATTTGTTTATCTGCTGCTGTTTAACAGTTTAATCGAAATGGGAATAAAATAATTTTTAAATCCGTTTAATCGGCAGCGAGGTACCCTGAACCTCCTGCCACCTAATAATGCTCAGTATGAGCGAGAAGCGCCCGGCTAGCGGGGTAAGTAAAATAGCACCCCCTGCAGGTACAAAGATTAATGTATTCCAACGGTTCCCAAACGTTGCTGACTCATGGCCCACTTGAAAATCTAAAAAAAAAATGTGCGGCTCAAATGTAGTAGTACGGAGGCCAAATAATCCTGCCAGCGAAACTCCTGCTGTCAGGTGAAAAGAAGTGGCTGGCGACGGCACATGTATAGGAGGAATCATCATCAACGGCAGAGGGGGGAGCAACGACTGGGATAGTGCGTGGAGTTGAGCCAATTACAATTGGGGATTCAACATTCAGGATTCAAGATTTTTATTGTCACTCCGTAGTACAAGTATCATGTGTGAAATTCTTGTGCTGTAGACTCCGTTACAACATAGTGCAAAAAAAACAAAAAAAAACAAGAGGCAACAAGCAATAAAGCAGTAAGACACGCCACAGACAGTGGCATATTCACTGCACATATGTGCAAATGGCATAAACATACTTTAGACATAATTAAACATAATTAAACATAATAACATTCTGTTAGGTGCAAATAGCATATGCCTAAACATAAGAGAGAAAGAGAAACAGGGAGGAATGGGGTCTATTTGTGAGCCTTTTATGTCATTCTCACATCAGTTATGAAAGGTGTGTTTGATAGATGAGTGAGTCTCTGCAGCTTTAGGACCAGGCTAACCTGATTAGACACATCAGGCTGATGGACTCCTCTCTTTGTTGCACTATACAGGAGAGGGACAGCAGTTCCAATGGGATTAGCTGTGTGTTGTAGGCCCAAGACAGAGACACACCAGGCAGCCACTACACAGCCATGTAGGTATGTTAATCAGCGTCTCTCTCTGCACCCAACACACTCAGACTGATCGTGCATTCCTTTATAACTGGGAACTGGTAATATTACCGGTTCAAAGTTCATGAGCTGGGACGTGACGTCACTAGAGCTGGTATTTCCCATTCCAAACTGGTAGGAGCCTCAGCAGCCCCGACGTAAAAAATCCAAGATGGCTGCTCCGCGCAACAACAGTAGTTCTAATCGTATAAATGCTATTTAGCACTTCTGTCTTCTTTGTGTCTCATTAAATCAGCTGTACACACAGCACGGCCTAATTCTATCTGTGTGGACATGAGGCTGCAGTGTTTGTATGCGCAAAATGCCACGAAATGCCTTGTTATCAACTGTTATTGCTAACAATGGCTAGTGACTGGATCTGACCAGTGAACAAACCGTGAACTTCCCAGCTCAACCTTTCTGCAAATGGAATGCTAACAAAACGGATGTGACGTAATTTAGCCTCCACATCCCAGTTCTTTTGCGATAAAGGAACGCACGATAATGGCGCATTCCATTTGCACTGGGAACTAGGAATCTCCCAGTTCAAAGGTCGGGAAACACCCCCGTGACGTCACCTGAACGTATATTTCCTACTTCACCAACCCTGACCTCGAAATCCAAGTGGTAGCTCCCCCGCAGCAACAGTAGTGAGAGCTATAGGCTGCAGGGAGAGGGGATATGCTCTGAGTGAATATGTTTGTGTATATGTATAGGTTTTTTTGTAGATGTTTGTGATTCTTGTGTTTTTCTTTCTTTGTTATTTTGGAAAATCAAATTCAATATACATTTATTTTTTATTTTTTATCAGTTGTACACACAGTACTGTCTCACTTCTATCTGTGGACATGTTGCTACGGTATTTGTATGCGCAAAATTTGCACGGGCTAATCCGTTGTTATCAACTGTTATTGCTAACAATGGCTAGCCTAGCTACAGCTAATCCTGGCTGGTTTTCCGACTGTTTTACTGGAACGCGATCAACTCGAGTGTGACGTGCATTTCTCAGTGGAAATGGAAAGCGGGACAACTCAAGTAAACCAATACATCAAGCTAACCTTAATTAGGCTATAGAGCACATTGGGTTGTATTATGTGTTCTCCCCCCAAAAAATCGAGAATTTACATTCTGTTAAATTATATTAAATATGAATTAACCTATATCCATATTGTTAAAGGAACACTCCGCCCATTTTCAACCAGCTTTGTATCATTAGAACATCAGTAGTATATCAGAAAACTGTAAACTGTTTTGAAGTCTGTAATTTAATTTGGCAGTTATTGAGTGTTAAAGTGTGGACCAGTGACATCACTGGTCCACACTAACTCAAATTAATAACTCATTAACTCAAATCAACTCTCAATAACTGTCAAACTATTCATCATTCATCTAGTTTGACAGTTATTGAGAGTTGATTTGAGTTAATGAGTTATTCATTTGAGTTAGTGTGGACCAGTGATGTCACTGGTCCACACTTTAACACTCAATAACTGTAAAATTAAATGACAGACTTCAAAACTGTTTACAGTTTTCTGATATACTACTGATGTTCTAATGATACAAAGCTGGTTGAAAATGGGCAGAGTGTTCCTTTAAGCTTCTATTCTATTCGATCGCATTACAAAAGTGACAGTCACATAATGAAGCTAGAATGGAATGTGTGGGTGGGGGGCAGACTGAATGTATAGTGCAGCACACCTTCGCCCTGGAGCAATAAAAGGTGATTATCAGCCAAAAATCTGCATGTCTGGATACAGTTAGAGGGAAAAACGGAAGCGTTGCTCCTCAAACAAACTCATTGTGAAGTTCTTATCAGGAGCAACTCCTTGATAAGGCTAACAGCTGGGAGGTGCAGCACTGCCAGCCAGAGTGTTAAAGAACAGATCCCAGCTAAGGTCCACATGTATCTCCCCTTTCAGACCGGTTTAGATTGTGACAGACTGTGTGGGTGAATCACTTCCTAACTGCTGAGCATACGTTCTTTGGCTTCTTCGTCTAGCAAGTGAAGAGATGTTGCAACACAGGCTGGTTAAATGATCTGACTTAAACATCTGTAACTGTTCCAGTAACTCTAGCCGCTTTACTGTTGAGTGACTTGTCCGGACTCAGTCTGTGGAAGGCTGCGAGGCGTAGTGTGCTGCTAGCTGCTGTTACAGCTGCTAAAAAGATGGTTGCGTTACGACACAAATAGACCCTTTTCACGGTGGCCATTTTGTGTCGAAGAGGCAGGGTAAACACAGGTGCAAGCAACACACTAAGGAGGGTTTCCAAATTGCAATCAAAAATAGAAATAGGCCACGCCCATCATGGGGGAAAGCGCTCCATTCACTCCCATACACCAGCGTTATTTTCCTTGAATTAAACATAGCTAAAAGCTGTGTGATGGGCTGTGCAGACAACAAATGTAAAAAATTAAAGTTTTTTTGTACTCCAGAGCAAAACAAGGAAGCCATTGAGAATTGGCGAGAAGAAAAATGTGAATCTAGCTGTCAGTGAAGTAAGTTGGAGTGTTCATCTTCCGTATATACGATCTTTGTGTACAACACGCGACCATGCACGCGACATAGGAGAACGCCAGGATTGGGGGGGAGGTTTGTTTCCCCCCGTTTTGGGCGTGGTTTCTGAATGATGACGCCCTCCGCAGTGTCTCTATATCGTGCCTAGTATGGATCTCCAGCTTGGCGCGACCAAGCCGGAGGTAACACAGGGGCTCAAACCTGTGACCCCCGTGTTGGTATAGAGGCAGGGAATGTACCACTGCACCACACGGACGCCCCGGGTAGTTAGATTGAATGAAATCCATATCACATGTGACTACAGCGTACACTGTAAAAGTAGTAATACATCACTTCTCATAAATTAATGTACAAGGACACAATATAACATGGCACTAAATGGTTAAATTCCCATGGAGTGAGTTGGGATTTCTGTATCTTTCCATGTTTGGACCCACATGCTTGAAGTGCTTCCTTGAGGAGTTGTTCACATGGTTGGAAAAGTATTTGACACACCTTGAGGAGCCAATGCAAAACGTATGCAAAGTCATGCAAATGAGCGGAGGAGTGTCCACCCCAAAGCACTGATTTACCTAAGTATGTCTGGATAGATCAACAGACTGGTGTCTAAACATGATCTATGTCTGCTCTGGAGGACTTCAGTCTTCTTCTCTGTTTTTTTTCTCCCCTTTGACAGTCCATATACACTATGTACTGACACTAGGGATGTCACGATACCAAAATTATGAGTTCGATACCGATACCTGCCTAAGTATCTCGATACCGATACTGAAACGATACCACGGCAAAAAACTAAAACATCAGGAAAAGTATTGGAATAAATAGAGGGGACAAAACATGGAACTTAAAACTTATTTTATTGATTTAACAAGGTAATGCACAGCCATGTAGTCATTTTACTACATGCTGGTAGTACTGCCACCACGTGTGGCGCTGAACATGCTAGAACTTTTATTATCTAGTGTAAAATTAACATAATCTCTCCTGTAAACATATTTTAAAGGAATGTCAACCGTTTAAACTTATAAATAATATAAATAAAATATATTTTCACACAGCTGCTACACTATTATAGCTATTTGTTTTATCCAAAAAAAGTACTCTGTACTTGCAGCTCCTAAGCTTCATTAACATGAAGTGCCTGATTTATGGTTAATCTAGTAATATATATTATTTTCACACATAAATGTAGGCTTATTATGTGGTGTATTCCCAGCCCCCCCCCCCCATACGTGTAGGCTAGGTGTTTTTTACAATGAATTCGTATATCATTAATAATTGGGATTATTGTAAATATTAGGATAGGTGACATCAGATGACTGCTTACCATGTAAAAGCTTTAATAACACTGGCATTGAGGACCATAGTGTTATTAAATATTGTACATGGTATGCAGTCATCTGATGTCCCCTCCCCTAAACGTTACATGTCATGACTTTCTCCTTGGCAGAGATCTGTGCTCCAGCACATTGCCTCGTGTTTCACTGTAAACGAGTAGGCTATTGTGACAAGCGAACTTTTTCAGTGAAACAAGTTCGCTTGTCACACAATACTCGTTGGACTTATTTGAGGGCATGTATGTTTATCGTTCACGTTCGCTAACCTGTCGGTCTTTAAACTCTTTGAACAGGTCGGGGTGCCTGTCGGCAAGATGTTTAGCCAGGTTCGATGTGTTTGATCCTTTCGCTTGCGTCACGTTGAAGCACCTTTTACACACTGGTTTGGATGTGTCCACGGGCTTGCCTTCGCTGTCGGCAACGTAAGCAAAATATTTCCATATTTCGCTTCGTGCATCTGCTTTTTCTACAAGCGTTGGTCGGCTTGCAAGACTAGAAGAAGCCGCTGCCATTTTCGCTGCGTCTGTCCTGTGTGTCGGGGTGCTGTAGTGAGGACTGAACGACTGTGGCTAGAGAGCGAGCAGAGAGGGAAGAGAGGAAAGTCGACACGCCCCCACATGAAGCAGACAGAGTCAGAGACGAGCTTTTTTTAACTTTTCACGAGTCACCATTGGTTCAAGGCAAGGCTGTGTTGCCTTCACGTGAGGTGGGAGACAGGCTCTCAACTGTAATGCCGCTGTGTCTCTCTCCTCCGCTAACAAACACCACGGTCGCACACTGACGCAACCCATGACATTTTTTTAAGTATCGGTACTAAATTAACGTGGTATAGTATCCTTTTTAACGGCAGGGAACCGCGGTACCATACTAATACCGGTATACCGTGCAACCCTAACTGACACTAGGGTTAGACTTAGACTAGGGTTTTGAAGTCCAGTGTTTCCCTGAAATAGAGAGAAGCTGTGCGTCTTTCGGCAGAGAGAGAGAGAGGCACTGCTCAACTCAGTAATAAACTTTATTTCTGCAGATATCAAATAGCATTTTACTAATCCATACTCCCGTCTGGAATGATTTCACCTTCCTGCGAGGAACGTGGAAATGATGGTATAATATTGGAGATTAGACCAATTGTGTGTGTAATCAATCAACAGGTCAGGGCCGATCCTGGCCATTTGGGTGCCCTAAGCGTAATTGTTCTGTGGTGCCCCCCCCCCTCCGTAAAACTTTCAATAACTGTCAAACGAAAGACTGCAAAATCATTAATTATGAACGATACTAGTGTATCTCACATTTCATTACATGTGGGAAACAAACAATTGTTAGAATTACTGTACATGTCAGCAAACAAGTGATTGTTAAACTGTACATGCAAGCAGGGGCGGACTGGGATCATAATTCAGGCCGGGCATTAGATACCAAGCAGGCCAGGCCGATACAGGCCGGCGTGCGTGCCGGCGTCCGAAGGGCGGCGGCGAAAAATTTGGGCTCTTTGAAGCCCAATTTGGGCTGTTTGAAGCCAGATTTGGACCGTCTGAAGCCCGATTTGGGCCAGTTGAAGCCAGATTTGGGCCGGTTGAAGCCAGATTTGGGCCGCTTGAAGCCCAATTTGGGCCGTTTGAAGCCCAATTTGGGCCGAGTCCAATTTTACAATGAGATGCACCCTGAATAAAGTAATAAAACCACTAGTAAACCAGTAGGCGGCGCCTGGCCTGCTGTTCAGTGAGTGGCCTGACTGAGGGCACAAAAAAAAAAAAAAAAAAAAAAAAAAAAAAAAAAATTTGTGCCCTCAGTCACGTGATGCCCTACGCAGTCTGCGTACTCTGCGTAATGGGTTGGAGCGGGCCTGCAACAGGTTATTACAATATTAGACCTGCCATCATTACCAGCGCTCAATCTGGCACTTTGATGGGTTCCATGTGTGAAGTGGGCTATAGAGACACTGCATGAAATAGGCCACGCCCATCACGGGGGAAAGCTCTCCATTCACTTCCATACACCAGCGTCATTTTCCTTGAATTAAACATAGCTAAAAGCTGTTGTGTGGTGGGGCTGCGCAGACAACAAATGTAAAAAATCGCCAGTTAAAGTTTTTTTGTACTCCTGAGCAAAACAAGGAAGCCATTGAGAATTGGCGAGAAGAAAAATGTGGATCTAGCTGTCAAGGAAGTAAGTTGGAGTGTTCATCTTCCGTATATATGATCTTTGTGTGCAACACGCAACCATGCACGCGACATAAAAGAACGCCAGGATTGGAGGGGGGGTTTCTGTTTTCCCCCGTCTTGGGCGTGGTTTCTGAATGATGACGCGTTACGCAGTGTCTCTATGGCAGTCACAAACACCACCCCCTGTGGAGCTTTATCTGCATCTGCACTAGCAGATAGGGAAATGGTGGAGGTGAGGGAGTATTGAGAGGCAAATGAGTGTTGGTCTGCAGCCATCTGATAGTGGATCCAGACAGCTCTGCCCAGTGGGCTCGGCTTGACCTGAAGTTCCCACTTAACTGCTCAGGTTTAGAACAGTCAGTACGTTTACATGACACTTAATTGAATTATTGCGTTAGTCCGGACTTTTGAAATACATGTAAACATGTTAGCTCGACTGAAATCGAAGTGATAAAAGTCCGACTCACACACCCAGATAATGCGATTGGGAGTCGATTTACTCCTGCATGAATACAGGCCAGTCAGACTGAACATGGGACTGGACGAGGCGATCAGCGCATGCGCTAAATTTCCCGTGCCAGCCTTCGACCCGGAAGTCGAACAGCGTGTAAAACTGTTATGTTAGCGGCCAGGGCGCGATTAGCTAAAGCTAAATGTGAAGTTCGTTGATGTAGCTAAATCTGCGGCTAGAAAAAATATTTTTTCAATGGAATATCTTACTTACTATAATGTATGTTACTATATGTTACGTGACCATTTGCATTAGAGAGACTTGCTGCTACCAGTTGTTAGAATTGGCGGAGCCTGCAGTGACACATCTACAAGCTGAAAGAGTCAGCAGTTCAGTCGGTGAGAGAAATCACTCTGATTGGC
>NC_139651.1:15007544-15030044 GCF_964638095.1 Poromitra crassiceps | reverse complement strand
CCTCATATTCAAGGACCCAACATAGCATAGTTAGTTTGACACAGGGATCAAAAATTAATTAGCTACTTTTTACGGAGAATCTTACTCATATAATTGGGCGGCGATCCGCAACACGGCGCACAATTGGTCAACTGTGCATGTGCGAAAGTCAGGCGAGCACGTGTAGCATGCAAGGCCGGGCGAGCACGCGTAGCATGCGAGGCCGGGCGAGCAAGGCCGGGCGAGCACGTGTAGCATGCGAGGCCGGGCGAGCACATGTAGCATGCAAGCTGCGTCTGTGAGCAGGCGCTAGAAAGGAGCGTGCGAAGCACCCTCAGTTTCTCTTTTTATAATGCGAACTATATAGCAGCTTACAGAAAGTCACATCAGACAATTAAACAGAGAGAGGTTTGAATGTGTGAACACTTCTCAACTGTGCTGTGTTACATGTTAAGTCAAATAAAAATCCAAAATATCAAAACAACTCCAAAATATATCGATTCAAGCACTTTCATTGACCCCAGAGCCGTGTAGATAGAAGAGTCCCGACGTCTCCATTCACTCCAAAGGACCAGTTTTTTACTCTCCAGAGTTCCAGGAAGTAAGGTCCTGGATTAAGCACATTATCAGCTTTATTTTAGCATGCAAAAGTAGCGCGAGACCCATTCCTGGCTGTTCATTGGTTAATGAGTCTTGCATGTTGGTCCTCCGCTGACGCCACTCTCTCTCTAGAGGACACTAATTGACCCTACATGTCTATTTATGTCTATTTTCAAAAACCTTCAAGGCTTTGATACCACCCCCCCCCCCCAAGGAGCCGTGTGAAGCCTGTTCATCAAGCTTCAAACTGATATACAGATATGTTGTGTTATGTTATGTTATTTATTATTATTATTATGTTGTTATTATGGGACAGAACAACATGCAGGGCACGTTATAGTACGGTGCAGTGGAACGACTCAAACCCAGGGCAAAAGCTGTGTGCAGTCAGTGCTGCCCTGGAGGTGGTCAAGTAGCCCGACAGACCTCTCCTCTCCTGGACCGGACTGGACCCTGCATGCTGGACTGGACTGGACCCTGCATGCTGGACTGGACTGGACCCTGCATGCTGGACTGGACTGGACCCTGCATGCTGGACCGGACTGGACCCTGCATGCTGGACTGGACCCTGCATGCTGGACTGGACCCTGCATGCTGGACTGGACTGGACCCTGCATGCTGGACTGGACCCTGCATGCTGGACTGGACTGGACCCTGCATGCTGGACTGGACCCTGCATGCTGGACTGGACCCTGCATGCTGGACTGGACTGGACCCTGCATGCTGGACTGGACTGGACCCTGCATGTTGGACTGGACTGGACCCTGCATGTTGGACTGGACTGGACCCTGCATGCTGGACTGGACCCTGCATGCTGGACTGGACCCTGCATGTTGGACTGGACTGGACCCTGCATGCTGGACTGGACCCTGCATGCTGGACTGGACTGGACCCTGCATGCTGGACTGGACTGGACCCTGCATGCTGGACTGGACTGGACCCTGCATGCTGGACTGGACTGGACCCTGCATGCTGGACTGGACCCTGCATGCTGGACTGGACTGGACCCTGCATGTTGGACTGGACTGGACCCTGCATGCTGGACTGGACCCTGCATGTTGGACTGGACTGGACCTGCATGCTGGGCTCAGCAGTGTTGCTGTCTGGGTTAGTTGACTGTAGCTCTCTGCTGTCTGTGTGTCTCTTTAAACACTTCCTCCCCGGCCTGGTTACCATAAAGCTTCTAGTAGAGTCTCACTGCAAAAGTCACATGCTCCAGCTCCCTTTGTTTCCCACAGAAAGCCACTATCAGGAGCTGGTACAGAACATGCCAGAGAGAAAAGACAGAGCTCAGGCATGTGACGCTGACTGTGATAACTATTCTGTCATAAAGATATGTATAGCCTATACTGTACATTATGCGTTCTGCAATGCTGTGTTGTCATTTATCTCCAAATTATATTGAATTATTCATTATAATGAAATAAAATAAAAAAATATAACTTGAAGAAAGCTTTCCCAAATGGCCATTTATAATGTGCACTTATAGATTTGTGATATCAAGCAATCAAAAGGGCTTTGGGATGAACATATCTGATGTTTACTTCACCTCCGTCATGCACTGTCTGTTTCCACGGTGTGTTTATATTCATGGTGGATTCAGTTGTAGAAAGGTAGCGAAGATAAATGTGCAATTATTGTTTCTGTTTGCACTTAAATGAGCCAAAAAGTAAAAGTTTTGAACTTTTCTAAACATACAGTAAAACTGAAATAAGTTTGTGGGGGGGAAACACAGCTTGGTGCAACTATACTCTAAAATCAGTGGTTCTCAAATGGGGGTCCGGGGACCCCCAGGGGTCTTTGAGGGGGTTCCAGGGAGGGGGTCCCCAGCCAAAAGGGGGGTCATTTATTTTCGCTATAATTCCATTCATAAGTAACACTATGACTATTTTGGTCATGGCTTTTATACACTTTCTGTAATAAAACATATATTCTAAAGCATCAATCTTATTATCAGGGGACCGTGGGACAAAATCCTATCAAATGGGGGTCCGTGGTCTGATCTTTGTCAGTTTAGGGGTCCTTCATGTGACAAAATGTGAGAACCACTGCTCTAAATACAGATAGGAGCTGCACAGCAGAATCACACAGACACTCAAGTTAGATTCTTCACCAGCCAAAGTGAGTGGTGCAATGTGCTGACGTGACCGCAGCCACCGGGGGCGACGCTGCTCCAGGCATTACGGTAGTCCACCCAATAGCACCAGGGAGGAATTCCAGGAATGTGAAAAGCTCCGATTCATATTGAAACTAGATTAAAATGTGTTCAACTTAACACTTAAGTGCTGTTTAGTCTGGTTCTGAACGTCACTGACTTAAAACACACAGGTAACGACGTCCTCAGCCCACAGGAGACAGTCTGTGAGTGGGATGGTTTATATATGACTCCTCTGACTTGTTGTGGCTGAATAAAGCAGATTCTGATGCAGAATTATATAATGTCAACAGAGATCGGCCATATTGATTATGTGAAAAGACTATACGGCGGCATGCGGAGGACTTTGATTGGGTTATCAATAACAGTCTGAACTTTTCCAGTGCAATGAACTCTCCCCACATGAAAAAGTTATGCCGACATTCTGCCTAGTAACAGCAAATCCTCCCATTGGCCCAACTGCAGTCTCCTCCCGTTTGCTTGTGTGTGTGTGCGTGTGTGTGTGTGTGTGTGTGTGTGTGCGTGTGTGTGTGTGTGTGTCACAGCTAGATTCTTTAAACTTTACTAGCTAGACTACAGTACCTCATTCTAAACAGCTCTCCCTCCCTCTATAGTGTTTTGAGAGTTGTTTTATTTATGCTTAGTCAAACATGATCAAAAGCAAACTACATTGTAATCTGTGCATGTTTAATTAATTCAACTCAATAGAACGAGTTGAATTTCCAGTTGTGATGGTCAATATAACTATTCAACTGTAACTCCTCTCTTTGAAGGCAAGAGACTCAATAGTTTTGATGAGATCTTCACATTCTCTTTTAAGATATAATTGAATTGTACAACTACACTGTGATAAGAGGCTGCTGGTGAGAGTGAAACAATGACATGTTTTACATTCTTTAATCGGGATAATTTCTAGGTGAATTCTGCGTCTGCTGAAAAACATGTCATGAAATGAGAAGTAAAAACCAGCATTGTGTCTTTAAAAAAAAGTGCATGGGTGTAATTGTCCCATGTGCTCAACTCATGCATGGGTGAGAGAGCTTCTGGTTTCATTGAGTTTTGAAGAGAGAGAGAGAGGAGGGGGGGGGGGGGGGGGGGGGGTAAGAAATGTTAAGGGTATAAGCTGTTAAACAAGATGCCTGTGAAGCATCCAGGGCACTGTGTGTGGAAGACTGCTCTGGAACCGGTGTGAAAATGGTTTCATGTTGGAATAGGAGAGAAACTGGAATAAATAGCATTGTGTGTTTAAACTGTATGGCTCTATTGTCCCATGTGCTCACCTCATGTTCAGCAGCACAGTTGGGTGAGAGAGAGAGAGAGAGAGAGAGAGAGAGGCAGTTACCGCCCCCTACCGACCCCAGACAGAACGCCAACCCTCCTCTCCGGGGTCAGACCCCAACACCCCCCCCCCCCCCCCACACACACACACACACACACACACACACCACATACACACACCACCCACACACACACACACACACACACACACACACACCCCACACACACACACAGACCTCCCACCTCCATCTCCACAGCAGCTATAGCCTACTAGGCCTATAGGAGGAGGAGGTGGGGGTTATATACCCCTCCCTCCCTCCCTCTCTCTCTCTCTCTCTCTCTCGGTGTATAATATAATCTCCTTCCTCGCGCGCTCCCTCGCAGACTGCCTGTCTCTTTGATCTGCTTCCCTCCTCGCGCCTCCTCCCCCTTCTTAACAACAGCTGACGTCATCTCCCACCCCTCCTCCTCAGCGCGCTGTGTGTGTGTGTGTGTGTGCGTGCGTGCGTGCGTGCGTGTGTGTGTGTGTGTGTGTTGTGTGAGAGAGAGAGAGAGAGAGAGAGCGAGCGAGCATCGAGCAAGCAGGGGTTTTTGTCTCGCGAGGGGAAGTGCTCTGCTCTTCAGAGGGCTCGCGCACACCGGAGGAGCAGCACGGCACGCGGAGAGCAGCAGCAGCAAAGTCGCGAGCAGCCCCAACAACAAAAAAGGCACACGAAAGTCACTTATAAGCTCAACAACAGGCCTACCTACAACGACGGGTCCTACCTTTAAACCTGCTCCACAACAAGCTCAAACATCGCCATTAGGTGATCAGAAGACGGCGCGCGGCAGTAGTAGGCTGTGTGTGTAGTGCTGTGCTGTGTGCAGTATGTCGGAGCAGCTGCTGTGCTGTGAGGTGGACACTGTCAGGAGAGCCTACCAGGACGTCAACCTGCTGACGGAGCGCGTGCTGCACACCCTGCTGCAGGCGGAGGAGACCTACCTGCCCTCCCCCAACTACTTCAAGTGCGTCCAGCGGGACATCGTGCCCAACATGAGGAAGATAGTCGCCACCTGGATGCTGGAGGTGCGTCTGTTAGAACGTTAACTAACGGCTAACTTGTGTATCTGCTATAATAGCAGCGCTAAAACAGTTGGTAAAAAGTGTCGGTTTGGAGGCGATCAGAGCAGGTTCATGTCTTCTGTCACTGCCTGATCATGCATGTTACATAAACGCTGTGAAAAGTAATGTCCTCATGCTGCTGCTGGGTGGTCCTTCTTATAAGAGGAGATATTAGCCACTGGGCTATAGAGGCTACTGAGTTTAGCTACACCATGCGTTTGTTATTGGTGATCTGCTGTTGTTTTCCAGAAAGCTTATGAAATGTAACGTTAATTACTGATGGGGTGGGGGGGAAATATTCCAAATTAACAGCAATGTACACGTATGCAGTCTGGCCCGTGCCAGTGTTACGCGCCATCTTTGTTGTGGAGAATTTTAATATCAGTAAAAATCTATGTTATCCCCAGCGATGACAATAAGGCAGTCGGATCAGGCGGACTTGTATGTATATAATAGCACTGCGATATGTTGACTGCTACAGTGTGTTCTAATGGTGTCGACTGGCAAAGTTTGGGGTTTTTTCTCCCCTGCTCACACGAGTCAGTTAGCCTGTCTGTTGAAGGTCGCTGAGAAAAAGGCACTTTTCTATAGAGTGCAACAGGTTCAAAGCGGTCTCAACAGTCGGATTTGATACTTTAGCGTTTCGTCAACATTTACATGCACTTTGCGTGTGAATCCCGTGCGGTTTAGTATTTTTAATTAATTTCTGAAGTTGTGCGTCCGGAAGAGGCTGCAAGGGAAATGTCGCCTGCAACACGTGAAAAATGCCCCGTCTAACGAAATTAAATTGTTTTAAATTCACCCGTGGCACAATTCGACATATTTTAATCGCATCGGATAAAGCATTCGATAAGGCTCATTTACATGCCGATTTTGTAGCGCCCGGTAATTTTTACATATTTCTAATTATTTTTTGAAAAGATGACGAAGTTGAAAATGGAGAGTGAAACTTGCATCGACGCCACCTTTGTGTCTCAGTCAGAACTGACTGCGAAGTAATTTCCGTGACTGTTTTCATTACTGCAACAGCCTGTTATCAAATATATATATATATACAAACTGTTGGCTTTGGAGTTTTTTCATGACAATGCTTTTGCAACCACATTTAATCTCCCAAATCATTAAATTAAATTAAACTCATCTACTTGAAATGTTTCTTTTAATTTCGTTTCTGCTCATTGTGGTTAAAGCAGCTATTGACTGCAAACAGCTGTGCACAGAATAGCTCATAGTAATGCAGAGAGTATAGGCTCTGTTGCATATAGGCTTAGTATATGTATGCATATGAATGGGTGATTTTCTCTCCAGTGCAGCGACAGAAATCTCACTGTGCTTTTCTCACCTCTCGTGCAGGTCTGCGAGGAACAGAAATGCGAGGAGGAGGTTTTTCCGCTGGCTATGAACTATTTGGATAGATTTTTATCAGTGGAGGCAACCAGGAAAACAAGGCTACAGCTGCTGGGAGCGACCTGCATGTTTCTGGCGTCCAAGATGAAGGAGACAGTGCCCTTAACGGCGGAGAAACTCTGTATCTACACAGACAACTCGGTCCGGCCTGGAGAGCTGCTGGTAATTGAGACATTGATGTTGCATAACACAAACACGGCCCATGCATTTGGAGCCCATATGGCCCAAAAAAAAAAAAATCATATTTTTTTTTCCCTGTGAATGTGGCTCGTCACTGTCACCACCATCACAACCTGTCGGTGGTGGATGATGTGGATTTGTGAAGTTGTAAAACAGGAGAGATGTTTATTAGCAGCAGTGTATCTTGAATGGCTGCCTGTGACTTTCCCATGGTGACTGGAAGGCCTCTCTGATTTCATGAATGGTCTCAGTGACTGCCAAGAAAAAGTCTAGAGCACAGCGACACCTAATGGCTGCAAAGATGAAATGCAGACTGTGTGGTGTGTGTGTGTGTGTGTGACCAAAATAAAATCAAATAAATGATAGCACACCCAAAGAGGTGCAGTGTTGGTTAAAAATAACACACACTCCTCCCTTTATATTTGCCGTGACATTTATTTATGCACCGACGTTGCAGCTGTAGTGCCTTCATCAGCCATGTGGGGCTATACTAGAATCAGCATCACTTTAAATAGGCCTAAGTAAGGAATCTAACTGGGTGGTTGGCTCACCCATAGGCCATCTTAGATGTAACACAAAATTAGCATATAAAAGTAGTAGCCTATATAAAAAGTATAAATATAAGGAATGCGTATATGCCTAATAGTCTAAAGTAGGCTATATAGCCTAAGTGTAGTCTATATGTAGCATATAGCCTATAAAATAATAGGATAAGATAAATAATGTGATATCTAATCTGATTGCACTGATAGGAAGTCACTAATATAATAATAATAATAAACTGAACTGTGTATTGCATTGGGTTGTTGTGAGGGTTTTGAACACTGCAGAAAGTGGAACACATCAGTTGGAATAGCCTATCAATAGAGTATCAATAGGTACTAACATACAGGCTACCTACCAGTTGAGTATGAGAAGTAACGTTATAGATGTGGTGTTGATAGTGCTCTAGCTGTAACATGGTGCTGCTTAGAGGCTAAAGCAGATATAAGGGTGTTGTTCAGAGTGAGCGAGCGCCTCTGAATGCCTCTGCTCTGCTCTGGTCCGTCCACAGCAAATGGAGCTTCTGGTTCTCACCAAGCTGAAGTGGGACCTGGCTTCAGTCACGCCTCACGACTTCATCGAGCACTTCCTCTCCAAGCTGAAGATCCACCCGTCCACCAAGCAGATCCTCAGGAAACACGCCCAGACCTTTGTGGCCCTCTGTGCTACAGGTAGGAGAGCCACTTTAGTGTTTTAATATGTGTCCGTTTTAATACATGTCATCTGAAATTGTACATATTTACATAGGTGCATATTTACCTACTAATGTGAATATGATGTCATGTCATTTCCTCCCACTTTTCTTCTCATTTGTGTTTTTGCATATACAGTACCTTGGTATCTTTATGGTTTCTTACTCATTTCATATTGCATAATATTTCTTTGTTAGGATATTTTCAAATCTTGCACATTTTCTTTTATTCTTCTTTTGTCTCGATATATTCCACTGCTGTAACATTTACTCTGCCATGTTGTTACCCAGCACAGCAGCAGATCTGTAGCATTCTGTGACGATTGATTAGGCATGTTTTAGCCTGAGGGATGGCTCACTTTTTCACTAAGCAGGGGGATTTATTTATCAGTATAGATCTCCATCTTTGGCCTTGACTCTGCAGATAATTTATATTCGTGATTTTATATATATATATATATATATATATATATATATATATATATATGTTTAGAATTCATGTGTGCCCTTTTTGGCAGTAGAAAGACCTCATCATGAGCTTTCATTTGATATATAGTGTACAAAATTAAAAACATATTTTGGGGGCCCCCACTGTCTAAAAAAAGTGGCATTTACACAATTTCGGGGGCACTTTACATTAGTGCATAAAGTTGCTAAAGCATAGTGTGAACAACAGCTGTGTGTCTGTGTCTGTGTCTGGCAGGCATCCAGCTTGCAGGCGCTTTAGGGGCATTCTGAGATTTCTTGGGGCACTTTTGCCCTTGCCCCTGGCTAACTTCCTACACTGTATATAACTTATTTTTGCCCAATATGTCACAACCCTCTCTATTGGAAGCATAATATGATATTTGGAAACATGCAGATGATGTCTGCTATGGATCAACTTGGGTGGAGCGAAATTATCTGAGGCAGCTTTGGTTTTTGGTTTCGCCTCCATCTTCCTAAGCAGTCTAAAAGTATTGCATAGTAAACACTTTATCTTACAGTATTTTATCAGCTCCTTCCAGTGCAGCGTTTTAGACGTTCACAGTGATGTGACTTTTTTTCCCGGGTTCTTTTATTTTGTAGCATTTCTCCTCTTTTTTCCCGGGTTCTTTTATTTTGTAGCATTTCTCCTCTTCCCCTGTCTTCCTTGCCTGTGTCGCTGCAATGTCCTAACTTCACCTTTGTGGTGTCTCTCCTCAGATGTTAACTTCATTGCCAGTCCTCCGTCCATGGTGGCGGCGGGCAGCGTGGTGGCAGCTGTGCAGGGTCTCTACCTGAAGAGTCAAGACAGCTCCCTGTCCTCCCAGAACCTCACCAACTTCCTGTCGCAGGTCATCCGCAGTGACCCGGTACGCCCCGAGCCTGGCAAACACACGCGTGCATTTCAACACATTCACACATTAAAGACCCCCTAAAGTCCTGTCTGTAAAATACTCTACTTTGAATAGTCATTTGTGTCTGATGGTTACAATCCCAGGGCAGGCTCACCTGGTACGCCCTTAAGGCTTAGGCCTTCGCGCGGGCGACCCGGGTTCAAATCCGACCCGTGGTACTTTGCCGCATGTCACCCCCCCCCCCTCTCTGTCTGCCTACTGTTCTATCAATAAAGGCAAAAAAATCTACTCCTCCCTCATTAAAAAATTCCAGAGTCTATGAACATGCAAATATATTTCATCTCAAAAGATTTCCTGCTGGACACAAGATGTCTCCTACATACCTTCTAGTGTGTCAACAGTGAAGCTCACATATCCAACTGTAGGAGCAAGATGAAAAATATATTATATTTAGGGGGTCTTTAACAGCAGCGTTCATGTTCAGTCTGCTGAAATGCAGACTGAACAGAGAGTTGTTTTTACATGCAACCTGGTAAGCTGTGTATAGACTGTAGCTTGATGTTGACTGTTGCCTGTTGCCTGCCTGTAGGACTGCCTGCGGTCGTGCCAGGAGCAGATTGAGTCCCTGTTGGAGTCCAGCCTGCGTCAGGCCCAACAGCACAGCGGCACCACAGACACCAAACGCCTGGAGGAGGACACCGACCTGTCCTCCACGCCCACAGACGTCAGAGACATCAACATCTGATTGGCTGACTGACTGCCTTGTCGTAGGATGACCTGATGATTGAGGGGAAGTTGTGGGCAGAGAGGGTGGTGATGGGCGGGGCTAGAGGGGCCTACCTGTACAGCCCCGCTGACACCCACCTGACCGGGATTCCCCGCCCACTTGAACTCCAAGCCTCCAATCCTCCTTCCTGATTGGCTGTATCTGCCATCATGGCCGACCTGTCACCCACATGACGTCACCGCTGCTACAGCTACCAAGCCAGGATAGGACCCCCCGACGTGCCACCCCCAACCAAGTCACATTTCCTGCCTCTGAGGGCAAGAAGACATGAACGCTGCAGAGGTGTACCAGATACCAGAGAGGCAAGAGAGAAAGACACAGAGAAACTATATCGATGATGAATTAACGGGGCTGGACTGTCAGCCGCATGAAAATAGACATTTTAGTAGACATTTTTTTCTTACTCCCCAATATATTAAATAAACTAGGAATCTTAAAATTACCGCAGACTCGGCTTACCTACTAAAACATCCAAGTGTTTTGATGTAGGTCCTTGTAGTCTGTCGTTAGGTTTTTACCTGAAATCTGACGTCTTTATTAAAGAGAAGAGGCTTTCTTTTTGTTTGAATTTTGTTTTCTCTTAATACCTAGTGTTAGACATCCTGTCCACCACGCTCCCCTTTGTCTCGTTGCTGTGTAGGCGTTCATATATCCCCGCTTGCTTGTGTTTAGTCACTTTATTATATATCATCGTAGACCTTTTTATCAAATATCCCACGACTTTAGTTTGATACCTCTTCTCTTTAAAGCTGTTTTGTTTTTTTAACCAGCTATTTTTGTGTAGTGTGAAATGCTCTGTGTTCTTATGATCCTGGTGACTGTGGATTGCCGGTGTGTTGTTGAGGTTTGGAACAACTTGCTTGACTTTACAAACCATGAATTATTTGTTCATTGATTCGTTGGTGTGCTTTATCCATTTCAGCTAGCTATAATTTGATAAGCTTAAATCGCACGCAGAGCAATCCACAGCCTGTCGTTTTCTTTCCCCCCCTCAATAGCTATACTTTACTTTCTAATACCATTCCAATTTAGTTTTCTTAAGAAAAAAAAGCACTTTTGGTCGGCGCTGCCGGCTCATCTAAAGAAAATCACAGTGAGAAACAAAGTTTGTAAAACAACAAGAAGAAAATGGAATGAGGCTTTTGAGTAGGAGTCTTTGAGCTAAGGTGATGGAGAGTCAGTGCAGCCCGTTGAAGGCACCTGGTGCATCTGATTCATCTCATGAGACATGAACGTTTTTTGACCAGGATGGCAGAAAAGCTTTTGTGGGATGTTTTTGAAAGAAGACTGAACTCTGCCGGACACTATCTGGGTCCCATAGAGCCAATGGCTTGCTGTAGCTGCCTTCCAAATCACACGTTGGAGTTTTAGTTCTACAAACATTTCTCAGAGGCAGAGCTCTGGAGGCAGAAACAATCACATTTGTTGAGTTAAGCCTCGTGGATGGAGGCAGTTATTCTGGCTTAAGTAATGTTAGTCTACCGGCTATAAGAGAGGAGCTAGCTAATATAGAGCCTAGGACTTGCTACAACCTAAAAAAAAAAAAGAAGCAATCTTAACTATATTGAGTTAGCTAGTTAGCCTAGCTGAGCTTCAAAGTTCAAACTAGCGCCATAGGAGTTTATAGCGAGATAGATAACCTGCTGACCTTCCAAGATCACAAATGCCATGATGATGAAAAATATGAAAAGTTAGCTAACGTTTAACTCTGTCGTCGTAATGTTTGTATGACTAAAACTACAATTTGCTTCCAAATCACCGCGGGTCAGCATCTCCTCCGTGCTCCACCAGGTAAAATGCACGGACTGTGGGAAGGGGATGAGAGTGTTGAGACTATTGAGATGATTTTGCACAAACCTAAAGGTCGTGGGGTCGTGGGGTCGTGGGCTGGGGACTTGCCTGAGAAAGTGGAGAGCTACGACGGCAAGGCGCCCAGAGAGGTGACTAAAAAGTGGCAAAAAGGGTGAAGGCTCAACAGCGAGGGGTGTCTTAATGCTGTAGAGTTAAATTCAGGGTTCCTACACAGGCGGTCTGGAAATGTGTGGAGAATTAATTTGCTAATTTCCAGGTCTCGAATTAAATTTGATAATTTCCAGGTCTTGAAAAGTTTGGAAATTGCACAAACAAGTTTGGAAAAGTACGGAAGTATGTGGAGTATATCGTTCTGCTGTCGGGTTTTGCGTACAACACATTCTGTGGTTTTGACGTGCCCGTCATATCTCACATATTCTGGTATTTGCTGCAATGAAGAATGAGTCTGTATAAACCATACTGATCAGCAACTGAACATCTTCAAATCAAGACACTAAAGGTCTGGAAAAAGTGTGGAGTTTTGTGAAACTGTGTAGGAACCCTGCAATAGGTTTCTGATTGTACATTAAAGACAGAAAGTAGGAGAGAAACACTCCTTGTATTCCGCTGCTATGGAAAAGAAATCCCAGCTACGTGTTAAAAAAAGAAGACAAAAAAAGACAAACAAAAATATTAATGGAAAAAAAGAAAAAACAATGCTTCTCTCCTATTGTTTTGCTGCTACAATTTTTTTGATACATATAAATGTCAATATACTGCCATGCTAGGTTTGAATTTTCTCATAGAAAATTGTGTTATTGACATCCTTGTTTGTTTTGTGTAGATTCTATGTGATCATTTTTTTGTTTATAATTACGTCATGTGATTTTCCGTACTATTCCAAAAAAAAAAAAAACAGAGGAAAATTGAGACAATGTACAGAAATGCTTTGATCCACAATACCTCATGTGACAGTCAAGATCTATCTCTAATTTTAGTCTGTTTTGATTTTATTTTGCTAGTTCTTATTCTATTGTACTTGTTGGTTCAGTGCCTACTAGCTCTGTTGAAACTGCTTGGGGGGGAAGAAGCATCCCCTGATGGAAAAACCACCAACAAGTCCAGGGCATGCTTTGATGCTGGTGCCATAACAGAAGATGGGAGATGTATAACTCTGTTGAGTGTTAAGCTGTCTCAGTGATAGAGACTTTTATCCCCCTTTTAGGCCCATTAGAGGCCGAACTTCCTGTTCCCTTTTTATATTTATAAAAAAAAGAGTTTTCAAACTGTCAATGAGTTGAGTTTGTAAATAGATTCAGTGTCATGCTCGGTAAGCCATAGACTTTTTTTTTTTTTTTTTTACAAATCATTCCACACAGTTGAGTCTACTTCATACCAGTTGTCTTGTCTGCAACCGGGCGGCATAGTGTATTCATATTCATATTTGTGTCGACTGCACAATAAAAACATGACTAGAAGGAGTCTGGAAAAAAAACTGGCTGTCTGTCCTTGTCCCAGAAACGCTCGCGGCTGAACGAATGCATGGACCAGCAATGACAACAAGCTCACAGCACAGAGTAGTCAAGACAACAAGACCAGAGCGTCTTCATGAAGGAGTCTTCATACACACACCATTGAAGATTTTCTCTCATGAGTAATTGACTAACTCAGAATCAAGACATTGTGCTTAGCGTACTGGTACTTGGGTTAGACCATACATGGGCAAACTACGGCCCGCGGGCCGGATGCGGCCCGCATTTCAGTCTGGAATATGGAATATCTTTCAATAATCTTTATGACTAAAAGGCTACATTGAATTAGAAATTTTAATAATTAACTCATTGGTTTTGGATTTATTTAGCTTCAAGACTGCATTTTTGTTCGTGTGACCCTCAACACAGGCTTTGATCATCCCTGGCCACTTACTGATACTTATGCTTAAATTAACCCACTCATATTCTGATTTATTTCAAGAAAAACATTTTGGCTAGTGGAAATTCTAATTGGCTGGTAACTTTAAAATCTAGCAGCCATATTGGCAGGTGGTCAAAAAAGTTAATTTCAAGCCCTGAGAGCAGGTGGTGACATAGGAGTGAGTGAGAAAAGGATGAAATATTGGTGGTTAAGACTGAATAATGACATCACAACTGTTAATTTAAAATGAGTTATTCCTCTAAACGTGGCTTCAAATGCACCAAATTTTTTACGCTGCCGCCGTTCGGCCCTCAGCAAAACTTGGTAGCGAGGACATTTTTTGTGGCCCTCTCTATCATCAAAGTTACCCATCCATGGGTTACGGCATGACAATATTTGTTCGGCCCCCGGCAACAATCTGGGTTTCTCATGTGGCCCCCCATGAAAAATAATTGCCCACCCCTGGGTTAGACCGATATAACAGTTTGCTGAGAAATCAGGCCGACACTTGTCATGATGTCCACATCTGATATGATGGATAGGATACAATTTGCTCAAAATACTGCATTTTGATCAGATAATCTAAAAAAAGTTAAGATGATATTGGCACAAAGACTGAAAATTGCTTATACATCTCGGCAATTCCGTCCCGCCCCCTTTTACGGGGGAAACGCAAGCCTCTTAACTTCAATGTAAAATAGCACTACCCCCAAAAAATGATAGAAAAATGACAATCTCGTTTATTAACACATTCACTGCCAGCCTTTTTTTTTTTACTGTAGGTAGCTTTTGCCAGAGGGTTTTTTTGAGGATTCTGGCTCATTTTACAAGAGCCAAGGATAATTTTCTGCTTGGACTTTGTGAACACAAAGTTCACAAAAGTACTAATAGAATGTGTGCTTTCCCTGTCTAAAAGAGTTAGTTTGTAGAGTTAGTAGTTATGTAGATATTAGCCGTTGAGTACAGCATGGTTTCAGCGTCTGAGACAAAAAGCTGAGATAATCGCAGTTTTGTGAAATTCAATATCAAACCATTTATTTTTGGCATCAGTGAGACATCAGACATAAACAATATAGTTCTGAACAGTAATTTCCTCCATAGCAGCACCCGCACCCCCTCTCCTTACAACTCCTCCCTCCGTGGGCGTGTCTGGTGGATTTCAGCAGCGTTTGTCAGTCACAAGCCAGTCTCTCCTGCCTGTCTGAGCAGTGAGCAGCAGCCTCCCTCTCTGGCGGCCCCTCGTCGGCGAGCGTGGATGTGGCTTAATCCGTTCTTGGATTTTCGGTTGAGAGCTTTGACGAAGCCTTGTGTGACTCTAGGCTTTATGCTGCGCGCTTCAAAGTGTGCTTTCCACCCAGTCCACCTTTGGAACCCCCCACCGCCGTGCGCCCGTGTGAAAGGTTTTCGCCTACAGTATGAGAATGAGGCTCGTTCGCTTCTGGGTCCTCGGTTGAGCTCAGCTGGAATGCGTGCGTTTCTGGCCAAACAACACTCAATAGTCTGAGCACCGTCGCCACTCAGTGGGTCGGCGGAATGGATTGCACACGCCCGGCGGCTCTAACAGTATAATAGAAGATGCAAAAGGGCCAGATCAACGATCCACCGTCAAAAAAAAAAAATCGATTCTGAAAACGTGTTAACACGTTGTTGGCAGTCAACAGCTGGATTCTGAAAACGTGTTTACACGTTGTTGGCAGTGAATGTGTTAATGACACCCAAAACACCATGACATGACAATATATTACAACTCGTCTGGCCATAGAATGAGCAAGAAACACCGGAAATATGACTTTGACCCATCTAAAATCATGTGACTCATGTCACATGTTTACATTACAGCCCCGAGCCAAGTACTTAGTAGCCTACAACGACGCTGGGCTCCACTACAACAGCATTTAATGTCAGAAAGGCTAAATTAGCAACAGAGGGACACCGGAACTAGAGGTCAGAGACGGGTCATCATGAGTCACATGATTTGTAATATATATTGTAATATATTGTCATGTCATGGCTTTAGACATCCAATAGTTCCTGACACTATTGAGCGCTAACAGTCAGTGTAGTTAATTCAATTGAATTCTCCTCAGTCACCCATACTATAAAATCTCAGTTTGCACCTGACAATGCATGTGTTACAGATTATATTATACAATAGTAGCCTACTCGTCATTTAAATCAATCAATAATATGAGCTAAATTCAGCGATCTACATGAAGATCAAAACTGGAGAGGCAGACATGGATTAGTTCATTACGGGAAAAGAAGGGCTTGTTGGGAGGTTACATTTTTGAGTTTTAACTATATAAATGTGACGGATAATGTTCACATTCATTCAACATTCACAGTCACAGCCAGATTTGGATTTCAGTATAACTGCAAATACATCCGCTGTTTAGAAGGAAACCAACACTGAATGTTTCTAGTGAGAGCTATGGTGCGAGGGTGTGTATCCTTCCTGTGCAGAGCCATTGGTTCAAAAGTGCTTCAATTAGCATTCAAAAAATCAAGTAAACTACACACCTGCTGGGTTTAGTTCAACCACACCTGCTGGGTTTAGTTCAACCACACCTGCTGGGTTTAGTTCAACTACACCTGCTGGGTTTAGCTAGTGGGGGAGGAGCATAGATCTCTCATCAAAACAATGAGGAGGAGAGATTTCTCATTCAGGATATTGAATAGAATGGAGGTGTAGTTTTCATAAGAAACCTCTTAATCTCAGTCTATGATAGTATGTGATTTAGCGAATTATGGGGCCAAAGAGGACTGTGAAAATACACACAACATGCATGTACGCTTGAAGATTTGTCCACGATTTATTGCAACGCACACTGCTGCAAATACAACCAAATATCTGTTGTTCTATCCTGTAAATATACTCGCTTCTTTCTGCCCCAATTTTCACCAAAAAGAAAGAATCATGAATTGCTCGTGTGATTGTGTGGCTAATGATTAACAGGAGTCTGTGTGTGTGTGTGTGTGTGTGTGTGTGTGTGTGTGTGTGTGTGTGTGTGTGTGTGTGATAGCACTCATTGATTTGTTATGCAAGGAATGTCTTTGATGGGGCTTCAGTGTGGAGGAAAAGGCGTGAAAGTCTAATCCTTTCCCACAGGCCTGCCAGCGCCAGCTCAACCAGCAGCAGACAAAGACAGTCGCCGTGCGCGCGCGTGCGTGCACACACAGACACACACACACACATACACACACACACAGGCGCGGACTGCATAATCGGGCACGTCGGGCAAATGCCCGGTGGCCTGGCCTGGCCTGCAAAAAAATAAAATAAATTGGTGCCCGCAGTCAGGCCACTCACTGAACAGCAGGCCAGGCGCCGCCTACTGGTTTAGTGGGTGTATTACTTTATTAGTTAGTCTGAAGTAATAATTACACTTCAGGGTTAAAGTGGGTGCATCTCATTGTAAAATTGGACTCTGCCCAAATTGGGCTTCAAACGGCCCAAATTGGGCTTCAAACAGCCCAAATCTGGCTTCAAACGGCCCAAATTGGGCTTCAAACGACCCAAATTGGGCTTCAAAAGGCCCAAATCTGGCTTCAAATGACCCAAATTGGGCTTCAAATGGCCCAAATCTGGCTTCAAACGGCCCAAATTGGGCTTCAAACGGCCCAAATCTGGTTTCAAACGACCCAAATTGGGCTTCAAACGGCCCAAATTGTTTGCCGGGCGACCACGCGCGTCGGCCCATATCGGCCTGGCCTGCTTGGTATCTAATGCCGGGCCTGAATTATGATCCCAGTCCGCCCCTGCACACACAGACACACACACACACACTATGCTTTCATTTTTTCTATCTAAAACAAAGATTTTCACATAATTCTTCATAGATTTCTGTTGACACCGTCACCCAAGTGTTGCAGCGCCATCTTGAGGTCCGATTTGAAACAAGATGCCCTCTATTTGCCGCGCAATTGGTGGGACAGTTGTGTCACTGTTAAACAAACGTTAAAGGGACAGCTCACCCTAAAATCCAAAATACATATTTTTCCTCTCACCTGTTAGTGCTATTTATCCATCTATATCGTTTTGGGATAGTTGCCTGAGTTTTGGAGATATCGGCCGCAGAGATGTCTGCCTTCTCTTGAATACAATGGAACTGGATGGCACTCGGCTTGTGGCGCTCGAAGCACCAAAGAAATACATTTGATAAACTCAACAGCAATGTCTCTTTCCAGAAATCATGACCCGGTTACTCAAGATAATCCACAGAATTTGTTGTGAGCAGTTTCATGGAGGAACTATTTTCTTTTGCGGTCTCATGTAGGAACTAGCTAGCAGCTAGTGGCTGTAGTTCGGTCAAAAGAAAATAGTTTGAAAAAAGTATTTATAAAACCTGAGCACAATTTCTCAAAAAGTACAAGCGTTATCAAAAAACTGAATAAGATAAATGGAATTTGTAGTCCTATAGTTAGAGTTCAAAGAGGGCATGGTTTGAACAGTCCTCCCATAGACTTATACCGCGTTCAAGACAACTCGGAACGCAGGGAAAAACGGGCTCCAACCGGTAAAAAATTAATTGAATGGTTGTTGGGATCGGAATTACAGGTCGGAAATTCGGGTATGATGAGATTAATCAATTCAAAAATTCAAAACAAGCTGAAATTATTGTTAACTGGGACTGACGCTTGAATTGAAAGTGAATTGAAATGTGAAGTGTGTTCTGGTGCAGGCCGTAGCTCAGTGGCTAACTCACACTCATTTGGCATGCAGACGTCTGTGATAGTAAACTATTCTGGTCCTTTAGCGGGCTGGTGCTTGTGGTCTGAAACCAAGGAGAGACATTACTGGCCGGCCCACATCAAACACACACAGAGCATTTCCAGGAGCCATTCTGTTTGTGTGGCTTCCCAGTAGCATGCTGGAAGCTGCTGCTGCTGCTTTGTGTTTGGTCTGTAACCAGGGAGGAAAAACACATTGTCCATATTTGGCTTCATTTTGACTTTTTTTTTTTTTTTTTTTTACTAGTGGACCCGTGGGAGTTGGACCCAAACCCCCACCCACCCAGTCGGCTCAGCCAGGAAGGATGACATCATCACTGATGACATCACTGATGACATCATTGCTCGAGTGACATCACATCATAAGGTAATTAGGGCAATTACCTAATTAAAAAATCTTAAATTTCTAGCAGGATCACATGTAAAACGACATAGCTGTGGCCGGACAAAATTCTGCTCACAGACACACGGACACGTCTCATTCTTATTAGTAGATAGATTCAGTGTTTTTACCCCAGGATTTTATTCTAACATCTCTAGACCATATGACACTAAAACTCTCCACTGAAACAAATACAAATCAAATAAAAAATAAAGTAAAGAAGGACATAGATGAATGAATAATGTAAACAAACATACATACATACAAACATACATACATACATACATGCCTACATACTACATACATGGTACATACATACATACTGTACATACATACATACATACATACATACATACATACATACATACATACATACATACATGCCTACATACAGATCCTTTCCAAAAAAATTGAATATCATGGAGTTTTTTTTTTCCATAATTCCTTTCAAAAAGTGAAACTTTCATAGATGATAGATTCATTACACACAAAGTGAAATATTTCTAGCCTTTATTTGTTTCATTTTTCATAATTTTGGCCTACAGCTCCAGAAAACCCCCAAAACAGTATTTCAAGAAATTAGAATAGTGTGAAGAAAATCAGCAGTTACTTCTCAGTTATGACTGACTCCAGCCTCAGTCCACTCCCTCTGAATCTCCGCCAAATTTTCGAATCGTCTGCTTGACAATCTGCTGAAGCCCACGGTCATCCATGGTATTTCCATGATATTATTTTTTTTTGGAAAGGATCTGTATGTACATACATTGATACATACAAAGAAAGAGACAAATACATTGAATGCATTATGCATCCTATAACAAGAATGCAAAGTCTGTGTGAAATGGTGTTGGGCCACAGCTCTGCCCTTTTACGTGCGATCGTGCAGAATCTTCCAGGAAGTGTAAAGACTGGGGTGACCTAACGAAGCAGATTTTTAAAATGAGCAATTATGGACCAATTAATGATTTGCAATGGCTGCGCAGGTTAAAGGTCACTTGTGACGCTGCGCAGCTCGATAGGCTACACTGCACGGGTGTTCTGTCATTTAGAACATTTCCAACCCTGTATACAGTATAAAGTGGCCGGTTTTCCTTTTGAAATATGGGTGTTCAGTGAAGGGAAGCCACGCATCTCTGCTATCAGTGTTAGCCATGGTGCCCCCCTCACCCCCCACCCCCCACCCCCCCGTTGTTGTGCTTGTGCTGAAACCCGATGCCAGCGTTTCATTCAGAGGCTTTTCTCCAGCCGGCCTGCAGGACGGCTGCATTTGTCACCGCTGCTTTTCATGTCACCACTCACCACCTGCTCCCACATTCCTCCACAGGCTCTGAAACACTGCACTGCCCCCTCCTCTGCCTGGCCTCTCCTCCTCTCCTCTGCCTGGCTCCTCCTCCTCTCCTCTGCCTGGCCCCTCCTCCTCTCCTCTGCCTGGCCCATCCTCCTCTTCTCTGCTTGGCCCCTCCTCCTCTCCTCTGCCTGGCCCCTCCTCCTCTCCTCTGCCTGGCCCCTCCTCTGCCTGGCCCCTCCTCCACTTCTCTGCTTGGCCCCTCCTCCTCTCCTCTGCCTGGCCCCTCCTCCTCTCCTCTGCCTGCCCCCTCCTCTGCCTGGCCTCTCCTCCTCTCCTCTGCCTGGCCCCTCCTCCTCTCCTCTGCCTGGCCTCTCCTCCTCTCCTCTGGCTGGCTCCTCCTCCTCTCCTCTGCCTGGCCCCTCCTCCTCTCCTCTGCCCGGCCCCTCCTCCTCTCCTCTGCCTGGCCCCTCCTCCTCTCCTCCTCTCCTCTGCCTGGCCCCTCCTCCTCTCCTCTGCCTGGCCCCTCCTCCTCTCCTCTGCCTTGGCCCCTCCTCCTCTCCTCTGCCTGGCCCCTCCTCCTCTCCTCTCCTCTGCCTGGCCCCTCCTCCTCTCCTCTGCCTGGCCCCTCCTCCTCTCCTCTGCCTGGCTCTCTCCTCCTCTCCTCTGCCTGGCCCTCTCCTCCTCTGCCTGGCCCCTCCTCCTCTCCTCTGCCTGGCCCTCTCCTCCTCTGCCTGGCTCCTCCTCCTCTCCTCTGCCTGGCCCTCTCCTCCTCTCCTCTGCTTGGCTCCTCCTCCTCTCCTCTGCCTGGCTCCTCCTCCTCCCCTCTGCCTGGCCCCTCCTCATCTCCTCTGCCTGGCCCCTCCTCCTCTCCTCTGCCTGGCCCTCTCCTCCTCTGCCTGGCTCCTCCTCCTCTCCTCTGCCTGGCCCTCTCCTCCTCTCCTCTGCCTGGCTCCTCCTCCTCTCCTCTGCCTGGCTCCTCCTCCTCCCCTCTGCCTGGCCCCTCCTCATCTCCTCTGCCTGGCCCCTCCTCCTCTCCTCTGCCTGGCCCTCTCCTCCTCTCCTCTGCCTGGCCCCTCCTCCTCTTCTCTGCCTGGCCCCTCCTCCTCTTCTCTGCCTGGCTCCTCCTCCTCTCCTCTGCCTGGCCCCTCCTCCTCTTCTCTGCCTGGCTCCTCCTCCTCTCCTCTGCCTGGCTCCTCCTCCTCTCCTCTGCCTGGCCCTCTCCTCCGTCTCCACTTTCCTGCTGCTACAAGCAATCCTTTCCTCCTCTCAAAGTCAAAGTCAGACTTTGGGTCGTGGAAATCCTGGAAAGTTTTGAAGTTGTGAATTTGACAAAAATCATATCAAGAGGCCATGAAGGTGTTTTTTTTGTTGAGAAATAGACAAATAGACAAATAGACACGTTCAAGCCTCTGAATTTGTAATTGTCTCTGAGCTGCCCTGCTAGTCCTTGAATTAGCAGCACAGCACACAGGCTCATTCTGACCAAGGAAATTCTTTGCGCGTATTCTCCATTTGCTAATTGCTCACGTGCCTCTGCCTTGTTTCTTTTACTTAAGAGGGAACAAGTGGACTAAACACTCGATCTGAATGCAGCCTCTCTGATTTGCCACAGCGCCCCCCACAGCCCAGCGCCCCCCACAGCCCAGCACCCCCACAGCCCAACACCCCCCACAGCCCAGCGCCCCCCACAGCCCAGTGCCCCCCACAGCCCAGCACCCCCCACAGCCCAGTGCCCCCCACAGCCCAACGCCCCCCACAGCCCAGAGCCCCCCACAGCCCAGAGCCCCCCACAGCCCAATGCCCCCCACAGCCCAGAGCCCCCCACAGCCCAGAGCCCCCCACAGCCCAGAGCCCCCCACAGCCCAATGCCCCCCACAGCCCAGAGCCCCCCACAGCCCAGAGCCCCCCACAGCCCAGCACAGCCCCTCACAGCCCAGCGCCCCCCACAGCCCAGAGCCCCCCACAGCCCAGCGCCCCCCACAGCCCAGCGCCCCCCACAGCCCAGCGCCCCCCACAGCCCAGAGCCCCCCACAGCCCAGAGCCCCCCACAGCCCAGCACAGCCCCCCACAGCCCAGCACCCCTCACAGCCCAGCGCCCCCCACAGCCCAGAGCCCCCCACAGCCCAGCGCCCCCCACAGCCCAGAGCCCCCCACAGCCCAGAGCCCCCCACAGCCCAGCACCCCCCCACAGCCCAGCGCCCCCCACAGCCCAGCGCCCCCCACAGCCCAGAGCCCCCCACAGCCCAGCGCCCCCCACAGCCCAGCGCCCCCCACAGCCCAACACCCCCCCAGTCTTTTTCTCTGTGTGCCTTCAGAAGCCGCCGACTAGAAGACAGCATTCACCTGCTGCCTG
>NC_139651.1:14957544-15005044 GCF_964638095.1 Poromitra crassiceps | reverse complement strand
GTTTAACATTAGATAGAGGCTGGTGACCTCACTGCATCCAGAGGGAGGAGTTTAACATTAGATAGAGGCTGGTGACCTCACTGCATCCAGACAGAGGGAGGAGTTTAACATTAGATAGAGGCTGGTGACCTCACTGCATCCAGACAGAGGGAGGAGTTTAACATTAGATAGAGGCTGGTGACCTCTCTGCATCCAGAGGGCGGAGTTTAACATTAGATAGAGGCTGGTGACACCTGACTGCATCCAGAGGGAGGAGTTTAACATTAGATAGAGGCTGGTGACACCTGACTGCATCCAGAGGGAGGAGTTTAACATTAGATAGAGGCTGGTGACCTCACTGCATCCACACAGAGGGAGGAGTTTAACATTAGATAGAGGCTGGTGACCTCACTGCATCCACACAGAGGGAGGAGTTTTACATTAGATAGAGGCTGGTGACCTCACTGCATCCAGAGGGAGGAGTTTAACATTAGATAGAGGCTGGTGACCTCACTGCATCCAGAGGGAGGAGTTTAACATTAGATAGAGGCTGGTGACCTCTCTGCATCCAGAGGGAGGAGTTTAACATTAGATAGAGGCTGGTGACCTCACTGCATCCAGAGGGAGGAGTTTAACATTAGATAGAGGCTAGTGACCTCACTGCATCCAGACAGAGGGAGGAGTTTAACATTAGATAGAGGCTGGTGACCACACTGCATCCAGAGGGAGGAGTTTAACATTAGATAGAGGCTGGTGACCTCACTGCATCCACACAGAGGGAGGAGTTTAACATTAGATAGAGGCTGGTGACACCTGACTGCATCCAGAGGGAGGAGTTTAACATTAGATAGAGGCTGGTGACCTCACTGCATCCACACAGAGGGAGGATTTGAAAATTAGATTCACGGTTCACGTCCCGGTCGCGATCGTTTCACCAAGATGTTTTACTCGGTGTTTTACTCGCATAAACACAACTAAGTTTAGTAGTCCTACAGAGGAAAGGGCGCTAAGGGTGTGGTGGTCGAGGTGGATGGAGGGTCTAAGCACCTGCCTTTCACACCGGAGAGCCCTGTTCAAGTCCTGGTCATGCTCACAGAGATTTCGACCTAACCAAGATGTTTTATTTACTCGCATAAACACAACCAAGTTTAGTAGTCTTAAAGAGGAACGTTTAGTAGTCTTAGAGAGGAACGTTTAGTAGTCTTAGAGAGGAAAGGGCGGTCGGGGTGGTCTGTGTTTTTTTTTTTGGTCCCATTCCAGAGAAGGTCCATCTCGATCGCAGCTCGTCATGGCTTGGCACATAAGAAAATGGTAATGGAAACTGAAATCAGCTCGACATGGCATGGCTTGGCACAGCTAAAGGTGACAGTGTAAAAGGCCAATTAAGGTGCAGAGGCACACAATTGGCTGAAAGCTACATATAGAGAGCCCCAGGAACGAGTCCGGAAATCATCCATGCTAACACTCCTGGTTCTTCACTGTTTTCGCCTATGGGATTTTTGAATGGGTTTTTGGCGCGATGCTTCTAATAAGGTCTCTGGGCAACGCAAACTTAATCAAACGCGAACCAGTATTCAGTAGGATAATCTTCACACACGAGGACCACTTTCATGAGCTTTTAAGATTTTACGTGCCGTTAAAAGGGCGGCTAGCTAGCAAACGGCTAAATGAGACTACACTGTCGAGTCGACGGGGATATTATACGTCAATAACGTCATCACTTCAAAGGACGAACACGGAAATTCTCTTTCCCTCACGCAATATTTTTTTTCGGATGATGGCGAAGGCTGGAGGCACCCTCTTTGCCTGTGATTGGCCTAGCGTCAAACATTCATCCAATCACATTCGCTTGGCTATCCTGCATCTCTTTCTACAGTCTGTGGTCAGACAGACAGCAGTTTCACTTGCTAGCAGTAGCATGCATGAAAGACGCCACTGTGTGTTTATGTTTTTGATATAGTCTGGTCTCTGGTTTATAATGCTGCCGCTACTCTTGGGATTAAAGATTAATGAGAATTGATCAAGGGTTATATAAAAACAGTGTCAATGCCCATTTACTCGTTCTAACACAATAGTGACATGTATTTGAATTGAAATATGTATCAGTATGTGGTAAATAAACATTGTTTCAGATACATGGTGTAGTTGTGGAAAAGTGTGTGTGAGTTTGGAAGAGGAGTGCACCACTAGGTGGAGACATGCATCCATAGCAGTGTTGATTTCGTAGACGAAAACTATGAGGAAAAATGTTAGTCAACTACCTGTTTTCACTGTTGAAAACTAGACTAAATGTTAGGGAGGGACAAATTAGGAAGAGATCCAATCAGAAGAGAAGAAGAAGTTAAACATATGTGTCTGTATTGCACATTCAAACCTTAAAACAATTCCAGAATAACAGATTAATATATCTTTACAATAAGTTTTCGAAATTCTAATGAATAGTTACTGTTTTCTTTGACTAAGATGAGATGAAAATACTTAGACACTTAGTCGATGAAAACTTGACTAAATAAAATCAGGATGAGGTTGACTAAATATGATAAGAGCTTAAGAGAAGGTGCCAGGACAACCACCTCTCTCTGAACGTCTCCAAGACCAAGGAGATCATTGTGGACTACAGGAGGGGGGGGGGCGCACACCCCCCAATCACCATCAACGGCACAGTGGTGGAAATGGTGGACAGCTTCAAGTACCTGGGAGTCAACATCCACCAGGACCTGACCTGGGCCGGTCACACCGCCACTGTTGTCAAAAAGGCCCAACAGCGAATACACGGACTTAAGCGCCTGAAGAAATTTGGGCTAAGGAAAGAAATCCTCAGGGACTTCTACAGAGGCACCATTGAAAGCCTGCTGACTGGCTGCTTCACCACCTGGTACGGGAACTGTACCACCATGGACCGCAGGGCGCTACGGAGGGTGAGGCGCGCGGCCCAGCACGTAACAGGACGTGAGTTGCCAGAACTGCATGAACTGTATAACCAGCGGTGCCTCAGGAGGTCCCTGAAGATCATCAAAGACACAAACCATCCCCACAACAGCCTGTTCTCCCTGCTACCCTCAGGGAGGAGATACAGGGTTCCAAAAGCACGCACAAATCGCTTGAGGAACAGCTTCTTCCCGCAGGCCACGAGACTCCTTAACATGCACAAATAGCGTAGTAGCCGTGCCATACCGCACTGCAGCTGCTGCCATTACGGATGTCTAATGTTTAATTGTATGTCTAATAAGGTGCATACTATTTGCACCTGTATGATAAGGTACATGCTATTTGCACCTGTGTGACAAATACGTCGAATTTGAAATGTTTGGGCGCGTCTAATGTATGCACATGACATGTACACCTAGGTGCAGTGAATAGGCCACTGTCTCGGACTTGTCTTATCACTATACTGCCCTATTGCTATTGTTACTTATTGCTATTGCTTATTGCCTATTGCCCTATTGCTTGTTGTTTTTGCACTCATATGCATTGCTATATTTGTACTATGTCGTAAACGGAGTCCACAGCACAACAATTTCACACGTGATACTTGTACCATGGAGTGACAGTAAAAATCTTGAATCTTGAATCTTGAATCTTGAATCTTGAATCTTGATTATAGCTCACTCAGATAAACATGTGAATCTTGTGTGATATGCAAAGGTTGTTGGTTCAATTCCAGCCTCAGGCAATTTCTTAGAAAGTACTCACATTATAAGCTGCAGCAGTGATCCTTCTTTATCATCACCAGTAGTTTGAACACTGATAGAAATAAGCTGATGAAGGAGACTAGTCAGTCCCTGACTCTAGCTCAACTCACTGGGACAAATCTCATCTGTCTCACTCTTTATGCTCTGTGTTATTGTCAGTATGAATAGTGTGTAGAAATCAGAAGCTAAACTCCCAACAGCTCATAGCTCAGTCGGCTGAGCGGTTCTGTCACTGTCTCTGTCTGACAGGTACACTGTTGGTTTGATTCCCGATGGAGGAGACATATTACAGCACTGCCCTGTCTTTAACATCACCAGCGTAGCGCCTCCTACAGGCAGATACACAGAGCGACACAGCGCCTCCTACAGATCCACAGAAATGGACACTGTGGACGGACTGCAAAGAGATCCAGACATGTCATATACTGAGTCTAGAGCAGTTTATTACACCTAGCGAACGCAAAGGTAAAATGTACTTCCGATGTCAGTAAAATTTCAGCTCTCTGCACGGTGGCTCAGTGGTAGAGCTGTCGCCTCGCAGTCAGAAGGTCCTGAGTTCGATTCTCGCCTGGGACACTGTGGGCGCTGTGGTTGTGTTCCCCCCCATATCTTCAGTGCCTACTGCCCAGGTGGGGTATCTCGTCGTATGGGCCTTTCTGTCTGTGTGGAGTTTGCATGTTCTCCCCGTGCTCCCCCAGGGGGGTTCCTCCGTATATAACCCCCCCCCCATTAAAAACATGCAGAAGATCAGATCGTCATCGTCATCCGACCAGTGACGACAACATCCGAAGTCGGTCCCCGGGCGCTGTACGAGAAAGCGACCACTGCTCCTGGCCTGCCCTCCGGAGGAAAGGACAAAGCCAGGATGGGTTAAATGCAGAGGACAAATTTCACCGGCCACCGTCAGCATGTGTGTGTTGTGGCCCTCCGTGCATGTGTTGATGTGTAACCGTGTGACAATAAAGACGGGCTTGTCCGTCTGAAATCGTGTTTTTTATAACCCTCAGCTCATGTCTCTGCAGAGGTCAGGGGGGGAGAACAGCCTTAGCTCCAGGTAGTGGCAGCGGAGCAGGAATCGAACCTACAACCTCTGGCCGCGGTGTCTCTGTGTGTATTATTCCTTCACACCACCAGCTGCCCTTCACACTCACAACTCTTCTCTGGGCGCTCTTGTCTCTTCCCTCTGCCTGTCACCATTCAAAACTGACTGAGGCTCGAACCCACGACCGCAGAAGTGGCTGAGGTCTCAATATTGCCGGGCAGCAAGCCTACTCTCTGTGCCACCAAGTCAGACTGATTGAATGTGGTTTTCTTAGGGCTTTAAATTACTCTTTCCTCTGGCTGTCGACATTCAAAACTGACTGAGGATCGAACCCACAACCTCAGAAGTCACTGAGGCTCAAACCCACAAGTGCCAAACTGCTAGACAGCAATCCAACTCTCTGAGCTAGTGGGTCATAGAAGCTTAAAGTATAGTCTTTATGCATCTTAAAATATGTTTTGAAGGGACCTTTTAAGTTGAATAGTATTTGAATTATATTAATATGACGTGGGTTTCTATTCGCCTTGCACAGAAAACCTTTTACTTTTATACTTGAGTACATTTCAGAGCCTGTACTTTTTTCCTTTTACTTGAGTAATTAAGTTGAATCAGTACTTCTGCTTTACCAGTCTTTTTTTACACAAATAACTGTACTTCTACTTAATCAGAGCAACAATGTGATTAAATTTGGAATGACAAGAACAAATTACACGTCTGTAGGTCGAAATAACTCAGATATAGGGTTTGCAATTGTAAAGTTCCATATAATAAAGTATCTCATGCTTGATTTAATGATTGTTTTGCACCTGCTGCTCACGTTTGAGATACTTCTGGCTCGCCTGGAAAGAAGGTGGGAGCAGGCGAGTACAGTCAGCCAATCAGAGGCAGAGAGGGGCGGGTCATGCCTTCGCTTAGCCTTCGCCATCATGGGAAAAAAAATATCGCACCCCGGGCTGAACCAGGTGAGGGAAGCGATATTTTTGACAGACGAAAAAGATAAAAGCTCTCAGCGAAGAGCTTTGAGTACGAAGAGGAGCTGGTGGTGCGATGGATATGTCGACCACATAGAGTGGAAGCATGCGGGTGGCTGGTTCAATTCCTGCTCCACCACCACTATGTGGAGCTTGTCATAATGTCATTCAAATTCTATTACACTTACAAGATCCATGGCTTGTTTGGAAAGATGACATAATGAGTATGAAAGACAATGAGTTTTGTCAGATGTGACTGGGGAGGGCATTCCAGAGGGAGGGGGCGGCTGCAGCAAGGCCCTGTCAGAGGCCCCCCTGTCACAGCTTTAGCAAAGAGATACCTGTGATGCTTGTCAAAGTGGATATAAATTGTATGATCATATTCAGCCAGACAGATGGAGATTTAAAATGGTGAGCATTTTTTATTTTTTACTACTGGGGGAACCTTGCCCCCCTGCCCCCCCCATTAACTCCCAGCAATGCCAACACTTTTTCCCCTCTCTCTCTCTCTGTCTGTTCTATGTCTCTCACCCAGAGGACACCCACGTTGCATTCAGGTACAGTCAGTTAGATTCAGCTTTGGGGGTGGTGGTGGTGGTTGCTTAAACCTGCACTAAACCTCTGGTGTCACTCCACATTTACTCTTTAGGCTTTAGACAAGGTGCCACAATAGTCTACTGGAAACTTTACTCTACTTTCTTGGACCCAGTAATGTTGTTTCTTATGAACTTTTATGATTGAAATGTCATATTTATGCCTAGTGGATGAAATTCAACTTGGTTGCTAAACCCCTTTTAGCAACCAAGTTGAATTTCATACACTAGGCATAAATATGGGTTTAGTGCAGGTTTAAGCAACCACCACCACCATGAATGAGCGTGCACGCAGGCAGCTGGAGGTGCAGACGATATCAGATGCAATTCTGGGTCTGTCCACATGGGAGCAGCAGTGCACGCCAACCGTGCCAAATCTGCCCGGGATAAAAAATTAGAGAAGAGGAAAAACACAGACCCTCAAAAAGAAGGATAAGACATCATTCACCGCCACAGCGTTCGAATTTTGCATCCACCTTGAATTAAAAAATGCTTCCACCACCAGGTTAAATAAAGCACATTACGTGAGGTTGACTGGTGATGCCCCATTCGGTGATGTCATTTACATTAAACATCAGTCAACAGTGGCATAGAAGGGTAGAAGGAATGTTCCAGCTGGGTTATGAGACAGTTATGCTGTTGTGCATGAAAGGGTCTTATCGGCTACACAGGTGTTGGTTTGTCGTGGACGTGGACGAACCAACACTTGCCAAGTCTCAGCTCTTGTGAGAACATTTGGTTCAAGGCGTCCTCCTCCCCCACATAGCAGAGAGGTGTGTGAGTCTGGACAGACGTGGATGTAGACCTCCTCCCCCACATAGCAGAGAGGTGTGTGAGTCTGGACAGACGTGGATGTAGACCTCCTCCCCCACATAGCAGAGAGGTGTGTGAGTCTGGACAGACGTGGATGTAGAAGACTGCACTGTGACTTGACTTGTTGGCGGAGGCATACAACCGCACGGTGGTTTTTCTACTTTACTCATCATGGTTCCCGACTAACTTGAACAGTTAACTGGAGCCTGAGCTCTTTGCTCTTTGCAACGTCCACTAGTGCAAAACGAATCAAGCCTGTTCAGAAGGTGTTGACTCAATGAAGGTGAAGACTTATGGAATCATTCATTTTCACTTTGACGTTTCTGATACATTTCTGTCATTCTGTAGAATGTGTTTTCAGTTTGGTTACAGATTTAGAGGATAATTGAGGGTAAATTATGTTATGTATTAATGTAACTTTCAGAATACTAATTTTTGCGTGATGGTGATCGGTGTGCCAAACGTGGGGAAGTTAAGAAATTTACCACTCGAGGAAGGGGGTTGTGGCCACATTTACCACTGGTACAGGGTTGTGGCACGAGGCGAAGCCGAGTGCCATAAACCCTGTACCAGTGGTAAATGTGGCCACAACCCCCTTCCTCGAGTGGTAAATTTCTTTTCTACAATAGCTACCACATAATATAAAAAATACACAATTGTAACATTCAATTCATTTATTTACAATCATTACTGGTTTCAGAATACATTTATCCTTCCGCCACAGAATATAGTTCCATACACAAGATCAATGATTGCACTAAACATTTAGTTGCCTTTGAGCCAAAAAACAACTAACCTATTCCTTAACGGGATTCACAGTTATTGATACATTGCCTGTAAAATTACAGTTATTTAAGATTCTTTTGAGCACACCAGGTCTGGAAACATCGCATTGCCCAATTTGTTTGTTTGACAGTCCCAGGGTCACTCCGTGACAACTCAAGCTCAGCCAGTTCTCTCTCCCCAATTTCACCATGTCGTTCATTGTTCACTTCACCTTCATCTTCATCTAACCACTGCTCAAAACTCAATCCACCCAGTAAATCAAACGTTACTACGAAATCGGACATTTCCTTGTTAGAGATTTGTAGACTGACAGGCTAACAGTGGGCGGAGTCAGCACAGGTGTTCTTCATTCATCAGGGAGCGGAGTGATACTGCGGTTGGAGCCGAACTGTAGATTGTTGGCCTATTTACCACTGTTGCTAGCCAATCAGAATCCAGTATTCACTCATGCTGTTGTAGAATCGTCTCTTATCAACTCATTAAGAAGAACAAATTTGAAAAAAGGTATGCAAAATGGTTGCGTATTGATTGATTTCATATGATACATGTGGATTATTCATTCCCTCTCTAATCAGTAAACGCTTCATACACTGATTTCAGGCCGTGCTTCTATGATTTCAGGCCATGCTTCTAGGGTGGGGGGAGAGCCAGGTATAACCAAAGCAGTCCTGACCAAAATTCTGGTGGGTGTACAATTCATTTTTGGCTCTGTGTGTTTGTGTGTTTATGGGGGCGTTGTGTATTTGTGTGTTTATGGGGGCGTTGTGTATTTGTGTGTTTATGGGGGTGTTGTTTATGTGCATAATGCACTTTCTGATGTTTTTGATGCTTGTCCTCAGGTGTGTGAAAGACCCATCATCCACCTGTTGGACACACCAGGTGTCCTGCCTCCTAAGATCAGGAGCATTGAAAGTGGCATGAAGCTAGCTTTATGTGGTGAGCAGAAATGCATCATTTGAATGTATTGTTTTGCAGCAAAAGGGAAAGAGAATCCTTCAGCAACACCTGCTGGAAACTAACTACATTCAATCTCCTTTCTGTCACATAATAGAGACAGTCCGCCTGTCTGGGAACGCCCATACAGGCTCTAGGAACGCCCACAATAGACGCTGGGTTAGCCTGGGGGCGGGGTCAGGGTGGGGTAAATTCCCCCGTTCTATCCATTCAGCAAAGTTAGAATTTAGCTGATAGCCCAGCCCAGGCAGACACGATCGGGGATTTAACCACCGCAGTAAACGCACATCTGAGCAGACGTCTTGTGTCCTGCTCTAGAACCCCCAAACCTGTAGTTTAGAGCCGCAGCACCGTCTTTTTTGGTGAGTCAGCCCATGAGATATATGGGTGGTTTTACCCCACTCGCGCGCCAGCCGTTTTAACATTTTGTGGGCATTCCCAGACATGCGGACTGTCTATGACGAGACGTGGCCTCAACCTATTGGAGTGATTTATTTTTATTTTTATTTTTAATAATGCACTCAAGAAATCTTGTACAAAGTTGCCCGTCTCTGTCTCTTCCTAGGAACTATACTGGACCATTTAGTGGGGGAAGACATCATCGCTGACTACTTGCTCTATTCTCTGAACAGGCTGGAGAAGTTCAGGTGTGACTTCTCTCCCCTACATTATGGTTGACTGGGCTTTTATAGGATCTCTGCATTCATTTTGCTCTGTGTGCTGTTGTGCCTTTGCAGTTACGTTGAGAAGTATGAGTTGGAGGAGCCTAGTGATGACATCCAGCACGTCCTCAAACGCATCGCTGTCAAACTAGGAAAGACTCAATGGGTCAAAGCCGTAACTGGAGTGGGTAAGAAAGCCCTACTCCGACAGATAATCACAATAATATCAGATTATAATGATCAGATAATCAGATAATCTGCTACATACAACCTAAGTAGCTGGATATCCATCAGTCTAATTGATTTAAAGAGCCCTGCCTAGAGCCATTTACATGAAATAACTCCAGACTGGAGGCTCTTCAAACAAAAATAACACTATTCTAAAATGATAGGGAGCAAATCGGACAATTTTTGCAATATTACCATAGACAAACCAGTTGAAGCAGTGCATGTTGAACTGGGTGATACTCTCATGCAGTTTGTAGCTCATCACAAGACTATCGTTGCCTCTGAAGCACGCTGTTTACATTAGGTTAGGCTTAGGGTTAGCCCGCGTTCACAGTCACACTATGCACGAAGCAACGCTCAACCTACGCTGAACCCACAAGTTTTCATTTAGGCGTCCTTGTTAACAGGCGAGGCCGTTCACACCAGCCGCGCGCGTGTCACGCTGAAGCAACGCTGAAGCCTTGCTCAAGCGATCGTTCAGGATTTTCCCAGCCTGACGCGTGAAGCTTGAAGCTGCCAGGCATGAAGTCAATGGGAGTTGTGGGCGGGTTCAAGGCGCGCCGAGGAGGCGCTGAGAGGAAAAGAGAAGGCTTCTTGTGTGAACGGTGAGGCGTCAGTTCAGCTTGTGCCTGCCTCAAGCTTCACCTCTGCTATGTTCGGCGTCCTGTGTGAACAAGGGCTAAGCCCCTGAAGCATGTTGTTTACCTTCACAAGATGAGTGTAAAACAACATACAGTATTACGCACTTGGACTTCAGCTTGGCAATGAGATCAGTGGATCACTCAGAGGCCATTTACACCTGGCGTTAACATGCGTTTTCTGCCATCTGATTGCAATCTGATTGCAATCTGATGGCAGAAATGGTTGTCCTCTCAATCCGCATAAAGTTGCTGTATCCAGATTGAGAGGACACATTGCATTTACACTTGTGTTCAATGTGTACACAATGCATCCCTGACCACCTCCGGAGGTGGTTTGGCCGATCAGATTGCAATCCTTCTTCAATGCGTTTTGGGGGTGTTTACACCTGTACTTTCAAGTGATAAAACACAATCTGATTGCAATCTGATCACAGAAAACGCATGTTAGCGCCAAGTGTAAATGGCCTCTCAGATCACTGGATCACTCAGATCACTGGATCACTCAGATCACTGGATCACTGGTCCTTTTCTCCCTCAGGCAACATCACCATCACGGTCCCAAACTACACAGCAGCAGCTTACGACTTCATAAGAGCCTTCAGGAAAGGAGAGCTGGGACAAGTTCTGCTGGACTGAACTCTCAGACTAAGAGGACCAAAGACCATTCAGATATTTTGACCATTTTCCCCTAAACCTGGAAGCACTTACAGGTACGATCCAACCACCGTCTGCTACAAACATGGAAGGGAATGTAGTCTGACTCTGTCCCACTTTGTGTGGCAGTCTTTTATGGTCATGGCAGGCTGACTTATTAAATAGGCACCAGAACGCTGTATCCTTTGTAAATAAACATATTCCATTTGAGTCAGGTACTGTGAGACGTGTTCATTGTCTCAGTCTAACTCTTAGAATGGATGAAGCACATAACTGACATTGTGTAAACAAGGGATATTTATTAGCATAAAGACATTGATAACAAAATCTTGTTTTCACAAGTGTTGTAGCATAATAATACTAGAGTGCACAGATATATAGTAAACAGTCTGTTGCTCCTGAGCATCTACTGCAGCTGATCTGTATGGTGGACTGACTCAGAGACCCTTAACAGCTGATCTGTATGGTGGACTGACTCAGAGACCCTTAACAGCTGATCTGTATGGTGGACTGACTCAGAGACCCTTAACACGTTCACTGCCAACGACGTGTTAACACGTTTTCAGAATCCAGCTGTTGACTGCCAACGACGTGTTAACACATTGACTGCCAGCCGTTTTTTTTTTGCTGTAGGTAGCTTTTGCCAAGCCGTTTTTTTGAGGATTCTGGCTCATTTTACAAGAGCCGAGGATTCTTTTCTGCTTGGAGTTTGTCAACACAAAGTTCACAAAAGTACTAATAGAATGTGTGCTTTCTCTGTCTAAAAGAGTTAGTTTGTAGAGTTAGTAGTTATGTAGATATTAGCCGTTGAGTACAGCATGGTTTTAGCGTCTGAGAGTGAAAGCTGAGATAATCGCAGTTTTGTGAAATTCAATCAAACAGGCAGAACAGTCACTTTAACCATTTATTTTTGGCATCAGTGAGAGATCAGACATCCAAACAATATAGTTCCGAACGCCCTCTCCTTCAACTCCTCCCTCCGTGGGCGTGTCTAGTGGCTTTCAGCCTGCGTTTGTCACAAGCGAGTGCTCTGCTGAGTTTGAGCAGCCTCCCTCCCTGGCAGCGAGTTTGAGCAGCCTCCCTCCCTGGCAGCGAGTGTGGATAGGTCTCACTCGTCTCTTGGGTTTGAGAGCCCCGATGAAGCCCCGTGCGACTCTAGGCTTTATGCTGCCCACCCAGTCCATTTCTGGAACCCCCCACCGCAGCAGCGCGAAAGCGTCCCCGCCTACAGTATGAGAATGAGGCTCGTTCGTTTCTGACTGTAAAATCGCCAAGCCATTTCCTTGAGAATGGAGGAAGCAGCCGCGGGAGGCGGCTGCTTTTGGTTGACTTTCTCTCTGTCGGGAGAGGACCGTCGCCACCTAGCTGGTCGGTAAAATAGATTATACACATTCAATACTTCCAATATCTCCATAGGAGACGCGGGGGGCATTGATCCACGTAGCACCGTCAAAAAAAAAAAAATTTTTTTTTGACGTATTAATACGTCAATGGCAGTGAACCGCTGGATTTTTTTTGACGTATTAATACGTCAGTGGCAGTCAACGTGTTAACACGTCAAAAAAAAAATCGATTTTTTTTTTTTGACGGTGGGATGTGCATCTAACCCTTTTACATCTCTTATATAAGTATTGGACGTGTACAACGTGTACAACCCATTCCACCGACCCACTAAGTGGCGACAAGGAAGGAGGAAGGCAAGCAAAAAGCAGTGTGACGAAGCCATTCTCATGAAAATGGATTGGCGAAAACGCTTTCGTTTTCGCGCTGATTGCTGGCAGTGCGGGATTGCAAATTTGCATAATAGATCACGGATGGAACACACTTTGAAACACGCAGCATAAATATGACCAGAATCACAAAAGCTTGATCAAAGCTCTCAACCAAAACTCCAAGAAGCGAGCGAGTCCAACCAGACTTCCTCAAAGAGCGGACGCTCAGACAGGCACAGCCGCACAGCAGCTGCAAAGCAGTGAGACTGGTGACAAGCTTGTGACACGGCCGCTGGCTGCAGCCAAGAGGAACGCCCACGGAGGGAGGAGTTGGAAGCAGAGGGGAGTTTCCTGCTGTTATGGAGGAAATTACTGTTCAAAACTATTGTTTAGGTCTTACTGATGCCAAAAATGAATGGTTAAAGTGACTGTTCTATCGAATTTCACAAAAAGCCGTTTATCTCTGAATAATTTTTCTGACGCTGAAACCATGCTGTATTCAACTGCTAATGCTTACATAACTACTAACTCTACAAACTAACTCTTTTAGACAGAGAAAGCACACATTCTATTAGTTGTTTTGAGATATTGTGTGTTCACAAAATCTTAGCAGAAAAGAATCCTCGGCTCTTGTAAAATGAGCCAGAATCCTCAAAAAAAAAAAACTGGCAGAACCTACCTACAGCATTGAAAAAAGGGCTGGCAGTCAATGTGTTAAGAGCTTTCACAAACGTGAAGGACAACGAAAGCAGCAGTTAGTTTTCTCAAATCCAGCCCAGCCCCGCGCCACTGCCTTTTGGCCAGCGTCAAATTAAAATGAATTTGATTATTACCTGGTCTTAGAAAAGTTTTTGGAATTGCACAAATCTACACATTTTATGACATAGTCGATCTAATGTCATTTGATATATATTCTTGTTATATATATATTTATTGTGGAGAATACTTGTCTCCAGTTGTGGCCATACATCATTCTGCACAGTAACCAAAAACACCATACAGTCTGGGAAAAGTACGCCATTTGTAAACGTTGGTATGAACATTATAACTCTGGTCATAATACTAGGGGATGTCGGGTTTCCATTTAAAATGTACATGTGGTTGGATTACCACATATTTCACTTTCTAAATCCAACTGTGGATATAATAAATAAAGTGATGTGTAGTTTGTATTGTAACGCCGGTGCCAACTTGCTGCTGGAGAAATGCATTCTACTGTGTTCAGTAGGGCTGTGGCGATTCACTTATCTCCCGATTCGATACTATCACGATACTTGGGTGCCGATTCGATATATATTGCGATTCTTAAGTATTGCGATTCTACGATTATTGCGATTCGATATTACGATTTATTGCGATTTTTGTTTCTTTTTTTCTTTTCTTTTTTCAGTTTGTTTGCTTTTTTACACTAGATTAGAACATGGGAAAAGTTGAATCATACACTAGAGACTGTATATTATATCATGAGTAGGGCTGGGCGATATAGTTAAAAACAGGGGCGGACTGGGATCATAATTCAGGCCGGGCATTAGATACCAAGCAGGCCAGGCCGATATGGGCCGACGCGCGTGAAATTTGTCTGTTTGAAGCCCAATTTGGGCCAAGTCCAATTTTACAATGAGATGCACCCACTTTAACCCTGAAGTGTAATTATTACTTCAGACTAACTAATAAAGTAATAAAACCACTAGTAAACCAGTAGGCGGCGCCTGGCCTGCTGTTCAGTGAGTGGCCTGACTGCGGGCACCCAAAAAATAAAAATAAAATTGCGATGATCGATTCTGGAATAAAAGATCGATTCAAAAAATCGTGACATTAAAAATCGCGATACTTAAGTGAATGGATTTTTTCCCCCACCCCTAGTGTTCAGACGCATTTGGGGGCTGGATCGTCAGCTGTACTTATGCATTTGGATCAAATGTAGTGTATATGTAAACAGTGACATGACAGACTCACAGGCTTTTACATTTAGACACAAGCCTTCAAGTTCCCAACTACACTACTACTGTACAAGTGATCATAATTCACATCAATAGTGAGCAGGAACGCTGGCCATACACTTTGCATTTGTATGTGAACATTATGAAAATAAAGCTTTTTATAATAACATTTGATTGTACAGTTAAGATTGGCAGCCAGAGCTTTGCCTGTTCATATACAGGATACTGCTTTCTGAGGCCATGTTCAGACTAGGAGGCCAAATCCGATTTATTTGTGAACTTTAATGACCTATTCATGATTCTATCCAGTTTGGTTTTATGAGTCTGATCGCTCCGAGTCTGATTTGTGTCACTTGTCCCAAACCACATAATGGAGGTAGTTTCCAATCTGCTTTCGGCTGATGTGACTTCAGTGTGGACGCGCTGATCACCCAAATCAGATTTGAGAGTGTCTTTTGCAGGGGGTGGGAACTTGAAGAGCAGAGAGCAGACATGCAAACGCTGCCAGAAACATTGTATGTTGGCTCATTGTATCTGGACACACAGATCCGACTTGACCACTTGCCCAAACCAGATTTGTGGCAGTGCGGACACACTCCCAAATCAGATTTGGGAAACCAATCAAGATAATGATGATTAATGACTTTAGCAGCAAATGGGATTTGCCTGTAATGTGAACATGGCCTTATAGTCATCTCTTTCAGTCGGAGTATTAAGCATTAACAGGCTTTTTCCTGCCTCTGAATGTGCATTTGGGGGGTGACTACGCACAACAGTAAGCATGGACTGATCATATACTGCTGTGCAACAGTAAGCATGGACTGATCATATACTGCTGTGCAACAGTAAGCATGGACTGATCATATACTGCTGTGCAACAGTAAGCATGGACTGATCATATACTGCTGTGCAACAGTAACATGGACTGATCATATACTACACACAACAGTAACATGGACTGATCATATACTGCTGTGCAACAGTAACATGGACTGATCATATACTACACACAACAGTAAGCATGGACTGATCATATACTGCTGTGCAACAGTAAGCATGGACTGATCATATACTACACACAACAGTAAGCATGGACTGATCATATACTACACACAACAGTAACATGGACTGATCATATACTGCTGTGCAACAGTAACATGGACTGATCATATACTGCTGTGCAACAGTAACATGGACTGATCATATACTACACACAACAGTAACATGGACTGATCATATACTACACACAACAGTAACATGGACTGATCATATACTACACACAACAGTAACATGGACTGATCATATACTACACACAACAGTAACATGGACTGATCATATACTGCTGTGCAACAGTAACATGGACTGATCATATACTACACACAACAGTAACATGGACTGATCATATACTACACACAACAGTAACATGGACTGATCATATACTACACACAACAGTAACATGGACTGATCATATACTGCTGTGCAACAGTAAGCATGCGTACATTTGACTTTTGGGTTAGTGTCAGAGTTATCCTGAACACATATATCAGTCATCGTCATGGATTTTTTTTAAAGGGACAGCTCACCCTAAAAGCCAAAATACATATATTTCCTCTCACCTGTAGTGCTATTTATCCATCTATATCCTTTTGGGATAGTTGCCTGAGTTTTGGAGATATTGGCCGCAGAGTTTCTGCCTTCTCTTGAATACAATGGAACTGGATGGCACTCGGCTTGTAGTGCTCAAAGCACCACAAAAATACATTTGAAAAACTCAACAGCATTGTCTCTAGTTCCAGTCTTTTTCTAGTCTTTATTTGGTAAAAGTGGAACTGTAGCCTATTCCTTCTGGTTTCTTCATTGTTCATGATTTTGTGGAAAGTATTCACTAAAGAGTCTATAGTGAATGCTGCTATTAACTTGTGTTTACTTTTGCTACTAAACCAACATCAGGACATCCAAGCAAGTTCTGACAGAGAGCAATGTTATTGGACCCATTGGACAAACACATGTGCATATCTCCCAGCATGCATTGTTCCCTCCAAACTTTTGACCACAAAGTAAAGTAACCACATTAAATAAGTGGTGAGTGGAAATAATCATTAGCCTATTTCTTAGTTAAACATGCAGTTTTGGAACATTCAATAAAGACAAATAAAAAAAATAGACTATGACTCGACACCCTAAGTGATACACACATGTTATGAGAGTGGTATATATATCCCTCACACTAATATCCGTTTTAGTGTAGAATGGTTACTTCCTTGCTTTGCTCTTCCCTAGAGCAGTGGTTCTCAAATGGGGGTCCGTGGCACTTTGCCAGGGGGTCCGCGAAAAGTTTTCAGGTAATTTTTTTTTTTTTTTTTTTATAAATAAAAGAAAATGCTACATGTTACTTATTCCTTCTCAAACTACTTCCTACATGGTGCTAGTCTATCAAAATATATTGGCTGTCATTGATTGTGTTGCATAGTGGTTTTCTGTACTGTTGACAAATTGTGATATTGTAAGTCGCTTTGGACAAAACAAAAGCATCTGCTAAATGACGTAATGTAAATGTAATGTAATAAAAAAATATATATATATATTTTTTTTTGCAAAATCTTCATAGTTCAACGAAAATAGTTTATGCTTTAAACCTAAAATGGTTCATGGATTACATTCTAATAACAAACCTATCAAATTAAAAGTCAAGCACGTTACCGTGGCAACAATTAAGCTTAGCCCAAAATCACAAATCAGAATGAGGGGGTCCCCGGTATATTTTCTATCTTGTAAGGGGTCCTTGGCTAAAAAACATTTGAGAACCTCTGGTCTATAGTACCTGTGCTTCATAGACGCAGTGTCCAGAGCAGAGAGGTCAGTGTTGATCTCTTTGAGCAGCAGGCTGGTAGCAGGGCACTGCCAAGGTGGCCTGAAGGATCTCAGGGCACCACGGCCAGAGGGAGGGGCAACGGAGGCCATGGTCTGCAACTCCCACCCTGGTCAAGAGATTTGTGAAAAATGTATTTTGTTTGACTTGTTACAACAATACATGCTTAAGAATGTATAGTAATTGCCGACCACTAGGTTTGCAAGGCCCCATAGTTAGTCTATACAGTATCAGTGGTTCTCAATTTCTTTCATGAAGGACCCCTAAACTGACACAAATTAGACCACTGACCCCCATTTGATAGGATTTTATGGCATGGTCCAGAAAGTGTATAAAACCCATGACCAAAATAGTCATTGTGTTACTTATTAATGGAATTATAGATTAAAAAAAATTACCCCCCTTTTGGATGGGGACCCCCTGAAACCCCCTCAAGGACCCAGGGGTCCTCAAATCAACTCAAATCAACTCTCAATAACTGTCAAACTATTCATCATTCATCTAGTTTGACAGTTATGAGAGTTGATTTGAGTTAATGAGTTATTAATTTGAGTTAGTGTGGACCAGTGATGTCACTGGTCCACACTTTAACACTCAATAACTGTCAAATTAAATGACAGACTTCAGAACAGTTTACAGTTTTCTGATATACTACTGATGTTCTAATGATACAAAGCTGGTTGAAAATGGGCAGAGTGTTCCTTTAAGAGGTTCTCTACTATCTGGGACCCATTTTTGGCCGACTTTGATGAGGTCAAGAATGATAAGTGACTTAAGCTACAGTAGTAATTACTGGAGGGTACCAGCAGGCGGCGCCTAGGCGCTTGGAGGGATATTTTGGGATGCACTGCTTCTTAGACAAAATACATTTGATCTGAGGAAAGCATCGTCATTCAATTCTTTCCGCACATATCGCCCTTTTTTTTACAGGTATTTATCCCTCATGGTAACATTTGATATTGTGTTGCCCTCGGGAAACTGTTTGTAGTGTGACACGTCCGTGCTTTGTGAAGGAATGCAGTTAATTACTGACGGGGAGCGAAGCTAATGTGGCTAAGCTAACGTTAGCCACGGGCAGCGTCTGGTGCATGTTCAGAACAGTGTGCAAAGCTAACTAGCATCTCATGTGGTCTGTTAACAGTAGTTATTTGTGGCCATGTACACGTTAGTTACTAGTCTTGTGTTGAATGAGTGAGTTTATATGAATATTAAGTTACTGGTGTTTTATTGTATGAGTGAATTTATATTAAGTTACTGGTTTACCTGTATACATTCCAATAGTAATATGTAAGTATGGTCTATTGATGTAGCTACAGTATATTTGATATTTTGTTATATTGTTGCCAGGAACTTAGTAATAATAGCCACTGTGACATTTGTACCTGTATGGTTTTGTGACTTAAAGACAAAATACATTTGATCTGAGGAAAGCATTGCCATTCAATTATTTCCACACATATCGCCCTTTTACAGGCCGTTACATCTGCACCAGGAGGACCCAGAGCACCCACAAATTAAAGAGGAACTCTGCATCGGTCAGGAGGACCCAGAGCCCCCAAACATGAAAGAGGAACAGGAGGAACTATGGACCAGTCAGGAGGGAGAGCAGCTTCAGGAGGACCCAGAGCACCCACACATTAAAGAGGAACAGGAGGGAGAGCAGCTTCAGGAGGACCCAGAGACCCCACACATTAAAGAGGAACAGGAGGAGCTCTGGACCAGTCAGGAGGCAGAGCAGCTTCAAGGGCTGGAGAAGGCTGATATCACCAAGTTCCCATTCACTGCTGTCCCTGTGAAGAGTGAATACGAGGAAGAGAAACCTCAGTCCTCACAGCTTCATCAAAGCCAGTCTGAGGAGAACAGAGAGGCAGAGCCTCTAGCCAGCTGCTCCTCAACTGAACAGATGAAAACAGAAGCTGATGAAGAGGACTGTGGAGTATCAGAACCAGCCAGGAACTTAGATCTTATATACTTATATCCAGCTAGTAATTCACAACCAACTAGTGATGACAAAACTTCAGACTCTTCTGAGAATGAAGACAATGATGAGACATGGATGGAAAATAGTGAATCCCAGTCAGGTTTATACTCACAGAAAAACAGTGAAGTTCTTAGGAAGAAACACTTCAGCTGCTCAGTTTGTGGTAAAAGATTTGGTCGTAATGGAGACTTGAAGAGACACATGATAGTCCACACAGGAGATCAACAATTTAATTGCTCAGTCTGTGGTAAAGGTTTTACTCGTAAATCCAGCTTGAAGACACACATGATAGTCCACACAGGGGATTATCAATTGAACTGCTCAGTCTGTGGTAAAGGTTTTACTAGTCAAAACCACTTAACGACACACATGATAGTCCACACAGGAGATAAACCATTTACTTGCTCAGTCTGTGGTAAAGGTTTTGGTGATAAAGGAAACTTGAGGGCACACATGATAGTCCACACAGGAGATAAAAAATTTAACTGCTCACTCTGTGGTAAAGGTTTTACTCGTAAAGGAGGCTTGAACAGACACATGATAGTCCACCCAGGAGATAAACAATTGAATTGCTCAGTCTGTGGTAAAGGTTTTGGTGATAAAGGAAACTTGAAGAGACACATGATAGTCCACACAGGAGATAAACCATTTAATTGCTCAGTCTGTGGTAAAGGTTTTGGTCATAAAGGGGACTTGAAGAGACACATGATAGTCCACACAGGAGATAAACAATTTAATTGCTCACTCTGTGGTAAAGGTTTTGGTGATAAAGGAAACTTGAAGAGACACATGATAGTCCACACAGGAGATAAACAATTTAATTGCTCAGTCTGTGGTAAAGGTTTTGGTCATAAAGGGGACTTGAAGACACACATGATAGTCCACACAGGAGATAAACAATTTAATTGCTCAGTCTGTGGTAAAGGTTTTGGTGATAAAGGACGCTTGAAGAGACACATTATAGTCCACACAGGAGATAAACAATTTAATTGCTCACTCTGTGGTAAAGGCTTTACTCGTAAAGACAGCTTGAAGAAACACATGATAGTCCAACACACAAGTTAAACAATTTAATTGCTCAGTCTGTCTGTGGTAAAGGCTTTGGTTGTGAAGGAGACTTGAAGAGACCCATTTTGGGGCAGCTGTAGCTCAGGAGGTAGAGTGGGTCGTCCATTAATCGCTTTGGAAAAAGGAGGTTGGTGGTTCGTATTCCCACTTCCTCCAGTCTGCATGTCAAAGTGTCCTTGGGCAAGAATACCAAATTGCTGTGTATGAATATGAATGGGTGAATATACCTACTGATTGTAAAGCGCTATATAAATATATATAAAAGACCATTTACCATTTTACATGAAAATCCACACAAAAGACTAAACGTTTAGTTCAAGGTTCCATGGAAAACCTGGAAAAGTCATGGGATTTCAAAATCTTGTTTTCCAGGCCTGGAAAAGTCATGGAATTAGTAAAATCCTTGAAAGTGTAGGAATACAAGTCATGAAATGTGTGTAATGAAATTGTTACAGCGATCTTCCCGTCGATAACCTTCCATGTAATGTAAAATAACTGCAAATTTATTCTCTGTAGCTGTTGACGTTAACGTAGCTCACGTCTAAGTCTAATAATTATGTCTATTTTAGTACTTCTTGTATACAGTATATGTGTATGTATATATATGTATATATATATACACCGGTATATATTAATATCTTTATCTTTATGTAAAATTGAAATTCCTGTTTTAGTTCAACAGCTTCCATGATGCAGTGACACTAAAGACCAATATAAAGAGCAGCTGTGTCCTATTTGTCCATAGTAATAATTTCTGGTATTGATTCAGAGTCACATTACATGGAATTCTATTATTCTTTGTTTTCTTTGTCTTCTTATAAACCTTTGCAAGTTCAACAAGTATGGTCTAGGGACCTGAATCTTCCTATTGATGTTGAACCTATTCTATGGAACAAAGTATGGGTGTCAGTGGTGGAATCCTCTAAGAACCCTCATCATCAACAGATACACCTAAACTTTATTCATAGAACCTATCTCACCCCAAGAAAACGCCACACAATGAAAATTATTTCTTCCCCACTGTGTGACCTCTGTCTTCACATAATGCGTTTTCTTTAATCTGGTGGAAGAATTATTATATTATAGAATCGTATCCTTTTTTTTTAGGGTCCTTGCTCGAGAGGAGAAAGTTGCGCGGTGCATGGAACTCTTCCGATCTCTTAAATGGGCGTGGTTCTCGGCTTGTGATTGGCTGTCTGTCAATATTATGAAACTTCATTGGCTGACCAGTCTCCTAAGGGGGCGTGAGAGTGGCGAAACCTCCGTGTCACAGATACAGGAAGTGACTGGAAGTTGGGGTGTCTATCATAATAGTTGCAGCTTGTTGTTGATCACACGTGTCGTTCTCTGGTCTCAGAATTGATATTTTTTTCTTTAAGAAGCCATCAACAACGTGCAAATGGACGGTGAGTGTAATCTTCAAAGACAGCTCTGTAATATCGCTCTAAAGTGCGGTACACAACAGAGTACAGAGTACCATTAATGTTCGCTCAGCGTCCCTGAACCTCCAGCAATTTAGCTATGTTACCTTTCTTGTCTGCAAAATAACATACTGTATCATTCAATAGCATTTGTAACCAACACGATGTGCTTTTCATTTCGGCATGCATCCAATCTACGAAGCAGCTGTAATTTTAATACAATTACAATTCCCCACGATCTTCTTCGATCAAAATACACCACGGGTGGTATACGTCCGTAAGCAGTGTGAACTAGCGTTAGCTAAATTAAAAAGTTTATTTGTTATGAGTGCTTTTTGGATTTGAGTATGCCGAATCGAGGGGTGGCTCTTAAAGTCGACCTGAACCCAAAAATGACTTTTCTTTTCTTTTAGTTCAAATACCTGCGTATGCAGTGCACCTATTTAATAATGTATGCAAAAAAAATCACAAAAATCTAATTTCTTTAGTTTTTCACACTTTTTCACATCAAAAGTTAATTTTTCAAGATTTCATTGATAACAGTAATGTACAGTTTGCTGACGTCACCTAGTGCTATCAAATTTCTACCCCATTTCAACCAATCATATCACGACATGCAGCTGTCAATCAAATCTTCATTTCAGGATAATTTTCTCTTCCAAATGAAGTAGAAAATGGCGCCTAGTGCCTGTCATCTGGCAGAATTCCTATCCCATAAACTAACTACTAACTTGGCCAATTGTTAGAAACATGAACAAAAAACAAAAACTATAATCTCTAAGAATGCAAAGAAATGTAACTGGCTCGTTAAAACGCGCATTCCAGGGATATGTATTTACAGAAATAGCATAAAAGGCGCGCGCTTGAGAGCGTGGTTGTCATGGGTCTGCCCTAGGAGATTCCAGGCGGGCGGACAGCACCCATTCATCGGATTGTCCGCTCGCCCCGCACGAAGCAGCCTGGTACTCCGCAGATCCAACTTGCGTAGCACGACAACACGCTGAATCCCACTCGATTTGGGGGTGGAACACGCCATGATTGACCAATGCCAAAGCCAATCGACAGAATTGTCAAATCAAATCATCGACATGATACTATGACCCGCCTCTCAACTTGTCATCTCAAAAGGCTCAGCAACGGCTCTTCTTCTTAAGAAGACTAAAGCATTTTACCCACAACAGTCAGGTCCTCCTTAATTTTTATCGATGTATCATGGAGAGTATCCTCACCAGCTCTTTCACCATATGATTTGGTGATCTCACTGTCAAGGAGAAAACATCTCTAAACAGAGTTGTGAGCCGTGCTCGCAGGGCAACCTGGGCTGATCTGCCTGCATTAGAAGAGCTCTACAGCTCTAGACTTCTGGCCCGTGCTTCTAGCATTGTTAGAGACCCCGCAGGTCATCCAGCCGCCAACCTCTTTAACCTACTTCCCCTCGGCAGACGCTACCGCTCTATAAAATGCTCTACCACTCGCTTTGCAAAGAGCTTTTTTCCAAGTGCGGTACGCAGTCTGAATGACCTTAATACCAAACGCTAGATCCTACACCCGCCAAGCTGTAGACCATGCCTTACTTTTTGTTGCTTTTCCTTTGTATAAGATGTCTTATACCTAACTGTACATGCAATGCTGCCTCTATGCATAGGCACTTTATCTTAATTCATGTGCACTTTAATTATCTTGCACTTTAAAACTTGAGCTGGTGAACTCGGTTCTATCCAATATGCACTTGTCTCCTTTTATCTTTTTAAAATTTTAACCTTTTTATTCCTTTTATTCTTTTTACATGGTATCTAAATGTTTTTATATGCTGTCCTGTGATTTGTTATGTATGTTTTTTAAGCTCCTAGCACCCCAATTCCAATGCAGCCCCTACTGTAAATGGCAAATAAAGTGACTTGACTTGACTTGATCTCAGACAAATTATGTTTTCAGTCTGAAACGGACTGCATGACGTGACGTGACGAACGGGTTCAGTTCGACTTTAAGGAATCAGAAAACATCCTCGGTCACTTTTGGTCAGATAATTTATATAGCTTTGTCGAAGCAAGGCGACATTACATTACTAGACTTTTGACGCCTCTGGACTTGGAGTTAGAACTTGTAGCCTATAAAAGAATGGAGAGTTATCAGGTCAAGTTTACAGAAACTGGGGTTTTAATTGTAAAATGCATATTATCTGTCCATTGTTGGTGATACACGAAGAAATTTCTAATTTAAATGTGGTGTATTGTTATGGAGTAACCTATGATAATGTGGGCAATGTAATAATTAATGTTTTATCCATGTGTTTTCCCACAGATGGACTTGTTCGAGCCAAATTCCCTCCTGACCTGGAGAAGATGCTTGGTGTTGAGGTGAGCAGACAGATTATTTCTCAGTTGCTTCTGATAGATAATGCCGCCCATCAGTGAGTATTAGTAGTAACGCAGCACTCTAGGTACTTTGCCCACGTGGGGAAATTAGTTTTCGGTAGAAAAATCATTGTTGGCGGTGTTACATAAAAATAGGCACAGCACATAGAAAACAAACAGATCACAGATCTGAACAAAAAATCAAAACATGGTGCACTATAGCAGCAGCTGGTGGTGACAACAGTATATAAAGTAAATAAGAGTCGTGCACTTTAGTAGTAGAGTAGTAAGAGTTGTGCAGAGTTAAACTAACGTGGAAAACATGCTACAGCGTCAAAGCCCTCGCCATACGCGCCGAGGGCTGCGCTGTGTCTGGTGAGCCTGCCGGCACAGCTAGCGTGCAGCTAGCATGCAGCTCCCCGAAAATGTGACTTGAGGCAGCTGACGCGAACAGCGCAAGTACAGTATAATATAATATTGATGGGCCGATAAGAGTAGAGAGTAGGGATGTCACAATATATCGCGATATCAAAACGTGACAATATGTATCGTTGAGATGAAATCTCATATCGCGAGAAAAAGTAGCTGAACATGGTGGCACTGATCGGCATCTGATTGCATGCTCGCTCTCCTTTTCATTGCTTTGTTTGAACAGACAAGGGACGTTACAGACACGGAGGATGAAATTGGTGAAATTACTCAAATTAGCGTGGAGGATGCCCCCTCAACTTACAAATCGATCGCAAAAAAAGGATTGTTAAAATGTCGTATCGTATCGTGAACTGAGTGTATCGTGACACTCCTAGTAGAGAGTGAAAGCTATTACCAAGTATATGCACTTCTCTCATTGGACTAACTTCTACTCATTGAAAAAGTATTCCGTTAGAATGCATATATGAATATCGATGAAAATCTATATGGATTTTTCCCACAGTAAATTTCAAACCCAATAACCTGTGTGAACTTCATTATCGTCATCATCTCCAGTCTCAAACGAACTCTCAAGCAGACACTTTCGTCCAGGCTTTCCTGAGGAACAGCATCCAGTCCAAGTCACAGCAGGATCTGAAGGAGCTTCTGGCTCACAAAGCCGTGATCCTGGAGTACGCCCGGCCCAAGAAGAAGAAAGAGAAGAGCCACAGCAAGAAAGCCAAAGGGCTCAACGCCAGACAGAAGAGAGAACTGAAGGTTTTCCACATCAAGCCCGAACACCAGAGGTTGGTTGGTGATCAAAAACTCTGGATTGTCACAGTAGCTGCATCCTAATCATTTCTTACTGTTAAAATGCTACACTAGCCGTAAGCTAACTGTTGTATGTTCTCAACTCCTAGATATGAACTTTTCCTGCCACTACATAACCTATGGAGACAATACATTATTGACCTGTGCAATGGATTGAAACCATCCTGGTGAGTATCGGTTTGGAGCTCAGTGGTGTTATCGCCCATTAACCCATTGATACCTGATGCAGCATTTGCGTGTATATCCCTCATTTGTCTGCGTATCCCTTTAAGACCGCGAACCGCGTTAACGCGGTTCGCGGTCTTAAAGGGATACGCAGACAAATGCTGCATCAGGTATCAATGGGTTAAAGACCACTTCAAATGTCTTTTCATCTCTGTCCTATAGTCTTTTGCTTGGTTACCAGTCGTGTTAAATCTCTGATAAACGTCTCTTATCTTTTGTAGCAGTCCACACTTTGTTCAGCAGAAGCTTTTGAAGGCAGACTTCCATGGGGCCATTATCACAGGTAGGAGTTCACCTTTGCTTTCTGTGATGAAATCCCACTCTGTGATGGCCCACCGCAGAGCGAAGCTGATTACCGCTTCACCGCATGCAAACGAGCAGAGGTGGAGATAATTAATTAGAATTGCAACGGCGCTAATACAAGGCCAAGCAATGCACACAATATAGCCCATTAGCGGCAACGGCGCATGCGCTGTGTACAGCGCCTCATGGCAAACGAGGAAGTATCTTCAGTTACTCTTGGTTAGTTTGGTTAATCTTTGTTAGATCTCGGTGTGTGGATTTACTTCGAAAATGGCCCGTTTCCAGTAACTTTGGATTATTATTTTATCGCGTGGTGAGTACACGAGGCACAACGTGTACATGTGGGTGTTTCTGGCGCTGTTGCAATCTGTACCATTCACTACCATAGACACTGCATGAAATAGGCCACGCCCATCACCGGGGAAAGCTCTCCATTCACTGCCATACACCAGCATCATTTTCCTTGAATTAAACATAGCTAAAAGCTGTTGTGTGGTGGGCTGTGCAGACAACAAATGTAAAAAATCGCCAATTCGAGTTTTTTTTGTACTCCCGAGCAAAACAAGGAAGCCGTTGAGAATTGGCGAGAAGAAAAATGTGGGTTTAGCTGTCAAGGAAGTAAGTTGGAGTGTTCATCTTCCGGATATATGATCTTTGTGTGCAACACGTGACATAGGAGAACGCCGGGATGGGGGGGGGGGAGTTTTTTGTTTCCCCCCATTTTGGGTGTGGTTTCTGAATGATGGCACGCTCCGCAGTGTCTCTATTGTAGCATTAGCAAAGTAGCAGCGAGGGCTGTACTGCCCTTTGTAGGGAACGCACAGGGACGATAAAGGAATCCACATTCTCCATTTACTGTCGGCAAATAGGCGAATCTCCCAAAATGTTGGCGTATCCCTTTAAGGCTAATATCAAAATTCAATCGATCATTGTTAGGCCAAAATATTTCAATACTTCAGTGTTTCCCCCAGAACATTATTGTTAATCTTATCAGGATGGAAAAGCCTCTGAAACATTTAGATCATCATGGAACACTAATTAAGGATGAATTTACACGCACAAAAAACGTTAAACAATAACCGAATAGACTTACAAGTGTCTAAGCCAAGTGTTGCTATGTTAACAATTGGTTGTCGACCATGACTTGGATGTATTTCTGTAAGCACTTCCTATCTTTGTCACTTAGTAGCATCTTGTCTTGTTTTGCACAGTGGTTCGGTCCAGATGCCCGTCATATGTGGGAACTACAGGGATTCTGGTTCAAGAGTTCAAACACGTCTTCAAGGTCATCACCAAAGAGAACAGACTGAAAGGTTTGGCCAGCTGAATGTCTCTCACTCACTCAACACCTGTTTCATTTAGAGAAACAACTAACTGGAAACAATTGTTGTGTTTAAAATGTGTCTGAATAATCCCGTAAGGGATGGGCTGCGTGCAGCCAGACACGAAAATAAAATATTCATTCATTCATAGAGAGCTTCACGCTATCTCCCTCAGGGTTCCCCCCCCCCGGCCTGTACAGACACCCGACCAAGCTGGAGGTAACACGGGGGCTCGAACCTGCGACCCTCAGGTTGGTAGGCAGGGGAACTACCGTACGATGCCCCTACGATGCTTGCATTCTTGTTGTCTTCTCAGAGCAGGTGAAGGTCCAGTCTTGCGCATAGACTTTTTCAACACAGCGATCAGACTTGTGATGAAAAACCTTGCGCTCTCGGACATCTCTTTAAAGGTCCCAATTCGTGCAGCTGTAACCTCTTAAAAACGTGTGTCTCTGGTCCATAAAACATGATTCTGGATTAATCTGTCGAAAATATAGCAAACCCGTTTGTTGTGACGGAGTTCTCACTCCCTCTTCTGGTCGCTTCCCAAGAACGGCCTGTTTCTATAATATATTCAGAACTAACAGTTCCCATTGGCCGCTGAGGGAGAGCCCGCCCCAGGCTCCCAGCGGCCAATCAGATTAGCGTCTGTGGACCAGCACGCTAGGTTGCGAGTTATCGTTAACTAAACGGTACTACGCTAAAGAGGACATCTCAAAATGCCTAGACTTACCGAATGCACCTCTGCAGTTGCTGGATCACGTACAGTTGGCGTCGCTCCAGCTAGAAGTGTTAATTTTGTGGCTATAGACTAAATGGTGCAGGTAGCTTGTGTGAGAGAGACCCGCGCAGTATGCAGGAGGAAGCTAGTGACGTCCCGATTCCCCCAGATTCCCCTCTGGGCAAACGAAGCGTTTGGGGGTGTGGCTTGGAGGAGACTGCAGAGGGACGCTGGATAGGGACAAATCCAACTGTGGCAGTTCTGAGCGTGTGACCACTCATTACAGGGAGGGCTGACAGCAGTATATATGCATTTACAAGTAAAAACAGCTTTTGCATGGAATGGGACCTTTAAGATGTTTTGTCTCTTTCTTTTGCGACAGTGATCCCCAAGAGGAACAGTGTGTTTGCGGTGGAAATCAACGGCTTCGTCTCCCACATCTACGGAAACAAGTTCCAACAGCGCGCCAGCGAGCGCTCCGTCAAGAAGTTTAAACTCAAAGGGACCATTGACTTGTGATGGGGGTCGCACTGCGACGTGGCTCAGAAAGGGACATGAAGTCGTCTGCAACTTTCATCCAAACCCAGTAGGATTTGCAGCAGCATGGACAGTGGCTTGTAATTGACAGAAAATCACATTTTCACAGTGGAGGAGTAGCTGAAGGGATACACCACTTTTTGGAAGTTTAGCTCATTTGCCACACCCCCCCCACATAACCAAGATACACCATGCCTTACCGGCACTGTCCGCTCAGTTTACAGTGAGCCAACAGTCATGAAGTTAGTAATTATCGCCATAAAATCGAGGGTAATGGTACAGCTGTTCAAAGATCTGCCAAAACACACATCTTACGGCACCAAAATACATGTTGTGCTTGCTTCGGGTACTCACCACACGATGAAATATTAATCCAAAAGGCACATAATCTGTCTTTTTGGAAGGAGAAGAGGTAGCCGGCACTACTTTCCAAACATGGCTGCTGACCTCTTTTCCTTTCAAAAAGACAGATTATGTGCAAGTTCAAATCAGTATCATTGGCTTATACAGTTTAACAGTTCAAATCAGTATCATTTGCTTATACTGTTTGACGGTTCTAGCAGTTGGCTAACTTTCTAATCTTGCTTTGTGAAATACCCCCCAGATGTAGATTGAGATGAACTGTGGGGAATAGTTTTGTCTTGCTATTACAATCAGCAGGTCATGCTTATTGAATCATGATCATTGGGTCCATAAAGCTGTCGATTCAGAGGTTTACCACCAGGAGAAGATTGCTATTCAATTAAAGTTGGCAATGCAACAGTAGATAGGAGCTTTATACTACGAGAGGGGGGGGGAGTTTACTCATTCACTTTATTTACATTATTTATATCCCATTGTTTTCTCCACCCAAAGTAAATGCACATTGGCTTTGTTGGATAAAAATGTCAGCTCCCTGAGAACAAGGTTTGAAAGTGTTTCAGGTCTTTGATTTGTAAAACTGTGGTTTTTATATAGGCAAAGCAATGGTTTATTTTATTATGTATAATGTCCACTAGAGGGCAGAGCAGCCATTTACTTTGTTCTAACTACACAAAGAGTCTTCCCTCAATTTGTCTTTGTCAGGACTGGAATCCAGACAGGCTGCTACAGACTGGGCCCATGCAGTCTAGATATGTCACAAGACCACACACACAAAAAAACAGTAAATGTTCAGCTGTCTGTAGTTTACTCTCTCATAACCCCCTGCTCGTATCACTGTAGAAGTCGGACGGGGGGGGGGGGGGGCATCGGGGCATCTTGGTCTTCCCCCCCGTCTTGGTTTTTCGTAAGCCAACTGTGGAAAACCTCAGTGGGAATAGACCCTTCTCACAGGGGCCATTTTGTGTCGAAATGGCAGGGTGAACACAGGTGCAAGAAACAAACTAAGCACTCAGTATTGTTTTGCTTGCCATTTCGACACAAAATGGCCCCTGTGAAAAGGGTCTATTGGGCGTACATTCCTGCTGGCCATTAATTAATCAGGTCCACACACACCTGCAAGAGTTTGGAAGTTTGATGCGTATTTGTGTGATTAAATTGTAGTTGTTGCCATCAGTTGATTCCTGTTATTCTGTTGTCTTTTTTAAGCAGCTGTTAAGAAGGCGTTTGGGAAACACTTCTTTGGAGCCTTCCTAACTCCTTAACACATTCACTGCCAGCCATTTTTCAATACTGTAGTTGGCTTCTGCCAAGGTTTTTTTTTGAGGATTCTGGCTCATCTTTCAAGAGCCGAGGATTCGTTTCTGTTAGGATTTTGTGAACACACAATATCTCAAAAGAACTAATAGAATGTGTGCTTTCTCTGTCTAAAAGAGTTAGTTTGTAGAGTTAGTAGTTATGTAAGCATTAGCAGTTGAATACAGCATGGTTTCAGCGTCAGAAAATTTATTCTGAGATAAACGGCTTTTTGTGAAATTCGATAGAACAGTCACTTTTAGGGGTGCACCGATCACGTTTTTTGCCACCGATCACCGATTGCCGATCACCTATGAGAAATATCTGCCCAACCGATCATCGACCGATCACCGATTACCGATTACCGATCACCGATATATATATATATATTTATTTTATATTTTGTAGGCTAAAGGAAACTGCCAACATGAGACAGATGGGAGTTCAACCGTTTAGTTGTCAGTTCTCTTCAGTACAGTACAGCAGTATAGGCTTTTTACAGCATTATGACAGGAATAGTAGGATTGTGTGTGGTCTGGAAAAAGGAGGCAATAAAATATACAAACAGGTCAGTAACCAAGCTTGCTGTTATATAGGCCAATTATAGTGATAATTAACAACTAATAATATATAAATGATAATTAGGTAAACTGTAAGTCAGTTACTCTTAAACACCAGTCTTGAACCATGACTAAAGCCAAAGAGCTCCCACTCATAGAACCGGGGTTATGCACAATAACCGTCATACATTGGGATCCGCATCGAACGAACATCAAAACGACCCGCCCATCGAGGCCGAGTTACAGTGTTATAATTAGCAGCACTATGAGTGCGATCTACATAATGGTGACAGGGTTACATGACGGGAGAAACAACAGAATCACAAGCTACACACGAGCTAAACTCCATCTGAGTAGTGGCATTAATTAGCGCATCCGTCTGAATGGAGCGCACATCCACATAGCAGCACACTTTCGCTTCCTTCAAAGTGCCCGCGGGAACATCAATGCTTGCGTGGAAATTGTCTGTGTGTGCGCGTGCACTACCCCGACTACCACGTTAATCTGGGACTTTAATACACACGGATTTAACAGCATGCAAATGCCTCGGTAGGCGGGAGGACTGGAGGTAATTTATCTGCTGAGTCTGCTGTAATCACCAGCTGATTTGTGTGATTCAAAGACGCAAGAGGTGTGTTGACAGTCTGGTGCGGTGTGTGCATGGAGGTGAGTACACTGATGAAAGCAAAGCGTGTGCTTTGCAACACAATGATATAAACGTTAGAGCACAAATATGAAAGTTAAACGATAGACATTGAAGACATGAAAATGGGCTGCCTCATGTTTCTCACGTGCAGCATGATCGGCTATGCGATCGGCAAAATTAAAGGAATATCGGAAACAGCAGATCACATATTTGAGGTCCAAATCGGCCGATACAGATTGCGTGCAGATCGATCGGTGCACCCCTAGTCACTTTAACCATTCATTTTTGGCATCAGTAAGACGTCAGACATCTAAACAATAGTTTTGAACAGTAATTTCCTCCATAACAGCAGGAAACCCCTCTCTGCTTCAAACTCCTCCCTCCGTGGGCGTTCTCCTCCGCCCTCCTTGGCTCTGCAGCGGTTCTGTCACAAACGAGTTGCTGCTGCCTGGCTGCTGCCTGGCAGTCTGGATGGGGCTCGCTCGTTTCTTGGCATTTCGGTTGAGAGCTCTGATGAAGCTCTTGCGATTCTGCGCTTATTTATGCTGCGTGTTTCAAAGTGTGCACCCAGTCTATTCTTGGAACCCCCCACCGTTGCCACCGCTGTGCGTCAGTGCGAAAGCGAAAGCGTTTTCGCCATCCATTTTACAGAGAACGGCTTCCTCGCGCTTTTCCCTGCAGTTTTGGCTCGCCTCTTCCTACTCTGGAGAGACATGTCGCCACTCAGTGGGTCGGTAAAATAGATTATACACATTCAATACCTCCAATATTTGTATAAAAGACGTAAAAGGGTTGGATCCACGTCCCACGTCAAATTTTTTTTTTTTCTTTTTTAACACCTTAAGTGCCATAGCCGAAATAATTCGTCTTACATAATCCAACGCTTGAGTGCCAGAGCCGAAATAACTCGTCTTACATGTTTTTTTGACGGTGGGACATCAATCAACCCCTCTTACATCTTCGAGATAACTATTTGGAGCAAGAGCATGTGTGTAATCTATTTTACCGACCACTAAGTGGCGACAGAGACCGAGAGAAGTCACAGCCACGGGACCCAAAAGCAGCCGCCTCCGCGGAAATGGCTTGGATTTTACAGTCAGAAGCCCGAGACACACACACAGAACGGACAGAGATCCCTTCCCCCCAGAGCCGCGGATCAACGCGCGAACACACACACACACACACACACACACACACACACACACACACACACACACACACACACACACACACACACACACACACACACACCGCGGGAGCAAGCTTGGCGATTTTACAGTAATCCAATCCATTTCAGGCAAGCAGGCAGGCAGGCACGCAGACAGACAGGCAGGCAGCACAACACGCTTCTGACACGCCCGCTGAAGCCAGGAGGAAGGAGGAGAAGACACACGGAGGGAGGAGTTTGAATGAGAGGGGTGTTTCCTGTTGTTATGGAGGAAATTACTGTTCAAAACTATTGTTTAGAATGTCTGACGGTCTTACTGATGCCAAAAATGAATGGTTAAAGTGACTGTTTCACAAAAAGCCATTTATCTCTGAATAAATTTCCAGACGCTGAAACCATGCTGTACTCAACGGCTAATATCTACATAACTACTAACTCTGCAAACTAACTCTTTTAGACAGAGAAAGCACACATTCTATTAGTTATTTTTAGATGATTGCTGTTCATGAATTCTTAACAGAAAAGAATCCTCGGCTGTTCTAAAATGAGCCAGAATCGTCAAAAACACCCCTGGCACAACTTACCTACAGGAATGAAAACATGGCTGGCACCCAATGTGTTAAGCCGAGATATCTCGTCTTTGGCAGTCAACCGTTGGATTCTGTAAGCCGAGATATGTCGTCAATGGCAGTGAACGTGAAGCTTCTTAACTTTTAAGAAGCTTCTTTGTTGGGAAACTCAGCCATTAACTTTATCAAAAGAGCTCTGCACTTCAAACAGGCCGTCAGTAATCTGCTACAAAGAGCAGGAGGCGCTATGCTTATAACAGCATCTGTTGAAAGCTAATGCTCTTTCTATTCTATTCTATTGACCTGCCGAATGGTGCTATGAAAATGGAGGAAACATAGCAGTCAAACTTCATGTTTTATCGTCACACTGACAGAAATGTTGGTAACACTTTCTATGAAGCCCATGTCTATAACGCATTATAAGCATACTTATAATGCCTTATAATGCTGTATACCTATAATTATAAGCACTCATAACTATTCATAATGCTTTATAACTATCATAACACACTATAAAGCATCTTATAATCACTCATAAAGTCAAGTGTTATAATACATTATAACGGCGGGTCATTCATGGATTTTTTCCCCCACATGGATCATAATGCATTATAATCCTTACAGTTATAATACATTATAATCATTTTATAAGGCATTATAATCATCGTTATAATGCATTATAATGTGATTATAAGGGGGTAAAGTGTCCAGAAGTCACTTGTACATCCAGGGGCGTCATGCAAGACAAAATTCTGAGGGGGCGCCCAAGGCCAGATTAACACCCCCAGGGGCCCCTGGGCACTGAAGCACCTAGGGCCCTCCCCTACCCACCTTCCTCCCGAACCTTACACTCGGACACAAGAAGGGGGAAAACCAGATTGAAAAAAAAAATGGAATGGTCTATGGAAAAATGAATGGCTGACCAGTCACCACCACCAGGGACACTGGAACTGTTTTTAAGTAGGGGTGCAGAGCATGTCATCAACACCAACTGATATGCTGCATATTTTCTCTGTCCAAATTATACCCCAGCCCAGTCATCAAGAAAATGGAAAATATGTCCCCCCCCCCACACACACACACACACTAACTACAAGATTAAATAGAAAAACGATAAGATCGAATGCAGAGTTGGGGAAACTGAACGGTGCTTTCCTGTGATGATCGTGTGATGATAGTATAGTGTGAAGATCAGACAGCATTACCTGGCAATAGTCAAATTACTCTGATAAAAGTAGGGTTGCGGTGGTGATGCTATGGAAACAGACACCCTTTCTGGTAAGTTTGAACACTTGAACTTAAATAGCCTGGGGGATTTTCAGTATGTGAAAGTTTTTAGTGAAGGGTTCAAAAATAACAGTCTTCCAGTGGGCTGCGTACGCAGCGGATAAGGCACTAGAGTGAGAGCTCGAGTTCGAAATGAAGTAAAACTACAGTATAACATGTGCTAGTTGTGGTAAAAACTAACAGCTGACTGCCATAACAGCTCTGGCTAACATTACAATGCTAACTTTAGCTGCATGGTAGGTATAAGTAGCCAACTAACTTGCTATGCAAACTATGCCTATAATAACAAACAGCATTTCATTTTCACAGGTTTGAAAAAGAATGTTTAAATATTAATCCAAAAGGCACATAATCTGTCTTTTTGGAAGGAGAAGAGGTAGCCGGCACTACTTTCCAAACATGGCTCCTGACCTCTTTTCCTTTCAAAAAGACAGATTATGTGCAAGTTCAAATCAGTATCATTGGCTTATACAGTTTAACAGTTCAAATCAGTATCATTGGCTTATACTGTTTGACGGTTCTAGCAGTTGGCTAACTTTCTAATCTTGCTTTGTGAAATACCCCCCAGATGTAGATTGAGATGAACTGTGGGGAATAGTTTTGTCTTGCTATTACAATCAGCAGGTCATGCTTATTGAATCATGATCATTGGGTCCATAAAGCTGTCGATTCAAAGGTTTACCACCAGGAGAAGATTGCTATTCAATTAAAGTTGGCAATGCAACAGTAGATAGGAGCTTTATACTACGAGAGGGAGGGGGAGTTACTCATTCACTTTATTTACATTATTTATATCCCATTGTTTTCTCCACCCAAAGTAAATGCACATTGGCTTTGTTGGATAAAAATGTCAGCTCCCTGAGAACAAGGTTTGAAAGTGTTTCAGGTCTTTGATTTGTAAAACTGTGGTTTTTATATAGGCAAAGCAATGGTTTATTTTATTATGTATAATGTCCACTAGAGGGCAGAGCAGCCATTTACTTTGTTCTAACTACACAAAGAGTCTTCCCTCAATTTGTCTTTGTCAGGACTGGAATCCAGACAGGCTGCTACAGACTGGGCCCATGCAGTCTAGATATGTCACAAGACCACACACACAAAAAAACAGTAAATGTTCAGCTGTCTGTAGTTTACTCTCTCATAACCCCCTGCTCGTATCACTGTAGAAGTCGGACGGGGGGGGGGGGGGGCATCGGGGCATCTTGGTCTTCCCCCCCGTCTTGGTTTTTCGTAAGCCAACTGTGGAAAACCTCAGTGGGAATAGACCCTTCTCACAGGGGCCATTTTGTGTCGAAATGGCAGGGTGAACACAGGTGCAAGAAACAAACTAAGCACTCAGTATTGTTTTGCTTGCCATTTCGACACAAAATGGCCCCTGTGAAAAGGGTCTATTGGGCGTACATTCCTGCTGGCCATTAATTAATCAGGTCCACACACACCTGCAAGAGTTTGGAAGTTTGATGCGTATTTGTGTGATTAAATTGTAGTTGTTGCCATCAGTTGATTCCTGTTATTCTGTTGTCTTTTTTAAGCATCTGCATGCACTTCATTGCACTGATTAGTTATTATAGTTTTGTATTTCCCATTAGTTCTTATTTGGACCTCCTTCTTAATTATTGTTTTCTGAGTTATTGTAGTTCTGGCTCTATTTGGTTCAGCTAGGAGACGAGGCCGTGAGGAGGGAGGTAAGGAGACTTGGAGGATCCTTCATGCATCTTTTTAACCAATAGACCCTTCTCACGGGGGCCATTTTGTGTCGAGAAGCCAGGGTAAACACAGGTGCAAGCAATACACTAATGAGGGTTTCCAAATTCCAATGGTTTCCGGGTCAACAAGGAGACAAGGCTGTGAGGACGGAGGAAAGGATACATTTTCACCAAAGGGGATACACCCATCTGTCTCATCCTTGGTTGAACTCATCAAACTGAATTAGCGTTAACTGCAAGGCAGCCTCACAATGCAAGTTCTAGTCTGAACCTTCAACAATGAGGACAGGATAAGCCGTACAGAGTAGACGCACGCACAGTCAACATAAAGTCTTACATTATCATACATGATCTAAAATAAATAAAATAATCTAATCGCTGGATGGAATCATGAAACTGAATTAGGAGGTAACCTTCCAAGCAGGTTCCTTCCAGTAGGAACCTTCATTGAAAGAATATATATTACTTCCAAGAGATTATTTTCATTCAAGTCAATAGCTGGGTGGTTAAGACAGACGACGTGCTGAGATCGAACCTTGCTCAGAGTGGCATATTTTGACATTGTGGGGAAGGAGACGATCTGTCCACCTGCAGGGAGCGTCATAGACCCTTTTCATGGGGGCCATTCCATGATTAGAATTTGGAACCCCTCATTAGTGTTTTGCTTGCACCTGTGTTTATTGCCCATAGACCCCTCATGAGAGGGATCTATAGCCAGGGGTGGGTAATGCCCACTCAGACATGAGTTTGAAACCCAATCAAAAGTTAGGCAAATATTACAACAAGCACAGTCAGAGAGATTATCTCATTTGATTAGCAGATTCTGTGCCACATACAACACAAAACTACAGAAAATACTGTTTATTGTTGCATTAGACCACACACAGCATCTCAGAGGGGGTCACTGAACTGCTTACCAGAGTCACCCATGGTGCCAACATTTCAACATTGTGAAGCAATGTAAATAACATGTAGAACAGCACTATTAGTCGACAATAACCTTGCAGATAACTAACATCACACATGTAGAACAGGAAGTCCTTTAACTAACATCCCAAAGCACATTGATAAACACATCTACCCCAGAGCATGCTGGGAACTCCGCCTCTTTACACCCCAAACCAATGAAGAAATAGACTACTTGCACAACTCTACTACTTCCTGAAATGAGTAGGGCATCTTGGTTTCCTGTCCTACACTATTGGATGAACTGATTAATGTCAGGTGTGCCTGATCACTGTTGTTGTTGTGACTGCACACCTGACATTAATCAGTTCATCCAATAGTGAGCATGGTGGGAACTCCGCCTACAATATATTTCTTTTCACCCCTTGCATGCACGTTCCATGGTCACTTTTGAGGTCTTGGCTTTGAGTCTCAGTCAGTTTTAAACAGCAACAGCCAGAGGAAAGAATGAAATGCTCTGAGAAAGCCCATCTTAAGAAGTCTGCGGCTGCAGCAAGGCCCTGTCAGAGGCCCCCCTGTCAGTGGTCTCTGCGGACTGGCATGGACTGACATTTCTGTCTAGGACTTGACATGTGGTGGGCCTTTATCTATTTATTATTGTGTGTGTGTGTGTGTGTGTGTGTGTGTGTGTGTGTGTGTGTGTGTGTGTGTGTGTGTGTGTGTGTGTGTGTGTGTGTGTTGTGTTGTGTTGTGGGTGACTGGGGACACTGATTGTTTGTCCCTCTGCTAACTAAAAACTGAATAAACATACTTAAAAAAAAAAAAAAGAGGCCCCCCTGTCACAGTTTTAGCAAAGAGATACCTGTGATGCTTGTCAAAGTGGATATAAATTGTATGATCATATTCAGCCAGACAGTCAGATGGAGATTTAAAATGGTGAGCAATTTTGTTTTTTACTACTGGGGGAACCTGCCCCCCACCCCCCCACCCCCCCCCCCCCCACCCCCCATTAACTCAGCCCATGCCAACACTTTTTTCACACCTCTCTCTCTCTCTGTATAGGTCTCTCACCCAGAGGACACCCATGTTGCATTCAAGTACAGTCAGTTAGATTCAGCTTTGGGGGTGGTGGTGGTGGTGGTGGTTCCTGCGCTAAACCTCTGGTGTCACTCCACATTTACTCTTAGTATCAGCTTTATATCAGCTTGATATCAACTATTGATGATAAATAAGCATCACTGCTGGCATCTTACAATTCAGCAGCTTATCATGTGAGCACTTCTGAAGCCAGAGTCTGATGCAGGGATTGAACCAACAACTTCCAAACATCTATTTAGACTCTAGTGTCTTGTGGCACCTTGCCTAAAGCCTAAAGAGTAAATGTGGAGTGACACCAGAGGTTTAGTGCAGGTTTAAGCGACCACCACCACCACCACCACCACCACCCCCAAAGCTGAATCTAACTGACTGTACCTGAATGCAACGTGGGTCTCCTCTGGGTGAGAGACCTAGAACAGAGAGAGAGAGAGACAGAAAAAAGTGCTGACACCAAAATATCGAGTGCGCTGGTCCACACCCACTAATCTGCGCTGCGCCTGGCACTAAGCGCAGGTTTTAGGCTGTTGCAACGATAGAGCCTGCTCTAAGCCTCCCCAATAAGTGAATGTTTAAGTATTCCATGCAGATACAATGACTATTAATGATTTATTATGCAGTCATTTGTAAAGTAATTAATTTACCTTTTGAGACTAGTAACTGTAACTAATTACTCATTTTCAGTAACTTGCCCAACACGGCACATAACTAACTGGAGCTGTGCTTCTTTAAATCAAACTGAATGATAGACAGTGGACTTGTGTTGTGTTGGAAACATGGTGAAGCTACAGGAAGTCACTGTGGTTTCTGCCAGCAGCTTCATGTCATTACAGGTGGGCCTATCAGAGAAAAACACATATGAAACTGATGAGGAGATAAGAGATGGGGCGTAAACAGCACATAAATATAGATAGCCTACCCAGCAGACCAGGAGATGCCATTTTAAGACGACACGCTAACAGACAGACAGGCTTCTTCAGAGACAGCGAGTTAAGACACGGACAAGCTGACAATATGGATCCCAGACTGATGCTGTTCATCTTGCTATGCTCAGGTACGACTCTCATGTCATGGTAATGTGTGAAAAGCTCTGAGGTTCTGATATCTGGAGAACCAGGCTGCTATGGAACATCTGTGGAAGTTAAACTGTTATCATACTGGCTCAACTGCACTGTTAGAGAGAGAGAGAGAGAGAGAGAGAGAGTGTGTGTGTGTGTGGGGGGGGGGGGGGGGTGTAAGGGAGGGGTAGCTGTTGTCTGGGTATCGGAAGGTTCTCGGTTCAAGGCTGGCTCCTCCTGGCAGCGTGTCGAAGTGTCCTTGAGCAAGACACTGAACCCCTGGCCTAACTGCTCCTCACGAGCTGGTTGGTGTCTTGCATGGCTTTGGATAAAAGCACTTGATAAATACACTCCATTTACTTCAACTGTTATGAACTGGGCCAACTACTTGTATGTGGGCAGATGGTGGCCTAAAGTTTAGAGAAGCAAGCTTGAGGTCGTCGGTAGGGATGTTCATTTTGAAAATTTTCCAAAATCGATTATTGGTGAAAATTAACGATCAATTATCGATCATCGATTTTATTAATACTTAGAAAATTTTCAATTTTTTTTTTTTTTTTTTTTTTTTTTTTTTTTACAAAATGAATGCCTATGGCAGAAAATACGAAAGACAACGTGTTCTCCTCAATGAACTCTTTATTTCAATGTGTCTCCTCTCCAACACTGCTGTCCCCGGCGCATGCCGGTGTGAATTTCCCATGTTTAAAACAGTTTTGTTGGCACAAAGGCCCGTGCCCAGCCAGAAAACTAGAGACTATATGAAGCTCCACCTCACATTAGTCGGCTGTGCAATGGAGTGGGGCGAGGAGGAACGAATTCCACCCAAACCTAGTCCACAAAAAAATAATAAAAAAAAAATAAAAATAAAATAATAATAATTAAAAAATCGATCCAAATGCCACAGGATCGATTCCAATCCTTAACGATCGATTATCGATTTTCGATAATTGATGAACATCCCTAGTCGTCGGTTCAATCCCCGGGACCAGCAGGATAAACCTGGGTGGGGAAAGTGACAGGGAGCGCTTGCCCCCCTCAGCACCACGTGTTGTATTTGGGGTGCGTTCATGTTTCATGAAGGTCATCATGACTTTTTGCTGTGCTGCTTTTTACATATTTACTGTGTAGTTTTCCTGCTCAGGTTGTATATTTACTGTGTAGTTTTCCTGCTCAGGTTGTATATTTACTGTGTAGTTTTCCTGCTCAGGTTGTATATTTGCTGTGTAGTTTTCCTGCTCAGGTTGTATATTTACTGTGTAGTTTTCCTGCTCAGGTTGTATATTTACTGTGTAGTTTTCCTGCTCAGGTTGTATATTTACTGTGTAGTTTTCCTGCTCAGGTTGTATATTTACTGTGTAGTTTTCCTGCTCAGGTTGTATATTTAGCAAATAGCAAAGTGTGACGGGACATGGAAGTTGTGCATTTATTGCGTAATTGTGTAACGGAGGGGGACACAGCTTTTGAAGTTTTGACATTGGTCACTTTTGAGTGCACATTTTGATAGAGCTGATTCTACTTTGTGTGTGTGTGTGTGTGTGTGTGTGTGTGTGTGTGTGTGTGTGTGTGTGTGTGTGTGTGTGTGTGTGTGTGTGTGTGTGCGTGCGTGCGTGCGTGCGTGCGTGTGTGTGTGTGTGTGTGTTATGGGAGTGGCACAGTATACACCTCATAGTATGTGTGTGTGTGTGTGTGTGTGTGCGTGCGTGCGTCCGTGCGTCCGTGTGTGTGCCTGTGCGTGCGTCCGTGTGTGCGTGCGTGCCTGCAAAGTGAGTGTTGGTTATGTGGTCGGTTATGCAGTTGGAGGGTTGCATAAATTACTAAGAAAATGCATAAATATATTAATATATACATATTATTAATGGTATATTATATATATATATATTATATATATAATATATATTATATGTTATGTTGCATATATATTATAATATGCACTATTAGTTAATTGTATTGTATATAATATTACTCTGTAAATACGCAAATTGGTATACATATTATTAATGGTATATTATATTTAACATATTATTAATAATTTATAATTTATACACTAGAACTATAAATTATATTTATTATGCAAGGTATGAATGTATTTGTGTATATATATATATATATTTGTATATATGTGTGTATGAACATATATGGTTTATTGAGAATATAAATAGTATAAAAGTGGAAGTCAATTGATTAAGAATGTGAACTGTGGACTGGGGGTAGGACTAAATAAGTACAGTGTACTTCATCCTACTCCTTTTCGGACCTAGTTGCTGTCACGTATTCTGATTATTATTGTTTATTTCTTTATTTAATTTTTCGTTTTCTTTTCTTCTTTTTTTTTCACTTATAAATATATATATTTTGTAACATTGATACCACTTGTGTATATTACTATTTCTTTTTTGAAAGTCCGAAATAAAGCTTTCATTCATTCATTCATAAATGAACAAGATGTTTAGAATGGAGAGAGAGAGAAAGTGTGTGTGTGTGTGTGTGTGTGTGTGTGTGTGTGTGTGTGTGTGTGTGTGTGTGTGTGTGTGTGTGTGTGTGTGTGTGTGTGTGTGTGTGTGTGTGGTGTCGCAAGTGTGTATGGAAGGGATGCTCAGGTGTAGCAGGGCAAACCGCTGCCACACACACACACGTGCACATACACACACACACACACACACACACACACACATACTCACAGAGACAGAGAGAGAGAGAGAGAGAGAGAGAGAGAGAGAGAGAGAGAGAGAGGGACTAGAGGGAATGATCCTCCTACGTACTACGGGTCAGGTGACAGAAAGTGAAACAGCTGGCGACTGCACATGTATCAGAGGAAGCATGTACTCGTCTAGAACTCTTCTCTAGATCCTAACCTACCTGCAGCACCAGCAGGCTTAGATCCTGGAAGCTGCAAGGAGAAACTCTGAAGAAAACCTTCAGAGGAAAAACTGTTAGAAACCTGAGGTCACAGACAGACAGCTGAGCCTGAGACAGACAGACAGCTGCCGGGACAAACAGTGGACTGATAGAGACATGAACAAACAGTGGACTGACAGAGACATGGACAAACAGTGGACTAACAGAGACATGGACAAAAATTGGACTGACAGAGACATGGACAAACAGTGGACTGACAGAGACATGGACAAAAATTGGACTGACAGAGACATGGACAAACAGTGGACTGAAAGAGACATGGACAAACAGTGGACTGAAAGAGACATGGACAAACAGTGGACTGACAGAGACATGGACAAACAGTGGACTGAAAGAGACATGGACAAACAGTGGACTGAAAGAGACATGGACAAACAGTGGACTGACAGAGACATGGACAAACAGTGGACTGACAGAGACATGGAAAAACATTGGACTGACAGAGACATGGACAAACAGTGGACTGACAGAGACATGGACAAAAATTGGACTGACAGAGACATGGACAAACAGTGGACTGAAAGAGACATGGACAAACAGTGGACTGAAAGAGACATGGACAAACAGTGGACTGACAGAGACATGGACAAACAGTGGACTGACAGAGACATGAACAATCAGACAATGACATGAGAAAATACATCATTTCATCTTGATACTATTGTAACATGGGGGTTCGTTAGGTGGTTGGATAAATCACTCTGGGTTAATAGTAAACAGGCAGACGGAGACGGATGATTCAATTTGGCAGCTTTACTTAACTCACTTCACATGTCACAAATACACTCCGTCACTTCCGTGTTCCCACCCAAAACATGTCTGCACGGAACCAATCAGAATCAAGGAGGACTCCTACTCACGTAAATGTGAGTTAACCACAAAGAGGTAGATTCAGATAAACATACATAGGTAAATATAACTAAACATAAAATATCCCACTAAGTGAACTCAAATATTGTCTTATTAATTAACGTATGATTTATTTATTTATGCATTAAATTATTTAGCTTATGAATCTTACACTATTATGATGATCCTTTCTCCTCAGGACTCCAGGCTGAAGAAAAACACAAGTCACCAGGTAAATAGAGAAAAGACAGAGAAGCAGCTTGTCTGATTTGAGTTGAGTTTTATTTTCAAATCCAAGTAAGTGAACTGTTTTTAACTAATGACTCTCTTGTCTCTGTTCAGCTTATGATGTCAGGTTGGTGGGAGGAGCCAGCAGCTGTGCTGGTGAACTGGAGATGAAGCAACATGGAGTCTGGAGACCAGTGGGGGACCTGTTCTCTGACTGGAGCCTGAAGTTAGCAGCTGTAGTGTGCAGAGAGCTGGACTGTGGCTCTGCTGTTTACACAGAAAGCAGAAAGGCTTCCTCAGAAAGATCTGTATTGATGTTCAGTTCTTCTTCCTGTCTTCTTGTGTATTCACTGAGGGAGTGTTTAGAGACACAGTCTCACTCTTCATCTGTCAGCCTGCAGATCAACTGCTCAGGTAACACCATCAATGGCACGTGTGTGGTGTGTGTGTGTGTGTGTGTGTGTGTGTGTGTGTGTGTGTGCGCGCATGTATGCTCAGGTAACACCATCAATGGCATGTGTGTGGTGTGTGTGTGTGTGTGTGTGTGTGTGTGTGTGTGTGTGTGCGTGTGCGTGTGTGCTCAGTTAACACCATCAATGACATCAACTATGACAGTAATGTTCACAGTCTCTTGCTTCTTCTGTCACAGTGACACTGTAAACAGTGGTTTACATTAAACTGAACTGTACAGTTATCCAGGACAATGGCCTCCTACAGGAAGAGAAGTGTGTGAACATGCATGAATGTCTCCTTCCCCCCCTCTTTTTTATACACATGCATTACATTACATTACATTACATTACGTCATTTGGCAGACGCTTTTATCGAAAGCGACTTACAATAACACATTTTTGTCAGCAATAGAGCAATCAACTCTGCACCACAGTCTATGGCAGCTACAACTTCTGAATAGTGGTAACGTTTAGTTTAGTTAGTGTTTTTTTTTTAAGATGTTAGTTCAAGAAGGGCCCAGATGGAGCCTGAAAAGGTGTGTCTTTAGTCTATTTCGAAAGATCGGCAGTGATTCGGCCATCCTGACCGAAGGTGGAAGCTCGTTCCACCATTGAGGTGCCAGGGACGAGAAGAGTCGCGAACGGGATGATCGACTTTTGAGCCCCCGTAGTGGAGGAGGGCTGAGTGCCGAGATGGGAAGCCAGTCCCTTGCATGAAAATAGAGCAGGGTGACGTTCTTTCCCCTACCCTCTTCGCTTTGTTTATTAATGATTTAGCCCAACAAATTAAAATGAAAAATCTTGGTCTGCAAATTGGTGATATGAATTTGAATGTTTTGTTGTACGCAGATGATATAATTCTCCTAGCAGGGAATGAGAAAGAGCTGCAGATTATGTTAAATGTTGTTAATCTTTGGATTAACAACAATTAATCTAAGGAAATGGAGATTATTAGTTAATGGAGAAAAAACTCAAATTGTACATTTCCGGAAATCAGGTACAAGGAGAAGCACTTTTGATTTTCATGTTGGAGCTATGTCATTGGCATATATCAGTTCATATAAATATCTGGGTTTTACTTTTGATGAATTTTTTATGTTTGAAGAGGGCGTTAATGTGTTGGCCGACACTGCTGGTAGAGCCCTGGGTTCAGTAATAAGTAAAGTGAAAACTTGTAAAAATCTTGGTTATGCTACATTTTCAAAGCTTTATGATGCATGTGTGTCACCAGTTTTGTTTTATGCAGCTGGAGTTTGTTTGATCAAACAAAAAGGTGAAATGTTGAGATTGTGGAACCGTCTATCTAATATGCCAGAGAGTAGAGTAGCAAAACAAGTGTTTCACTGGGATAAAGCACATAACTATCCATGGTGTAATGATGTGTTCATGGAAGCTGACCAGCAATTTATTTTCAGAAACAGTTTATGTTGTAGTGTTCGCTATATTAAACATAGGCTATTTCTTGATTATAAAGAAAAATGGGCCAATGACAACTGGCTCAAACCAAAACTTAGAACATATGTTCAAATTAAAAATATGTTTACTCCAGAACCCTATGTTACTTTACCCCTGGATAGATCCAGAAGATCTTTATGTGCCCAGTTGAGAACGGGTACCCTCCCTTTGGCTATTGAGGTTGGCAGGTTCAATTCTATTGCTGAGGAGGAGAGACTTTGTATGTGAATTAGGTGTTGTGGAAGATGAATTTCATTTTTTGTTTCATTGTACGCTATATGAGGAACCAAGATTGTCTCTATTTCAGTTAATGCAAAATAAGAAACCTGAACTATTTTGGTTAGGAGATGATGCTAAGTTGGAATGGTTATTCAGAGATGAAGTCTTCAGTTTGGCCAGGTTTATTGGGAGGGCTTGGAAACTAAGAATGGAGAAGTTGTTCATCTGAATATATAACTCTGTCTTGTTTATGTTTGAGCTTTTTGTAGCTTGTTTGTTGATTTGTTTGTATTGTTGAACTTGAATGATTTGTGTCTTGTAAGCCCAGACGGGCTGGACACCATGAATATGGTGCATGACACAGAAATAAAAATCTATCTATCTATCTATCTATCTATCTATCTATCTATCTATCTATCTATCTATCTAGAGCACTTACCCCGGAAGTCCCTTTTGAAGTGTTTTATGAAAACCGTGTAAAAAAAATTAATTTGTGCTTCAAAAGTCATAAAAGTCATCCTTGTTTGTGAAGATCATCTTGCTGAACACAAATGTTGCTGTTTCATAAACTTTTGTGAACCACAGACCTGATTTCAAGCATTGAACCTAAATTCCCATACAAAAATCCCATTGTCTTTTACACGTTAGTGTTACTTCTGGTTCTGGACTCCTTCGTGCAGCAGGCTACTCTGTGTCTGTTCTGTTTGTATATTCTACAGTACGTCTATGAATAGAGATCAGCATGCTGCAGATAGTCAGTGCAGGAATAATAATCATAATTGTCTGGATGTATATAGTGCCTTTCTAGATATCAAAGTGTTTCACATATCAGAGGAGGAGGAGTCAACTCATCCACCACCGATGTGTAGCACCCACCTGAGTGATCCATGACACCCTCTCTCTCTTTCTGCCTCCTCTCTCTCTCTCTCTCTCTCTCTCTCTCTCTCTCTCTCTCTCTCCAGACTCTGTGAGGCTGGTGAATGGTACTAGTCTGTGCTCAGGCAGACTGGAGGTCAAGTCTATGCAGTCGTGGTCCTCAGTGTGTGAAGCTGACTTTGACCAGCATGATGCAGAGGTGGTCTGTAGGGAGCTTGACTGTGGGGCTCCTTCAGTCCTCCAGGCGGCGCTCTATGGAGATGGGGAGACTTCAATGTGGACCAAAGAGTTCCAGTGTGAAGGCAGTGAGTCTGTTCTCCTGGACTGTGGAAGCTCAGGCTCAGCTAGAAACACCTGCTCACCTGGCAAAGCTGTTGGACTCACCTGCTCAGGTAGGAGAGGAGCTGCAGCTTGGATTTAGCTTCAGTGCTGTTCTATTCAAAGTAATGGTGCAACGGGCCGTACCACCTAAGAGATTTCATCCACTATTCATTTTTCCATAGACGTTTAGAAAAACGTCCTCCTTTTACTGGTCAAACCATTCAGCTATTTAGAATCAGGAGAGACCAGAGAACATCACAAAGAAGAAGAGAAAGAGGGTGGTGGGGAGGATGTGCATTTATTTAGTCTGCTTCCCCTTCATGGTGAAATGTTCTATGGTCTCTCACCATCCTAAATGGACTGCATTTATATAGAGCTTTTATCCAAAGAGCATTACAATGTGCCTACATTCACACACCCAAGCTGCCACGCAGGGTGCTGGCACAGCCATCAGGAGCAATTTGAGGTTCAGTGTCTTGCCCAAGGACACTTCTACATGCCAGGAGGAGCCGGGGATCGAACCACCAAGACACACTCTACCTCCTGAGCTACAGCCGCCCCTATCTAGCCAAATTGTTTGGTTTGACCAAGTAAAACTATTTTTATAAAGATGTTATGAAACGTCTATTAAAAAATGAATGGTGGATGGAATCCCTAGGTCTTATGCAGAACCCAGAAGAGGGTGTGACTTTGGCACTTTATAGATCACATGATTGTGATGTTTATTGGCAACTTAGGGAGATCTGCTGCTTTCCTTTCATGCAGCTCTGCTTGGAGCAGCTCCAGTCTCTCTGCCTGTCTGTCTTCAGTCTTGATTTGCTAT